>NC_081409.1:380866744-381184244 GCF_030272615.1 Cryptomeria japonica
ATAGCAGAAACGAACTCCTCATTCCAAGAGGTTTCCAAAGACATATAATATGCCTATATTTGGGTAAAAAATACTTTTTGAATTTTAACACTATAGTCCGACTATATATTTAATTTTGATTTTTCCCTTTTTGTCGTGCATTCATCTGTGCCACTTGTCAACTCCTAGTTCACTCATGGGTACACCTAGGCACCACCTGACCTACCACCTCACCTTGAGCTGGACTCGCAACTGGACCTAGGCTCGCCTTGTCCCTGATCTGCAATGGGTGACTGGTGAGCAAGTTCCCTTCACGGATCAATGACCACCGTTGGATCATCTAACTTGCACACCTACTAACCTCTATTTCTATCACAAAATTTAGTTGCCTCGAGATGCACGTGCATGTGTGCGTGGAGTCCACTGGGCGCTAAGCCTTCTTACTTGCCAAAAGCCTCTTTTCTTTTGGACACTAAGGATGTGACTGATTTTGTATTTAAATAATACAAAGTTCCATCTCACCACCAATGTGGGATAAAGGCTTTATGCCTGTGCCTTTTATACCTATGTGTGCTTCCACATTTTGTGCATATGTCTGCCATGGCATGCGCATTTGCTTGGTAATTTCTAAGTCTCTTTTTTTTAGCCTGTGCATGGTTTTGCATTTATTTGGCAATTTTTTAGAACTTTTCACTTGGTAAAATAATTGCCTTGCTGGAAATCTTTATTCTGAGTAAATACACCAGTTGTTGGGTTTTTTTTTTATCTCTACAATAGTTTGTTAAAAAATCATTTTCACCTCTGAGTGAAAATGCTTTACCACACAATCCATATACTAACCTTTTACTCATTATTGAAACATTTTCACTTTCAATTGTACAATCCCCTTTGATAGAAAATTTTACCCATACTGGTAAAATTATTAACCCTTCTATCTCTTCCACTTTAAAATTTATGTAGATACTTCACAAACCTTTTATCTCCTATCCATTTTTTTATATGTGAAGGTTTTGCTCTGCTATGGGTAAAACATCTTTACCTTGTTACTCTCATTATCACCACCGGTAAAACTCTTCACCAATAATTTCTTATAAAACATATATCCACTGGTGAAATAAAATTTAGAATTCAAATATTTTCATCCTGCATATGAACTAAGAACAAAAATATTATTGTTCCACAACACACAAATGTATTTTTCACTTTGTATATTTTCCTGAAATTGCATCTCTCTGATGCCTCTGTTTAAAACAAATCACAAGACCAACCTGTGATTCTATCACAAATATGACTACCCTCATCAAAACTTACAAACTACTGCAGGCGTGGAAGAAAAATGGCAAAGGGCATGGGGTTTGGCTTTACTTCTGTTGGTTGCACCTGCTGAAATTAATTCTAAAGTTGTATTAATAAATATACATTGTTTTGCTGCAACCATGGCGGTCGTGAGACTAAGGAAAAACCTACATTTTATCTTGCCAAAAATTTAGGACAAAGAAAATCCCCTTCATCGCAATGCCGCAATGAGTAATGTCCCTCCTTTTTCCAATCGCCCCATCACGGGATTTCAAAGATGTAAATAAAATTGCAAGGGAGATAACATTTGATTTTAATTTTTTAACTTTCCCAGGCCCACCAAATGCTATACACACTTTCATTTAAAATCATTATAAAATGACCTAAATGATGTTTCGAATACCAAATAATATGTTTAATAATGTTATCTCAAAACATTATTAAATAATTTCCTGAACCATTTTTCCAATTTACTCCATATGTAATTATTATTTAAATCATAATAATGATTAAAATAATAATATATTGACACTGATCTGGAACCATTAGAATATCTATTTGGATCAATCATCTACAAAAATTTAATCATTTAAACTTGATTTTTACTGTTTTGCAAAATGATCAAAACCACCTCTATACCCCCAGAAACTGCCTTCAAAAATCACTCAAATGGCCACATGAGATCATGCCATCTGACAAGCATAAAAACTGATATATTGCTAATCACCCTGCAAAATATATTTCCTTGAAGCTTACTAAGTTGCAGTATTTTAATCCCCAAAGTTCACTACTTAGCTATTTCTGCACTGAAAACTGTCAAAAACCTCTTCAAACCCAATTTCAAAACAATTTTGAAAACATATCTAGAAAAAATCATGAAGAGCTAGAAACTAGCACACATACTCATTTTACTACAAGGAATCTCATGGACCAATTGGTTTGAGAAAATAATCATCCGAGTGAAAGATATTAATGCTCAAAGTGGCCCATTTACATGTTTCTGAAACACTGAGAAAGTCCATATGGAATGAGCCTTGAAAACTGACCAAACAAAGAGTTTGGGGGCTATAAATTGGGTATATGGTAGACAAACCTATAGATATTCATGGTGTACTACCACTTTTAATTGCAGGTCAACCGGGTGTGAGATACAAAATTCCAAAATGGGCACTGAACTGTTGTTTTATACTATCTGGTTTGCAGAAAATAACAAATTACAAATGATTTGGCTTTGGAAAACAAATCAAATGAAATCATAGGAGTCTGAAAATGAGTAGGGTAGTACATAATTTTGCATGGTGATGAAAAATGATGAACAACAAATACCCTAACTGCTACTAAGAGGTGGGGTGAATGAGTACATACAAAAACTTCTCTACAACTTATCAAGTTAAAACAATGTTAACCGGTTGTTTTCATTACTGAACTTAACCATGGCAATACTGGTTAAACATAGTAATACTCTAGACAACATAAAGCAGTAAAACTGAACACTTCAAATGCATTCAATACTTGATAACTACTTCATCCATAAACATATGCATGTGGTATATCAACAATACCATAACCATTAGCTCTGCATGCATAATCACTCAAACAAAGAATACTTAACCATCACATGAAAAATGCACAACTCATGACACATAAATTTTTCACGTGGAAACCCAAATGGGAAAAACCATGGAGGGGATGAATACCCACAAGCTTGTTTTGAACTCTTTTGAAGCTCGCTTTGTTAGGAGCCTAGTCTGGTTAAAGACTTTACAATAAGGTTCTGCTAAGAACCAATCCTATTAAAGATCACCCGGTTAAGGGATGGCTATATACCCTGTTAAAGGTTGAAACCCTGTTAAAGGTTACCTTGCCAGAGGATTTAAAGAACACAATGAACCTGAGTCACCTGGTTAGAGGATTTATAGTAAGCTTGTTAAAGCTACCCGACAAAGGGATTTTCCTTCTATTAAAATGGTTAGAAGACAATAGGTAAAAGTCTAATCTGATAACAACACTATATGCTAAGGCAGATCCTTTTCAGTTCCTCTACTCTGCAATCACACTCTGTAGTTTTCACTCACTGGTCTGGCAAGTATCTCATCACTCAGATACATACACAAATTTTGCCAATAACTTACAATAACAAACATCATCGACCTCATTGACAAAAATTAGGTCGGTAACACAAACCCTAAACCCTAAGCATCTTAGGTTTACAATTACAAGCGGTCCAATCTGACCGTCCAAACACTTTTGATAAAATGAAACAATCTTGAATAGATCACAAGTCATTTTGCATCGTCCATTCTTCACCGCACATAGAAATCAGTAACCCATCACGCTTTCTTCTCATACTGCTAAGAAGATTGTTCATTCCCAAGGTAGACATTTAATGCAGTCGATCTTCATATGCAAAATCCTCAAGGACATGGCATCTCGATCTCATCCTTATTTCTTAGCTAACTCATCACAAAATATCATCGGTTGCATCACACAAGCTAGATTTCCAAATTGGAAACCCTAGAGCTGAGACTACCAACCGATAGTCACACTTAGTGAAACCTTGACATCGGTTCACTACATCTCTTCATACTAGTTCTCCAATCTTGATCATTAATAACAAATTCTTCCAATCTTCATACTAGTTGACCTACACTTATTGAAATCAATGACAACATACTTTGTCATATTATCATACTGGTTCATCAAATGCCAACAATCTCTCCCTTTGGCATTGATTGCAACACTCAGTGTAGCATTGCAACTAAAAAAATCATAGACTAGTGCATCTAAAATATCTTCATCTTATATCATACATCAGATATCTTTTCCCCTATCTCATATCTCCTCCCCCTATTATATATCTTCTCCCCTTTTGACAACAATGCCAAAGTGGAGGCACAAGCTCCAATACTCCACTATGTTGCTCCCCCTATGGAGTAGCATCCTTCAACACATCAATCTTGAAATATTTGTCACTATAATACCTGGCTGATGTGAAGCACACATCTTTAGTTTACTTCATGAAGAGACAAAACCCCTAATTCACCTCTCAAATAGGTAAATATAGTCTTTGGTAAGGGCTTAGTGAATATGTCTGCTAATTGCTCCTTACTGGAAACATGTTGTAATACAACCTCTTTGTTTTGAACATTCTCTCTCAATAAATGATACTTGAGCTCAATGTGCTTGGTTCTAGCATGCAATACCAGATTCTCGGAAATATTGATTGCACTAGTATTGTCATAAAATGTACTCACTAGTTCAAATATAGGTACTTTAAAACCATCCAATACATGTTTCATCCAGATTGCCTAAATGCAATTCATAAATAAAGCCACATACTCCGCTTTAGCTATGGACTGAGAAATACAGCTCTGCTTCTTGCTTGTCCAGGAGACTAGTGTTCCACCAAGAAAGAACACTCCACCGGTTGTGCTCTTCTGGTCATCCACATTACTTGCCCAATCTGCATCGGTAAATACCTTGAGATTAAAATCACCATTGTATGGATACCACAATCCATAGTCAACAGCCCCTTTCAGGTATCTAAGAATCCTCTTGACTACTACCAAGTGGGATTCTCTTGGACTTTTCTGAAAATGAGCTACTATGCCCACTGCATGAGCAATATCTAGTTTGTTGTGCACCACATAGTGTAGCTTACCAATCATTGACCAATACTCCTTCTTATTCACCAACGTTGAATCATCTTCCTTAGTCAGTTTACAGCCGGTCACCATTGGTGTACCAACCGGTTTTCTCTCCTCCATGCCAAAGGTCTTCAATACCTCTTTAACATACTTGGACTGGGTAATAAAGATACCCTCTTTCATTTGCTAAATATGTAAACCAATGAAGAAATTCATCTCTCCAATCAGGTACATCTCAAACTCTTTCTTCATTTCATCTGCAAATGCATGACTCATTTCATCATCTCCTCCAAAGATTATGCCATCTACAAATACTTCATAGATCAGAATTTGATCACCTTCAGATTTTAGGTAGATGTTGCTATCCTCACTTGTTCTCTGAAATCCTATCTTCACAAGATGAGAGTGTAACCATTCATACCATGCCCTAGGTGCTTGTTTCAATCCATACAGGGCTTTGTGTAATCTACACACCATGTTACTATCTTCTGATAAGGCAAACCCATCGGGTTGCTCAATATACACTTCCTCTTATAGGATTCCATTCAAGAATGGAGACTTCACATCCATATAATAAACCTTAAATCCCTTGAATGCTGCAAATGCACGTAGCATTCAGACACCTTCCAGTCTAGCCACAGAAGAAAAGGTTTCTCCATAGTCTTCTCCCTCTTCCTGAGCATATCCTTTGCATACAAGTCTTGCCTTGTTCCTCACAACCATGCCTTCTTCATTTAGCTTATTCCTGAAGACCCATTTGGTACCTAAGAAATTCTTATGTTTAGGTCTGGGTACCAAGGACCATGTTGCATTCTTTTCTATCTAGTCTAGCTCCTCTTCCATTTCCTTAATCTAGTCTTCATCTGTAAGTGCTTCTCTAGAAGTCTTGGGCTCCAATTCAGAAATTATGCAAGAGTTTTCTTTCACTTTTCTTCTTGTGAGTATCCCTACATCTTTGTCTCTTATGATCTACTTTAGATCATGATGTAGTTTCACATATCTAGGAATGACTCTAGCTGGTTCTGCTAGCTTTTCCTCTTCTTCTTCACTTACTTCTTCTTCTTCACCTACTGCAGCTTCTACCGGTACAGGAACACTGAGATCTTTACTTGTTTCTTTCTTAACCGGCTCCTAGAAGGCTATATCCGGTTCATATTCCACTTCCTCGTTGCAGGTTTCCTCAAGTTCCTCAGGGGATTCATCAACCCTAACATTGATACTCTCAACAATTTTATGTGTTCTATTGTTGTAGCACTTGAGAGCTTTACTCTTAGTGGAATATCCCAGAAATATTCCTTCATCACATTTAGCATCAAACTTTCTCAGATGCTCACCTCTCTTGATGTAACACTTACTACCAAATACTTTAAAATAACTCATAGTGGGAGTCTTCCCGGTCCAGTACTCATAAGGGGTTTTAACTCTACCTTTCTTGATGAGTACCTAGTTCATAGTATAGACTACAGTGCTCACCGCTTCTCTCCAAAAAGTGTGAGCAACCTTTCCTTGGATCAGCATTGTTATGGCCGCTTCAACTACAGTCATGTTATTCCTTTCTACTATGCCATTTTGTTATGGTATCCTTGGGGCAAACAACTGCCTCTTGACACCGCTATCTTCATAGTACTTGTTGAATTCATTAGAAGTAAATTCACCTCCTTGATCAGTTCTTAGGTATTTTATCTTTTGATCGCTTTCCTTCTCTACTAATGCTCTAAAGGCTTTGAACTTTCCAAATGCCTCAAACTTGTCTTTCAAGAATGTGACCCACATCATTCTTGAGTAGTCATCAGTAAATATCATGAAATACCTATCTCCCTAAATACTTATAGTTTTCATAGGATGACACAAATCAGTATGCACAAGATCAAGTAAGTTTTCTTCTTAAAAAGACTTACCTTTGAAAGTTGAGGAACACATCTTCCCAAGTTGACATTCTCTACATAAAGCATTGTCTAGTTTGTTTAGCAAAGGCAATTCTCTTACTGCCTTGATCTTACTAGCCTTTACAATATTATCAAATTTCATATGACAAAGTCTCCTATGCCATATCCAACTATCATCAAACTTCGCCATCAAACACCGACTTATCTTGGCATTCAACTGAAACAAGTTACCTCTGGTCTATTTACTGGTGGCAATAAGTTCACCACTCTTTCCAATTATATTGCAGACTCCACCTTTGAACTCCAGAATGAGTCCTTTATCATTTAGTTGAGCAACACTCAATAGGTTATGCTTAAGACCTTCTACCCAATAGACATCATCCGCACTGCTCTTTCCATTCAGTGAGATGGATCCTTTTCCTTTTACCAAGCATGGTGCATCATTGCCAAATCTGACAACACCTCCATCATATTCTTCTAGGGACAAAAACTTTCTCCGATCACCAGTCATGTGGTGAGAACAACCACTATCAATAATCCACTCATTAGAGTTGTCAATGCGAGAGACAAGTTCTTTCTTGTCAGACACTTCTTCCTTTACAGCTACAAACACAATGTCCTCATTCTCTTCATCCTCTTATTCTTCATCAGTAACACCTTCATCCCCTGCAACAAGACAATTTCTTCTATTTCCTCCTTTATACTTTCTAAACCTCTCTGGTTTATCCTTATTGTCATTGTTAGGACAATTAACAGCTATATGTCCTATCTTGTTGTAGGAAATTTTTTTTAAAGGAATCTTACCTCTATATTTTCCACTACCTTTTGGAAGTCTCTTGGCAAGAAGAACTTCAAACTCCATCAAAATCTCTTCATCATCCATACCTCTGCTTTGCATGGATTCATAACTGGTACTTACTTCTTTTCCTTTTCTAGTTGGTGCAACAAATGCTCTAAAAGCTGACTTAGTCTTCTAAATACTACCATCATAGCTATTCAACTCATATGCAGTCACCTTTGCAATGATAGAGTCTAAGGATACCTTGGTTTTGTCAATAGACCTTAGTTCCTGAATAGCAGCAACTCTGATTGCATAGACCGGTAACAATGATCTCAAAACTTTACTAACAATGGTGGCTCATCAGTTGTTCCACCAATGCTCTTGATATCTCCAACAACAGTCTTGATCCTTATGCCATATTACTGAATGGTCTTGTTGGCATATGCACACTCCAATGAGACATTGTAGGTGATTGAAGGTTTTATCATTGATGGCAACCTTGCAATCCTATGGCACCGGCAAGGCATTATACCGGCAAGGCATTACACCGACAAGTTAGTGCACTGACATCAACAAATCACACTCTACACCAGCACTTAGGACACCGGCACCGGCACAAAGAAAGGAAGTATACTGGCATAGAGGCCAATAGGATTTTGTTATATTATATTTTGTTTATTATTGAAAAACTTTGTAAGCCGACTTGGCATGTTGTAAAATGACTCTTATATATAAAAGAGATCATTGTAGACATTTTGTAAGGAAGTAAGTGAAGAAAGTGATGTATGCGAAATATAGGTTGAAGGGTTTATGTAAGAAGTAGACCAGCAACCGGTATTGGATCAGGCATTATAGATGCTATTGTAAAGCAGTACAAGATATTGGATTTGTATAATCCACATTGTAAGTCAGTGAGACTTTCCATTGAGCAGTGAGCTCTAGGCAGTTGGCCTTCCTGCATGTATAGGCCCCTATTGTAAGTAATATTCTCTTATTGGCCAGTGAGTGAATATTGTGGGTCACAAATCCCACTGAGGTTTTTCCCACACCGGGTTTCCTTGTTAAATCCTTGTGTTATGGTATTCTTTTCATGTGGATGTTCTTAATTATGTTTATTACATTATTTCTTGCATACCGGTACACTGTTATAATATGTTCTGCATGTTTTAAGTTAAGAAATTCTAATTACCGGTTAGATACTGATTCACCCCCCCCCCTTCTCAGTGTCTGTGGGATTCCTAACAATTGGCATCAGAGCCTGGTCCTCTATTTTCAGAAGCCTAATAGCTTGAGGAAGATCTTGACACCGATAAAGATGGAAAATCTGATGAAGCAACTTGAAGGAGCTCTTTCAAACTATGATGCAGAGAAATTGAAAAATATCAAACTAGAAGATGATTTAAGGGCATCTTAGGATATCATTCAGGCACTTCAAGAGAATCTTACTATTGCAAGAAATAAGAGAAGAGAACTTTGTGAAAAGTTGCAAAATGAGAATGATGAAAAGGAATCACTTAATGATCAGATAAGCAAGTTGAAACAAGAGAACATGACAACAAAGAATGAGATGCAGGATATGACTATGAGATTTTGTAAAGAGATTGAGGATAGGAAGAAGAATGAAGAAGAATTGACCAGAAGACTAAGTGATGCAGCAAATGAAAACACAAGACTTAGCTATGAAAATGACATGTTGAAGACAGATCTGATGCACACTCAGAATAACTCCAACGAACTGATGAGATAGAAAGAGGTCTTAGAAAGAGAACTAGAAACTGCAAATCAACATAAAGAAAAATTCAAGAAAAGCTTAGAGGAACTTGGCACCTTGCTGAAGAATCAAAAACCTAAAGGTGACACTTTTGGAATTGGCTTTGAAGTTGGTGAAAGTTCCAGTACTGCAAATACTCAAGATCACAGCAAACCGGTAAGACAACCCAATGCTTATAAATTCAATGGAAAATGCTTTAACTGTAATAAGTATGGTCATAGAGAAAATGAATGTAGATCTAGAAATTATCAGAATATCAACAAACCCACCGATCAATGTTCAAAATGCAACAAAGTTGGTCACAACTCTGAAAATTGCATAATGAATGTGAGATGTTATGTTTGTGGAAGATTTGGACATTTATCTAATCAATGCAGAACACAAACCGGCATAGGTTATGGGAAAGCTATTTAGAAGAATAATGTGACTTGTTATGCATGTAACAAGATTGGGCATATTGTAAAATTTTGTATAAGTAAAGGATCACCGGTAGACAACAAAAGTTCTATCTTGAAGGGTAAAGAAAAAGTTGAAGATGTTAAGCAAGAATTATCAAAACAACGGATTAGAAAAGCTGATCTAAACATTGGGAATACTCCTCCACCGGTAGAACCAGTCAATGCTTCATCGACAGGACAAAGTGATGCTTCATCGGTAGGACAGAGCAGTGCTCCACCGGTAGGAATTTCTTCATCTAATTGAAGAAAGTTTCCTTGAGGGTTTGGCAATCTAATGACACATGTGCTATTATTCCCTCGGTTAGAGATAAGAAGTTGGAAATTACTTATTACCGGCAGACAATGTTAAGTGAATACTTAATCGACATGCATTTAATGTGTAGATGGCAAAAAGCCACTATAAATTTGAGGTTTTGGCTCCATTTCATTTCACTGAGATTTTCAAACCTATGAAGAGCATGAAGATTCCGAGCTAAGGCATTCCGAGCTAAGAGGTAAGAACACTTCAAGCAATCATCCATCCTAAAGGCAGTAAAAGGTATTTTATCATGGCATCCACCTTTGCAATTGAATATATAGCAAACCCTACTATTGTTGAAGTCATAAAAAGACCTAGGCCCATATTTCAATTAGTTCCCAAAGTAGCAAAGAAAGATGATACCTTAGGTGCTTTTTCTCAAAGTCCTAAGGGAGTTGTTTATACTGAAGACCCCAGAATTTACATTTACTGTAACATTGAGGAACTAGGAGATGAAGAGATTAAAACCATGTTTAAAACTATCATATGTGATGAATCCGACAATGTAAAAGATGAACATAAGATCATTGAAACCCTAGGATTATAGAGATCCTTAGCATTCCTGAATTCCCTAAGGATGCGATTAGGATAGTCTTAAGCAGGGTACATGGTGAATTTTTCTAGCTAGATGCAATCCACAAAATCACTAAGGAAGATGTGAAAGCTGTCATAGGGTTACTGACCACCGGTAAAAGGCCAGACAAAACTAAGAAGGTTTCCAATGAACTAGTTACTTAGTTAACTAGTGCCACATCCGATAAAAGGTCCTTAAGAGTAAATGATGTAACAGACATTAATGTGAGATTTATCAGCATGATATTAGGGCATAAAGCTACTCATGCAAATAGACTTAATTCAGTTTCAAGTTTATGCATTAAGAGTGCTTATGATATGGTCACAGATAATGCAAAGATTGATGTATGTGAGTGGTTGAAGGATGAATTAATTGACAACTTAGGAAAGATTAAGAAGGACAAAAAAGGAATTTTCAGGTTTGGAAATCTGCTAGTATGTCTAATGCTACATATAACCAAACAAGTTCCTGGTATAGGCTACAAAGAACTTGGATATGATATACCAGTAGGCAAATAGTTAACAAAACTATTCAATAACATGGGAGAAGATAAGGAAAACAATATCCATGATTTCTTTCAAGCACTAAAGGTCAAAATGAAGAAAAGAATCCAACTATCACAAAAGATTGTTGACAAATATAAGGATGAAATATGCTTTGTAATCAAGAAGGATGAGATCTGGATGGAAGCAGTCATCCCTAGGACAGTTTGGGTAACAAAGATGGGCTATGAAACATATGCTAAAGCACTTCTGGAAGCCCCTAAAGAACCTAAGGAAGAAGTATTTGGTAGTGCAGAAACTATTGATAGCCAAATACAATCTAAGAAAAGAGAGAAAAACGTAGAGACTCAGACTCAGACTCAAACAATGCAACAAACAGAGAAACAAATAGAGCAAAAGGCTCCTGAACAAGAACAACAACAGGAACAGGAACAGAAGGAAATAGTGCCACCGATAACTGGAGAAGTAGAAAAACCATTGCTTAAGGAAATGCAGACACAAACAGACCTACCAGAGGTCAATACAAGCTTGGTTACTTCCACTGGCGGTACTCAGAATCTAGGTTCATCATCAGGCTACAAATCAACTAATGTGATTGAGGTACTATTGGATTCAATTAAAAAGATAACATACTACAACTCACAAGCTTATAAGGCAATAGATGATACCATACCAATTTTGAAGGTAATTGCTCCTAATTGTAATATAGACAATAAAGATTCTTTAGGACAACTTGATACCTTGTGTAAATATATCATAGAAAACATTGAGAAAATAAAGGAAGAGACATTGAAGGATAAAGTAGAAATTGAAAAACAAAAATTCTTTGATGAGCAAATAAATAAGTGTAACAGAGATTTTGACACACTTCTACCGGAATTGTGTAATTTATTGAAAGAGTACAAAACTCTATACAAAGACACCTATAAGACAAACCTTTTGACTATAGACACAGATAAGAAGATGACCAAGGTATAGGATGAAATCAATAATCTTGCAGATAATTTTGTCAACTCACCTGATACACTATTAGTTTTTGAATAGAAGATAACAAATTTTGAGGAAGATTTACTTAAATTAGAAAGAGAAAAGGAGAGAATAGTGAATAAGGCAAAGCATCTGAGATTAAAACTGAGTCCAAGATTGGACTATCTAGCATCACTGTGGAAAGAAATATCCAAGGCACTAATACAGGGATAGAAAACACCGGCAGAGCATTTGCAACATCTCACCGGTACAGTTAAGAGAACAGAGACAACAATAAGAGATAGTAAAATGTTTATGGAGAGTATAAACTTGATTTTGGCAGATCTATTTCAAATTGTAACTACCTAGTTACAAGGTTGAAACTACAAACTCTACTGACATCTTGACAACCTTGGTCATTGATGCCAAAGGGGGAGTAGTGGGATGAGAAAATTCAACATCACAGGAATCATATGCTCAAGGGGAGCACACACATTTTGGTAACATTTTTGGACTTCACATTTTTTGATAATTTTTGGATAGACTTTTTAAATGTCTCATGAATGTTGCCATCAATGCCAAAGGGGGAGATTGTTGGCATATGCACACTCCAATGAGACATTGTAGGTGATTGAAGGTTTTGTCATTGATGGCAACCTTGCAATCCTATGGCACCAGCAAGGCATTACACCAGCAAGTTAGTGCACCAGCATCAGCAAATCACACTCTACACCGACACTCAGGACACCAGCACCGGCACAAAGAAAGGAAGTATACCGGCACAGAGGCCAACAGGATTTTGTTATATTATATTTTGTTTATTATTGAAACACTTTGTAAGCCGACTTGGCATGTTGTAAAATGACTCTTATATATAAAAGAGATCATTGTAGACATTTTTTAAGTAAGGAAGTAAGTGAAGAAAGTGATGTATGTGAAATATTAAGGCAGACCTATTATGCAAAATATAGGTTGAAGGGTTTATGTAAGAAGTACAGCAGAAACCGGTACTGGATCAGGCATTATAGATGTGATTGTAAAGCAATACAAGATATTGGATTTGTATAATCCACATTGTAAGTCAATGAGACTTTCCATTGAGCAGTGAGCTCTAGGCAGTTGGCCTTCCTGCATGTGCAGGCCCCTATTGTAATTAATATTCTCTTATTGGCTAGTGAGTGAATATTGTGGGTCACAAATCCCACCGAGGTTTTTCCCACACCGGGTTTCCTCGTTAAATCCTTGTGTTATGATGTGCTTTTCATGTGGATGTTCTTAATTTTGTTTATTACATTATTTCTTGCATACCGGTACACTGTTATAATATGTTCTGCATGTTTTAAGTTAAGAAATTCTAATTACCAATTAGATACTGATTCACCCCCCCCTCTCAGTATCTGTGGGATTCCTAACAGGTCTCACCTTCAACCATCCTCATGTCTTCAAATTTTCCTCTAAGGCTCTCTTCCTTAGCTTGCTTGACATTCTCATCACCGCCATAAATAGTTTCTAATATCTCCCATACATCTTTAGGAGTATCCTTATCTTGTACATCAATGAACTCAATATTGGACAAACTACTAATAAGGGCTTCCATGACTTGTCCATTTTCTTGAATATCTCTTTTATGATCATCAGTTAGAGTGCTAGTGGGCATTACATAGACATTCTTAACATAGCTCGAGTGTTGAGCACGTAAAATCTTGATATAGATCTTCATTCTGTCCTTCCATATTTTGAATTTATCTCTATTTAACTTAGGACCTTCCCTCTTCATCATTAAGGCAAAATCTTTTACCTCAAGCAGTTAAGCTTATATCACCGAGGACCTGAAGTTGCTCTGATACCAATTGATGAATAATGATGAACAACAAATACCCTAACTGGTACTAAGAGGGGGCGTGAATCAGTACATACAAAAACTTCTCTACAACTTATCAAGTTAAAACAATGCTAATTGGTTGTCTTCATTAGTGAACTTAACCATGGCAATACCGATTAAACACAGTAAGACTTTAGACAACATAAACTAGTAAAACTAAACACTTCAAATGTATTCAATACATGATAACTACTTCACCCATAAACATATGCATGTGGTATATCATCAATACCATAATCATTAGCTCTGCATGCATAATCACTCAAACAAAGAATACTTAACCATCACATGAAAAATGCACAACTCATGACACATAGATTTTCCACGTGGAAACCCAAATGGGAAAAACCATGGTGGGGATGAATACCCACAAGCTTGTTTTGAACTCTTTTGAAGCTCGCTCTGTTAGGAGCCTAGTCCACTTACAGACTTTACAATAAGGTTCTACTAGGAACCAATCCTGTTAAAGATCACCCAATTAAGGGATGGCTATATACCTTGTTAAAGGTTGAAACCCTGTTAAAGGTTACCTTGCTAGAGGATTTAAAGAACTCAATGAACTTGAGTCACCTGGTTAGAGGATTTACAGTAAGCCTGTTAAAGCTACCCAGCAAAGGGATTTCCCTTCTGTTGAAATAGTTAGAAGACAATAGGTAAAACTCTGATATGATAACAACACTATATGCTAAGGTATATTCTTTTCACTTCCTCTACTCTGCAATCACACTCTGCAGTTTTCACTCACTGGTCTGGCAAGTATCTCATCACTCGGATACATACACAACTTTTGCCAACAACTTACAATAACAAACATCATCGACCTTATAGACAACAATTAGGTTGGTAACACAAACCCTAAACCCTAAGCATCTTAGGTTTACAATTACAAGCGGTCCAATCCTGACCATCCAAACACTTTTGATAAAATGAAACAATCTTGAATAGATCACAAGTTATTCTGCATCATCCATTCTTCACCGCACATAGAAATCAGTAACCCATCACACTTTCTTCTCATATTGCTAAGAATAATGTTAATTCTTGAGGTAAACATTTAATTCAGTCAACCTTCATATGCAAGATCCTCAAGGAAATCCTTCACGTACACAAAACTAATGTGGCATCTCGATCTCATCCTTATTTCTTAGCTAACTCATCACATAATATCATCAGTTGCATCACACAAGCTAGATTGCCAAACCAAAAACCCTAGAGCTGAGACTACCAACCGATAGTCACACTTAGTGAAACCTTGACACTAGCTCACTACATTTCTTCATACCGGTTCTCCAATCTTGATCATTAATAACAACTTCTTCCAATTGTCATACCGGTTGACCTACACTTATTGACATCAATGACAACATACTTTATCATATTATCATACCGATTCATCAAATGCCAGCACAAGGAACATAGGGGAATAAGAATTTCTTCATGAAAATCAACTAGGCATTTATTACACATATGCAAATTGGTACTCTGACTAGCTGTTAAAATAGGGACTTATGCAAACAGTACAAACTGCAAATAGATTGGGCCTGCCAAACTAAGCAAATGGATTCATAGGGACTTGAAATTTGGCATGTGGACACACCTATATGTCTAAAATTTAGGGGTACACTTTATTTAACATGATGATCAACTGGTCATAAAATACAAAGCGTGAAAGTAGGCCACTTGGTAAAATCTAAAAATGTGCATAGAACAACTTTTAGTCCACCCCTTGTAATGGGTACTTGATAAACTGATCTAAACTGAAATTTCAAAGTTGTAACACACTTCATAGGCCAAAGGAAATGTGTATAAAAATTTTCCAAAGCCTTACCTCTTGATAATCAACAGGCTCCATTTTATAATTCTTCAAACTAGGCTACTCAAGTTGATGAGTCAAGTGCCATTCTGAAAGTGCAGGAGCAAAATTTTAAAATGGGCCTCTCAAAATACTCAAATTTTATGAGTCCCAACAAAGATCACTTTCCATGGTGACCCAAACCATTTCCAACATTGTAATCATTTAAGGGAAAGCTCAGACAATCAGGAAGCCCCTATTCACCTACAAATAGAATAATTATCAATTAAAAAAATAGAGAAAAATACACCAACCACATCTTCTTTGCATATTAAAGAAGTTGGTTGTGGAGTCTATTCCATTTCAAGCACATCAGATGGAAAACAATCATCATTTTCTCCCATGCCCTTTGGGAAGCCTCAGAACACAACAATGAAGCAAGATAAAGGAAAAGAAATAGTAAAATATTCAGATTCTTGTTCCTTCATTAGATGGGGAGATCTACAAGAAGAAACTCTAAATGAAGATATTAATCACCGGATATATAGAGAGGAGGATGACATGGTAGTACCCAAGATACCTCTACATCAATATGGAAATGGCTTCAAGATGTTACAAAAACACGTATATAATGACACCACAGGATTAGGGCTACAAAAGAAAGGAATATTAGAACCTGTTTTACCAAATGAAAACCCAAAGAATCAAGGCTTGGGATATAAATATGTGCCACCAATAACAAAAGCTAGACAACAAACATTAGATATATTGAATAGGCCAAAGGTACCCTCAGATTTCATACCTATAAGCTAGATGGATTCCCTTCCACCTCAGAAAAGGAAGAAACTACCAACATGTCCTATCACGGAATCAGATGGTGAAGACATGAGACAACTTATGCAAGAACCTAACAAAGAGACATCTAGTAGTACAATACCTGAATCATCTATGCAAGCAAATATAGCAATAGATACATGCTTAGCACCAGTGGATGAACCAAATCCTTGGTTATTATCAATACTTTTTCCAAGAGAAACAACTTCAACACCTTCATTTGAATCAGATGAAGAAAGACTACAAAGACTAATACTAGGCTTAAGAAGGGTATCCACAATACAAAGGAGGCCTACTCATTTACAACAAGCTTAGTTACTAGAACAAGAGTAGATAAGTGATACAGAATTAGAAGGTGAAACATACATAGGAAGCGTCACAAATTCTCATGACTATGAATTTCCATCTGGCAATGAAGACAACTCGTCACCAATATATGATGAAGAAACAATAGATCATAATCAAGTATGCATGATATCTAGATCCTCTAAAATGACAAGAGACAAAGACTTTCCCCTCATACATCCATGTTTGATTGATGGGGGCAAGAAGGAAAGCCACAATTAGATTGGTTCCAAAATGACAAAGCTATAGCATAATTCTTGGTTGTAAGGGATGGATTCCCTTATAATGATCACAAAGCTGGCTATGTAGTAGATCTAGATAGAAATGCATATTTTGGAGAAGTAAGCTCTTCTCTTAATCACGATAGTGATGATAAAGCCAAACACATAATAGTTGCCCTACCTATTGGTAAAGAAAAATCAATATTATTGGTAGAAGAAACTGAGGAAATCAACATCGACAATGCTGAGAAGGTTCATAACATTCACCTAGAAAAATCCCTCAATCCAGTGGAAAAAGAGAAATTTATCAAATTATTTAAGCAAAGACCCATCAATTTTGCATGATCTTATGCAGATATGCCTAGATTAGACCCAGAATTAGTCTTACATCACTTTCCTTTACTTATAGGGTAAAGCCATACAAACAAAATCTCAAGAAAATGCACCCTCACATAGCCTTGTTAATCAAAATTGAGTTACAAAAATTGAAGATGTGGATTTCATCAAACCTATAGACTATGTTGAATGGATTTCAAATATAGGTCCTTTTGTCATAATGAAATTAATTGGAAATGGCGGTTATCATTTGCAAGCAATGGAGGGAGATTCACTCCCTGATCCCATCAACAGTATGCACCTAAAAAGATATTACATCTAACGGTGGGTTCATTTCAAATTCTAGTACTGCATTTGCATATTTCTTTATCGCATAGCATTATCCCTTTCTCATATAGTTGCATCAATAAAACAAGAAGATTGTCTGAGTTATTCACCTATCTACACTGAAAGAAACGAAAGTCATCTCATTTCCTAGATACGTGTTCATGAAGTCCTTAAGAGGTCTCTAGTCATTCATCTTCAACATCACATTGTGATTATGCTTTATGCTTGGTTGGATAGAGGTTTCCTTATCAAGTCTTGCTACCCAGAATATATCAATTTCTATATCTCACACATTAATCAAAATCTCTAAGTCATTACAGATACCTAGTTGGTCATGTGGCTAGTGAAAAATTGAATATTTTGCTTCAGTGCCATTGTAATTATCATACCCAAGTAGGTTTCATTACTTACAAGTCAAGGCAAGAAGAAAAAAGAAAAAAAAATGTGTTATGTCATTATTTATCTCAAAGAAAAAAGAGAAAAGATATATAACTGAAATATCACGCATACAAGTGCGAAAAAAAAAATTGACTATGGGAACATGCAAGTAACTCCATCAGGGCTATGGACGCCTACTGGCAATGGAGCAATATTTGAGAGATTACGGTGCATAACCTCACCAAAGCCCTAAAAGCTTGCTGGCAGCGAGGCTCTATCCAAGTTGCTTTATAAGTCAGAATAACTCATGTAGCTATCCACATAGGATTCCAAGGGTCTTTGATGGTTATAAGGGTCAGAATAAACTCAATTGCACACACATGGGCAAAAGAAGATCAAAATTTCAAGAATTGATGGAGAAGTTTTTCGTGCCTCAATTCATAAATTATATCTTGGTGACATAGTGTGTTAGGTTGGATGGTCTAAGTCTTTCAAGAATGGATTGAATTCCTATCTCTAAAACATTTCACGCCTTTAATCTAATTAGTGCACTTCAGAATGAAAGACACACACACTCATCCTTGTTTGAATAGGAACTACATTTTTTGTCATGCATCCTACATTAGCATAACTCATATCAAAAATTCATTGTCTCCATCACATTATGCATCATCATGTAAGATCTGCATACTTAGGGGCATAACTGAAAAAATAAAAAACATTCAAAAAACGATCTCGAAAAAACTCAAAAACATTTGAAAAACGATCCTGAAAAAATCAATCAAAAAAATTTGAAAAACGATCATGAAAAAATCAACCAAAACCAATCAATATCGATATAGAAAATCCTAAACAATCAAAAAACGATCCTGAAAAATACAAAAAAACAATCAATATTGATACACAAAATCCAAAAACATTCAAATACCAATTTAAAACTTGCAATAAATTGTCTCGCAAGAATCAAACACCCCAACAGCTGTCCAACAAACACTTCGTACGATGTTAAACAAAGGATACAACTAGCTTGTCAAAACATATGCAATCATACTGATCAACTCTCTAATCTATTGATTTATCAAACTATGAACATGATCAACATCTTGTCTTTTAAAAAATTGGTACACTCGAAACCAGACAGATCAGTCTTATACATGGTCCAAAACTTCTGAAACCGGACATTATCAAAATCACACCAAACATATCAAAGAAAAGGCACGGTTATTCTAACTGTTGATTTTTGTCTATTTTGGTTGACTCTTTTTATCAAATTGGCGAATATCATTACTTTTAGCTACTCAAGGATGTCCAAAAAGTGAACAGAGCAGCCATGATGGGCATGATCCTTTTCTTTGTTTGTTGTTTGTGGTTTGAACCGATGAAGTTCTAGGGAAATTTCTCTAGTGGGTGTTTGTGATAGGAGCATTCAGCTTGTGAATGCCACACATACCTCGACCCCTAGTGTAATTCCCAGAATGGAGGGTTCATTACTTGTCTGTTACATGTTTGTTTCTTTGGAATGAGATATCTATACATCTTGGTTCCTTATACCCTAGTGTAATAAGCTCCATTGTTATATAATAAGGCTCAATGATGATAATGTATCACAAATAGTAATAAAGAAATGAATACTTTCTCATCAAAATTTCTATCATATCATCCATTATCACATCAAAATCTAGCTTACAAAGATTGATTCAATTGATTGATCATTTTCTACATCTAACAATTTACAATTCTTCTAAGATCTTCAACATGTATTTTGACACACAAAAATATATAAGCATCATCAAATTGCATGTTCATTACCATTTCATAATCATAATAAAGTTTTCATCAACCATTATGCATCACAATATCAAATCATTGCCTGATATCACATTCATATTACATTCATCATCACAATAAGGAAACATTAGACCAGGAAGTTCACCATCAAGAGCTCATCAAGAAAACCTATTATATATATCATATAGAAACATGTCAAAATACATCTTATCTAAAACATAAAGTTGAATATCCAATCTCTCAACCTATACTACCTCTATCAGTAGGTGCATCTCGACTAGCTCCAGCCTATCCCAAACACACTCTAGGTGGACCCATCACTCCCCCACTACTAGTCTATCAAGAAGTAGATCGAATTGATCTTCTCCCCATGAAAGCACCAAAAATAGGTTCCCTCTAACCCTCAGGGATAACTCTCTCATAAACATGCCAATAATAAATAGCCTCCTGTGTTGCAGCAAAATATCTATCTGCCTGGCTATGTGCCTCCGTCACTGGACCAAATAACTAGTCATATGCATCCATAGTGATCTAAGTCCACCTAACTGCCTCATCCCTCTCATGCTATAATTGATCTCTATCAACAGCTATCCGATCCCTCTCCACAGTAAAATCCTCCATCACATGTCGATACTGATCCCTATCCTCTATCTGCCGCTGCCGCAAAGTAGAGACCAAGTCCTCTAAATGCCTAACTTGATCTCTCAATCCTTCCTTGTCTCCTCTGTCCACACATACAAACTCTACAACCTAGGGCATCTCCACATCATAACAATCATCCCCACCCTCATCTCCATCACTTCTTGATGACAGTTATCCTGACTCATCACTATCATCAGAACTGCTCATGGGTGCAATCTCTCCACCAATATCCACATCCTCCCTATCACTATCCACCTGCCCTGCAACTGCTGCTATAAGATCTATACCTCCTCCACCTCTACCTCCTCCATCTCTACCTCCACCACCTCTATCTCCTCCACCCCTATCCTCTCCACCTCTCCCTCTGGGACCCCTTCCATGTCTAATCTACTGAGCACAAATCAAAACAGTCAGATCTGTCTAAGGTATAGGCCTATGTTGTATCCACCATACACTATATTGCATTGTGGACCTTGGATCTGCTACACCAAGATGCCATCCCCACAAAATAGGAGCAAGAGAATCAAACTTAGCAATAGCAACATGAGGCTATATACAAGCACCCCAATCACCAACCTCTTGAGTAGTGCGAGAGAAAAAAGTTGTCACATCTGGAATACCTTGTACTTTCCCAAACTGTCTGAGCACACGACCAGGAAGATGCATATCAATAACCCTATGACTACCCACATCTCAACCAATAAGATATCTTTGTTGTCAACAAAAAGGAAGATGTTGAGCATCATCAGTCCAACTAGAACAAGTAAGATAAGGTCTCCATGAGAAGTACTGTAGGATATCAATCTGATGATGCCAATACAAGATGTTACCAGATGCCCTATGCCTCACACCAACAATATACACATAAGTATATGGTTTCTCTAGCTCTAAATCTATATGTAACGTAGGACAAAAGATAGCTATGTGCTCCCAAGATCATGTCTAAAGCAAAGTAATACCACATCCAATAGATTTCTACTATAAGTAAACAACCCCTTGCATCTGATGATACAAAGTGGCAAGAAGAAAAGGACCCCAATCAAACATAAATATGTCAATAATCATATCATGTATAACATGTCCCCATCCAATAGGAAAACCAAGGGCACGTCTATCAGGAATCAATAATCTAGCAACAATACAAGCAAGCACATTGGTGAGATCATCATAATCAAGATTATCCCAACAAATATCATAACGACCACAGATATGTAGATCTTTCTACTCACACTCAAACAAAGTGCACAAAGATGAAATAACATCATCAAGATCAAAAGTAACTCTCCTACCAGATATTGAAATGTGTAAAATATGCCACACATCCTCAAATGTGATAGATGCCTCACCAGTCGGTAGATGAAAAGAACATGTCTTTGAATGCCACCGCTCAACCAAAGTAGCAATCATAGCCTTGTTGGTTGTAACCTTAGGCAAATGCACTATATAATATAATCCAACCTGTCATAACAAAGCAATATCCTTTGCATCCAACTCATGACACTGATCAAGATTGGTTGGTTGTGTCTGCCTAGCAAGAAGTACTAGATAATGCGCCTGCATTTGGAAAATATAAAAATGAGTCAACTACGTCATCAAAACTATCAGGATGTATAAATTGAAGGAAAAAAACCTTTATCACCAATTGTGATTCAAAATTACTAATTGCGAAACAAAATAAGCAAATGCGATATACTTATGTCAAATGTGATTCAAAACTTTCAAATGCGCTCCAAAATATTTAATAGCGATTCAATTTTATGACATGTGACACAAAGTTAATAATTGCGACATAAAATATCAAGTGCAAAGCATTAAACTCAATTGCGACAAAATTAAGTCAATTGCGGCAATATCGATACTCAATTATGACATACATGAAAAATGACACACTAAAAAATGATTAAAATTTTTACAAAATACAGACAAAAACAAGCAAAAAATCAGGCAACTCGTCATGCCACCAGTGCTCGGAGGTCTCTGATAAGATCGCACTCACTCAAATAAATGTAGCCTTCCTCTATGACCTGCCATTTCGCTCCAAGGATGCCAGAAGCTCTAATCTCTCAAAGAAATTCTTTTCAAAACAAAAAATGCAAATGAGCTCAAACCCATACCAATCCTCAATTTATAAGCTCAAAATTTAGGGTTTCTTAACATAAATGCCCATGGACCCCTCCAACTTTAACACAATTTTAGACATAGCAAATGAGATCGAAACTCTTTCAAACTTCATATTATTACTATCTAGCATATTTCCAAAAAACTGGTCTTCGATCCATAATTTTTTGACCACTTTTTTTGAGGGGGCATTATACCCACGCATTAGTGGGACATACTGGGGCAATTTTTCTTTTCATTTTCTTTGAAATAACGTTGTTTTGACATTGTCTCAAAGAGGGGCAAATGTAGACACCTAAAAATGTCTCATTAATTCTACACTAATTATTCGTCTATTTAATTAAGTAATTCTTTAATTATTTTATTAAATTTACTATTTCTTCTAATCATTGCCCTTCAACACTTCTAATTATTCTATATCTATTCTCAAATCATTATAATCTGTTAACCCAATCTCAATTATTAATTAAATATCAATTATTTAATTAATTGCAACCTTTTCCTTAGTTAAATAATCTTTATTATTTAATTAATTCAATTTCCTATTTAAATAATTTCATTTAAATTAATTAACTTATTCTTCCAATTCCCCAAATTATAATTTCACACAATTCCATCTAATTTCTCCCAAATTTGAATTTCAATTAATTTCACTTAATTTCATATTTCCAAATTCACATTTTCCGCAAATCCAAATTTCATGTGCATTTCAACATTCGAATGACCAAATTCAAATCCAAATTAAAAATGAAAATCAAATTCAATTTCAAATTCCTACAACACATGCTAAAATCAGAACTAATTGATCAAATTAGTGAACTCGGTCAACTCATCAATCATCCTTTTTAACTCAAAATCAATCCAGTCTTCTAATCAATCTATTCAATTCACTAATCAATCAAGTGAGTTAACTAATCCATTTATTCAGTTCACTCTTCAATCAATCTAGTTCACTCCTCAATCAATTTAGTTAACAAATCAATCAATTGAGTTCACTGATCAAGCAATTTCAGTTGTCTATCAGTCAACATTTGAGTTCTATTTCTCACCCCCTTTGTGTTGAAAATCTATAAATTCAACCTCTCTTCTCAATTCAGTCTAGAATCACAACCTTCAAAATTGTTCCTTATCTTATGCAGGAAATCAAGTGTAATACCTGAGAGCCACCTACATCAACAACAATGGAGAAGAGCAATGGAAGCCTTGCTATGTCAATTGAGGGAGTCATAGATAGATCATTTCAATTCAATTGATATTAGCTTTATTATATTGTTATTTAGGAGTAATAATTAGATTTAGAGTTGTGATTCATTCTTTGATAATCTGATTTATGCAATTTATGCCTATTTACTGCCTAAAGAACAATAGTTTCTATTAAGCACAATAAGTCTAATTCCATTGTTCTGCTCTGCTCTATCATATACTAGAGCATAAATTTGAGGATAGTGCATGTGAAACTATGCACCAACACTCATACAATCTTTGTACACTCACATTGATCACCAAAATGCTCATATAGATTGATCTAATATCTCTGCATCACTTCATTAGATCACTTACATGTTGGTTTCAAAACATTCACAAAATATGAAATGTGTAACAAGAAGTCGGCTCAATCTAATTACATATGCTCATGCTGACCCAAATAAATTGATAACATGCTTCAAACAAGTCTGCACAGCAACCTTGAACATGGCACCAATAAACAAAATCATCCCGAAGATTTTACATAACACACTATACCAAAATAACCTTGTTGTTCCCAAAATACCGGATACCGGATCATCAAACTTACACAAGAATCAACACCAAAAGCTATGATTGTGGACTAAGCAATTTCAATCATCAAATCAAATATCTCTTCCACCTCAAACAAAAATGTGCACCCAAAATCTATTTCTTCTTAATGTAATCATACTCTGTCAAGCATTGTGTTCCACTTTCTAGACTTAAGCAAAATAGGCTTAGGACTTCTAGTAGAATAATTTTCATATTCCAGATAATGCATCTAATCCAAGTTTCCATCAATGGAAACCCCTAAAAAAATATCAAGCACTAATCTCTTCGAGAATAGTGTCTCTTGCCAATAGGGTAGACCATCAACTTTACCTTTTGTTTCCCCGTGACACTATTGCTAGGTTCAAATTTATCTCATGTGGTGGTGAGGAAAGTAGCTCCATACACTAACATGAAGGGTGAATTACCTATTGCTCTCTTAAGTGTGATCCTATCAACCCAAAGGGCTGCTCCCAATTTTAGATGTCAAGACCTTTGGTTGTCATCTAATGTCCTCTTGATGATCTTGATAAGATTTTTGTTTGAAGACTCAACTAGGGAATTTCCCTGAGGGTAGTAGTTTGATGATGTCTTCAAATACATATCATGTTGAACTGCCCATAAACTGATCTAAGCTCCAACAAAGGCTTTAGAATTATCTGATATGATTTTGGAAGGGGCTCCAAATCTGGTTACAATCCCCTCCAGGAATTGAACCACTTAATTCTCAGTTGCATCCTTCAAAGTAAATACCTTTGTCCACCTTGTAAAATAGTATGTGGTGGAAAAAATCCACTTATGGACAGAACTTGACAGAGGATTGCTTGGGCCAATAAAATCAAGGCCCCATTAGACAAAAGGGTGATCAATTTGAATGGGATGAAGAGGAAGGGCAACCAATCTTTTCTTTTTTGAGAAGAGTGCACACTCTTTGCACTATCTAACCCACCTATGGGCATCATTGAATAAGGATGAGAAAAACTACCCTGCCCCAATAATCTTCATGGTTGTGGGCCTAGCAGAGAAATGGCCACCTAAGGGGTTGTTATGAAATTCTTCCAACATTTTTCTGACCTAATCTTCTTTCTTGCATCTTAGTAGTACCCCATTTAGGTCCCTTTTGAATAAAATGTAGTACACTAATGCATAGGGGATGGACTAAGGTCTGAGATGTCTTCTTTTGGTTATGTAAAAATGAGGAGGATAGTTTCCATCACTTAGGAAGGCAATCATGTCCTCAAAACAACCGGTTTGTACCTCTCCATTATTATTAAGTTGTTCTTCTTCCTGTAGCAAGAGGGAAACCTCTGGGTATTTTCCAAAAGTTGAAACAAACTGCTCACACTGGCCCCTACCTCTTACCTGCTTACTAATTTTAATATTAAGGTCATATTCTATGACCTTGGTGATCCATCCAACTCTCTTCTCACCAATATCCTTATTCAAGAGAAAATCTTTCACGCTTGCATGAGGAACTAGGATCAAATCCTATTGTTAGAGAGCATATGTGTGATTTTTTTCAATGCTCTAACAACTGTGATGCCCTACTTCTCTACATAACTATACTTGATCTCATCCTCTTTTAGGCCTTCACTAAAAAAAACATTGGGCTGATCTAACCCATCATTATTTAGCTATGTCAAAACAACAGATATACTTACTTCTCC
Source organism: Cryptomeria japonica (assembly GCF_030272615.1). Taxonomy (NCBI): domain Eukaryota; kingdom Viridiplantae; phylum Streptophyta; class Pinopsida; order Cupressales; family Cupressaceae; genus Cryptomeria; species Cryptomeria japonica. The sequence goes on from NC_081409.1 coordinate 380,893,010, forward strand.
TCCCAAAGTGTAGAGAACGAAGTCTTTATCATAATTAGGATTGACCAAGGTAGGAGCTTAAGAAATGGCTTGTTTGATCTAATCAAATCCTTCCTTACCTCCCTTAGTCCATTTAAAGATCATGTCTTTCTTTAGCATGGTTGTGAGAGACCTTTCACCATAGAAGCCAAATTGGGGATGAACCTTCTTACAAAATTAATCCTTCCATGGAAGCTTTGTAACCCTTTCTTGTGACTTGGGAGTGAAAGAGACAAAATGGCCTACACTCTCTTTGGATCAATGGCTAAACCATCCTTGGATACAATATGTCCTAAAAGCTTGTCTTGATCAGTGGCGAAAACACATTTGTTTGAGTTCAAGGACACACCATACTCCCTACACTTTTTGAATACTTGCTCAAGATGAGAAAAGTGGTTTGTTGCATGTTTGGTGTATATAGTGATATCATCAAGATATACAAGCACAAATTCTGCTAATACCCCCTTAAAGGCCAAATCCATGGCTTTTTGAAAAGTTACACCTGCATTTGTTAATTTAAAAGGCATCTTACAATAGGCATAACTAACCCATTTAGTAGTGAATGCAATTTTATATTGGCCTAATTCTTGGACTAGGATTTGATTGTATCTTGAATATCCATCCAAGAATGAAAATATTTCTGAGCCACGAACTTTGGCTAAGATTTTTTCCATGGAAGGGAGGGGATAATGGTCCTTGAGGGAGGCTCTATTGAGACCCCTAAAGTCTACACACAGTCTAATTTTCCCACTATTCTTCCTAACTATAACACGATTAGCAACCCAAGAAGAATTCTTAATTGGAAAAAATATATTAGATTCTATAAGCTTGGATAACTCTTTTCTCATCAAGGGCTCAAACTTAGGGTTTATAGGTCTTTTCTTTTGCCTAACAGGATTTGCATTAGGATATAGCTCTATAGTATGTTGAGCTAAACTAGGGTCAAACCCTTTTAGATCCTCATATGTAAAGCAAAAACATCATTGTATTCTTGACAAAGGTTGACAAGAGTATTTTCATCTATTTGGGAACATACCTTTCCCAAGTTGAGAGTTCATCCATCCACCATTGAGATTGATTTATAATGTCCTTTCCTTGCAACCAGGTTTATAGCTCTCCCTTTCATTTGATTATCACAATTGAAGATCCTTTCCAAGGTGATCAATCCCTTGGGAAACTTGTATGAATTTAGCTGCATAATCTGATCTCTATATTGGTTTTGTAGAAAGGATTTCTTCTTGTGTGAAAACTCTACCTCATCTTGAAGAAAATTTATAATTTGTTGATCTGAGTCAAAGACCCGCCAATTCACTTGGTTATCAAGAACTGCAGGTTTCACCACAAGTCTAATTTGATGTTCATTCTCTACTGCAACATGAGATGTAATGTCATTCTAGGAACCAACTACTACTAGTCTATCAGCATGCTTATTCTGATTTCTAGGGACACTAGAAATGTTGAAGGCCTCAATTCCTTCAATTAGGTCTCATGCTCTATGCTTATAAGATTTGAAAAGGTTATTATTTGTGGTTCTTTGAGATTTAACCTAATTAACAACCAACTCACTATCTCTATGCACTCTTAAGGATTTTACCCCTCTTCTTTGTTTCGTTCGGAGATGTTTTTGATTAAGGAAAATTAGGTTTTAAGGGACCTGAAACCTACTTACAAAATGAGGAGATAAGCAAAAGAGAAACTAGAAAGAACAGAACAAAGATAGAAAGGTTGCAAAAGAACAACAAAAAAAATAGTAGCCAAGGAAAAGAATAGCATAAGGCCAGGGAGAAACTGGCAACCTAAAACCAAATTACATATCAGATGAAAAAATTAAACTTGAGAAAATTTCAAATTTTTAGAATGCCCTAACCCTAATCCTGTTGAGTCACAAAAACAATTAATTTTCAAAATTTGTACAATCTGTTGTAAAATCCTTTTATGGACCTGATCTTAACCCTATTCCAAATTTGACCAATTTTTATGCCAAGATCATTTACCATTTGAAGCATCTTTAGCTTCACATTTTTCACCGACAATTTAGAAAAACAATTAAAACTCAATTTTCATGCTACGGGAAATTAAATGATTTATGGGTTATGCTCGGGAAGGCCTACTCACATTATAGTCCAAATTTTAAAAAAAACAATACTGATATGAGAACAATATGGAAATTTTTGTTTTCGAGCTATTCATGGTTTCAGAGCTTCAAAGTTTCAATTTAAGGGGAAACATTTTTCAAAGCAGAAAATTTCATAAATTTAAATTTTTATTTATGGTGATAGTTATCATGGAGTTTTGAAGTGATTGCTTCCTCAAATATTTTACCAGTCACATCAAAGTCGAAGGTTTGGTTAAGTTTCGAACTTATTACTATAAGTTCTAAAGTTTTGAAGATACCCCATCATGCGACCCTTGAAAATAAATTTATATTCAAAAGGTTTAAGCTGTATATTGGGAAGTCGTGGGTTTTGGAAAATTGATACTCCCGATTGAAAGGTTCTAAAGTTTTGAAAATTGTTGATAACCCAACAATGCTAAGTATTTTTCCCGAGATGTGGTGACTGGCCAAAGCAATGATAGGCATATTAAAAAAATTCAAAAATAATGTTTTGATTCTTAAAACATTATTCAAATGCGAATTTATCTATTCTCCATTCATTCTAACAGGAGGTTATAGGAGAAATTAAAAAGAGAATAAATTATTTCAAGAAACAGTTACAAATGCATGGATGGGGGATAAAACTTGGAAAAATCATATAAATATGGAATTGGTAAGCAATGGAAAGGGGGATCTTCTTGGCTACTAGGGGAACAAGGGAAGGCACATGCAGTTTGGTTTTCTTTGTAAACACATTTTGTTGTATACAAAAGGAGTCTGGGAACTCATTTTTGTATTGGAGAAATAAAGGGAACATTCTAAATCTGAGAATTTATGGATGTTTTTCTTTTGGCTGCAAATGTCCTTTGTGTCACTACAATCTCTTTCCAGTGCTATTTCTATCATATCAAATTGTGTAGATGATTATTTGTGAATCTTTGAATTCAAGTTAATCCATCTATTATAAAGACCTGTTTCTCATCCTCTTCTTGTTTCTCATCCGTGAGTGTGGGAGAGGTGAACTTGTATCATTTTTTTGCATTCATTTAGTTTTGTGTTTAATCTTTGGCATCTACTTTCATGGTTATTGGGTAGGTGTTAGTTTACCTTTTCTTCTTTCCAGTGAAAACAATACCCTATATTTCCATTCATTGCATATCTTATTAAGAGGGAGTTGTACCTCTAAAATTTAGAGGAAAGTTGTCAATTCAATGAAAACTTCTCCAATTGTTAGTGTTGATTGTTCTTCAATATGGGCATCTTGAGTCATTTTCTAAGTTTATTTCTGAAGGACAATTGTTTACTAACAGATTTTGGGTGACACTACTCAGGAGAACAAAGAAAGGCTAGTGTACTTTCTTGTTTTATATATTTAATGGTGTCTTCCCAACATGAAGGTTGGCGACTCTGTTCTATTTGAAAATCTATGAAAAATGATTCGAGGCCAACCTCGATCAAAAAGTTGATTCAAAAAAAGATTTGCGCCAACAATTGAAGAAATTCTTGCAATAGATGATTCCATACTTCAATCTCTATGGAATGGTCTCAAAGTAAGCATATCTGAAGCTGAAAAGAAAGGGTTCCATCCATCTCAAGATCATCAATCTATCTTGTTGTCCAAAAATTTGCATTGTAGATATTACATTCTCAAAGATTTTGAGTAGAAAAAAACTAGAAATTTAGAGTGGATCAGGGAAGAATCAAAAATTGAAGAGTCCAAAGTTGCTCTTATTCCAAATTGGTGCCTGGAAAGTTCCAGTGACTTTTTTTGTGGAATTATGGAAGAAGACATTCACATCACAAAAGTGAGTGGACCCGCTTGTGCTTCTTGCAAAGAGGAAGAAGGTATAGATGATACTTTATTTACCCATGAATCAAAAGTCTTTGGTTTTGATATGGATAAAAAAGTAATATAAAATCCTTGTTGTGAAGTTGGAAAAGAGCTTCTAAATGATAGTTTAGGTATGGAGTCTTTTGGCTTTGGTGATACCAATTTAGCATTTGATGAGATAGACAAAGAAAAGTTTGATAAGAAAATGGATAAGTTGTATTCTACTTTTTCTCTCGGTGAGGATTTTCCTTGTACAAGAAAGGAAGAGGTTCTTTTTTATCAAATTTGATTTGATGCTTGTAGAATGTGATATTCAAGGATCGAAGTCAGCAATCACTCTTCCAAGGATTGATTCATTGGACAATCTACAAAAATAGGGTTTCATGTCTAATGTTTTCTCTTCAAGACTTGGCATTGATGAGATTCTGATTGACACGGAGTCCGGATATGTGACTTTCACATTCCACGAAAGAGAAGATGGAGGGAAATTGCAGCCCAAGGTGAGTAAAGAATGCAGCTTTGAGTCATTTTACTTTGAAGATGCAATTATTCCTATTGAGAATTATTCACTGAGCCAAACTTGCGTCAAAAATGAAGAAAAGATATGCAATAAAAATGTTCAAATTAATGAAAAGAAAAAGAATAATCATGTTGATGAAGGTTTGCAGCCTCAAAATGTTTTAGAAGCTTCAAGTGATAATCTCCCTTATGGAAAGGAAGTGTTTGTGTCCTCCTTATAGGAAATCAAGAAAGATGAATCAGATGGTGAGAATAAAGATGAGGTCATTTATGGTGTTCATGATATGAGCCTTTTGGTTTTTCTAAAAGGGATCAGTGTTGAAAATGGCGTACAGAAAGAACCAAAATCTTAAGATGAAATATGGCTTTTTGATAAGTCTTTGTATGGGTTGCTTTGTTTCACATGTTTTAGCTTCACACACATCATCTTAAATATGCTCTTGAGTTTCAAAGTTCTTCACAGGTGTACACTTCTTTTCTACAACGGGTTGTATTTTTCACAAACCTGTGAATAGATTTGCATGAGTTGCCTAAAGCTCTCCTGAGGTGAGGGGTTTCACCCCTATATATATTTATAAATATTTTTTTCTTTTTGGTTTTGGCTTGTTGGTTTTTGGTTTGTGCCCAATCACCCCTCCACCCATCTATTAGGATAACTGGTGAACAACTAAGAGGGGGGGAGGTGAATCAGTTGTTAATAGATTATATCATTTAATCCACTTAATAACCTTTAACCAAATTGCGTACCGGTAAAGAAGAAACGTATACCGGTAAGCAATAAAACTTAACAATGAAACAAATAATCAATACAATGCAACCATACCACATAACACCATGAATTGTACATGGAAATGTTAGGATTCCCAAAGATACTGAGAGGGGGGGTGAATCAGTATCTGAGTGGTTAATGAATTTTTTGAACTTATTATATGAAAAGCATTCCAAAACTATGTACCAGTAAACCAAAATTAATGCAGTAAATAAGAACAATAACCATAACATGAAAAACACACCATAACACAATATTTTAATGAGGAAACCTAGTGTGGGAAAAACCTCAGTGGGATTTGTGACCCACAATTTTCGCTTACTGCCCAATAAGAGAATATTACTATTACAATAGGGGCCTGCACATGCAAGAAGGCTAAGTGCCTAGAGCTCACTACTTGATTACAAAAGAAGTGTCATTGACTTACAAAAATGGATTATGAAAATCCAATGTCATGTACTACTTCAGATCAGCATCTGCTATGCCAGGTTCAGTACCGGTTTAAGCTCTGTAATAATCATAAACCCTTATCCAAAATCTGTCTTACAATTCGCACATTAGGTTTGCAATAATCTAACCATTCCACTTCTCCTATATGATCTACAAGATCTCATACTTATATGAGTCTTATTACAATCCGCCATGTCAGCTTACAAAAAGATTTTATAATTAAATACAAAATACAATTAAACAAAATTCCTCTCGACCATGGTGCCGGTAATCAATCTTTTTGGTGTTGGTGAATTGTATGCTAGTGTCGAGTCTACCAGTGCTGGTGCCTGGTGGTATCATATGATTGTAAGGTTGCCGTCAATGAAAATACCTTCAATCACCTACAATTTCTCATTGGAGTGTGCATTTGCCAATAGGAAAAACTTGAAAAGGGAAAAACCATGGTGGGAAGCCTACCCACAGTCAGATGATACTTCTGCAGAAAGTATGTGATACAATGAGGGGCCTGCACATGCAGGAAGGCACATTGGCTAGAGCATACTACTCATTACAAAAGAGTCTCACTGACTGCAGAGAGGTTTAAACCACCTCAAGATAAATGGACAACAATCTAGAGTAATGAACTACTAGAGATAGCATCTACCATGCCTGATTACAGTTTCGGTTAAGCTCAATATTGAAGGCCTTTGACATCTTCCTTAATCCCAATTTGATCACCTATGATTGACCAAATCTCCTTTGCATTTGATATTGCATTCCAAGACCACGAAACATAATTCCCATTCCCATACCTTGATATACAATGAGATCTTACATCATTTTATACCAACCCTAAGGCCTAAACTAATTAGGTTGGCCACCTAAAAGATATTACAATAGGATCATTACATAAATCCATATTACAATGATATGCCATGTTGTCTTAAGACCAAAACAACAATAACCAATCCATAGATCATCTCGAAACATCCCGGTAATGTGTAGAGTACATGTTAACATGATATTGGTCCATAACCTAGATAGGCACCAGACCTATTATGGGACCACCATGCCTAAGCAATGTCTTCAAGTAGTTGAAGAATGAACAAAGAACATCTTTAGTATCCTGAAATCCATCTAGAAGCTTGCACCAACATCACTTATGCATCGTGTCAATATTTCTCAGTGAAAGCTTTGTCAATTAAACCTTAAACCAATGCTGGTAAGGGTTTACAAGAGTGTATGATAGAATCTGATTACCAAGTCAATACCAACTGACCAAAACATGCTCCATGAACATGTAACACATAAAATCAAACATACTCCATGTCAGAAGTGTCCAACAGATAGTGTCTTATGCCGATAATAGTAGATCTTCTACTGGTAACCAAAACCTACCTAGCAGTAACCAACCATAACAGCTAATGTTGACATCAATGACAAAACATCAATGCAACACAATCAATTCATCAATGATGCCAACAATCTCCCCCTTTGACATTGATGGCAACACTATATGTGAAAAATATATAAGTACCAAAAAATGTGAAACAAGTATCCCCTTGTGGAAGACAACCAACAATCTCATGAATATCAATAACTCTCCCCTTGTGAATGATATCTTTGTAAAGTTCTGAATTTATTTCTCATATCACTATCTCTCCCCCATTGACATCAATGCCAGAAATTTGACACAAATATCAAAGCAAAAATATAAACCTCTGAATCTCAAAGCTGATTACTCCCCTTGAGTAGTAGCACCACTCATCAGTGCCAGAATGAATAATATCTCTGATGATGCATGTCAAATTGATGACAAACTGTATCAATCAAGTCTCTGCCAGAGGAGCAGAAACCCCTAACTTGTCTCTCAAATTCTCAAATGATTCCTTTGACACCGGTTTAGTGAATATATCTGCAATATATTATTTAGTGTTCACATAAACCAATTTGACTTCCTTTCCTTCTACCTTGTCCTTTGAAAAGTTATACTTTATTGATATATTCTTAGTCTTAGAGTAAAATATCAGATTCTTAGACATGTCAATAGCTCCAGAGTTATCACAGTAGATAACTACTAGTTCACTATAATTTACCCTAATATCCTTCAACATTTTCTTCATCCACAAGACTTGAGTGCAACTAGTTGCTACTGCAACATACTCAGCTTCTACAATAGATGAAATGCATGACTGTTTTTTGCTGATCCATGAAACCAATTTCTTTCCAAGAAAGAAACCTCCACCAGAAGTGCTCTTCCTATCATCAGTATCTCTTGCCCAATCTGGGTCAGTATATGCACATAAAGTGAAATCGTCATTTTTAGATTACCATAAACCAAATTTTGTTGTTCCTTACAAATATCAGAATATCGTCTTTACTACACATTCATGATTTTATTTAGGATTAGTTTGATATCTTGAAACAATACTTACTGCATTCATAATATTCGGTCTAGTTTGAGTTAAATACAACAGACCACCAATCGTAGACTTGTACCTTGTCGAATTTACTAGTGTAGAAGTATCCTTGATAGATAATTTCTCACTTGTCACCATAGGAGTACTTACCAGTTTGGAATTATCCTTGATAGATAATTTCTCACTTGTCACCATAGGACTACTTACCAGTTTGGAATTATCCATACCAAACTTCTTAAACAATTCCCTCAAATTCTTAGTTTGATAGATAAAAATGCCTTTTTTAGTTTGAGTAATCTACAAACCTAATAAAAATCTCATCTCACCAATCATGGACATTTCAAATTCATTCTTCATGTTATTAGCAAATTCCATGCACAATTTATGTTCTCCTCCAAAAATGATATCATCAACAAATACTTCAATAATCAGAATATCATCATCAGTGATCTTGTAGTATAAATTACTATCACCAATGCCTTTAGTAAAACCAAGCTTCAAAAGATATTTATCCAACCTTGCATACCAAGCTCTAGGAGCTTGTTTCAATCCATATAAATCTTTCTTCAATCTGCAAACCATATTTTTATCATCTGTCAGTGAAAATCCATCAGGTTACTCAATTTATACTTCTTCCTCAAGTTCACCATTCAAAAATGAACATTTAACATCCATTTGATAAACCTTATAGTTCTTTTAAGTTGCATAGGCAAGAAATAGTCTAACAGCTTCAATTCTATCTATAGGTGCAAATGTTTCACCATAATCAATTCCTTCCATTTGAGAATATTCTTTACAAACCAATCTAGCCTTGTTTCTTACATCTTGATCATCCTCATTCATTTTATTCCTAAAAAACCCATTTAGTTCCAATAACATTCTTATTTTTAGGTTAGGGAACTAAAGTCCAAGTATCATTCTTCTCTATCTGATCTAATTCATCTTCCATAGCTTTTAACCAATGTTTATCTTAATTACAAGCTTCAATAATAGATGTTGGTTCAATTTGAGAAATAAGACATACCTCTTCATTCGCCATTCTTCTTCTTGTCATAACTCCCTTGTTCCTATCTCCAATGATTTGATCTTCGGAATGATTTAATCTTACATACCTTGGTGTCTTCTGAACTTCAGGTTCACTTCTCTGATCATCTATTAGAGTTGAATTTTCTAATTGTGTCAGTGTAACTGTATTAGTTTCATGTACCGGTTGAGGCATTGTCAATTTAGTTATGATCATTTCCACTATCAGTTCCCTATCATATGATATAGATTAATTTTTGTATTTCTCATGCACTTTCACATTAGCACTCTCCACAATTTTCTGCAATATTTTGTTATAATATCTATATGCTTTTCTTTGAATTGAATAACCAAGAAATATCCCTTCATCACATCTAGGATCAAACTTTCCAATTGAGTCATCTCTTTTGATATAGCATTTACTTCCAAAAATTCTAAAATATTTAATAGTAGGTGTATGTCCAAACCATAATTCATAAGGGGTCTTACCAGTTTCACCTTTGATGTGAACTATGTTGAATCTATAGACTGTTGTACTCACTAATTCTCTCCAGTAGATGTGAGGCAATTTGGCTTCCATCATCATAGATCTTGCTGCATCCAGAATGGCTATGTTATTTCTTTCCACTACTCCATTCTACTGAGTTCAAGGTGCAAATAATTATCTCCTAATTCTATTTGTCTCACTGTAGCTGTTAAATTCATGAGAAGTGAACTCACTGCCTTGATCTGATCTTAGACATTTGATTTTCAATCTAGATTTTGTTTCAACCTTTTCTTTAAATATCTTGAATTTATCAAAGGCTTTAGGCTTCTCCTTTAGAAAAGTCACCCACATCATCCTAGAATACTCATCAATAATCAACATGAAATACCTATCACCTTGAAAGGTTCTAGTCCTTGCTGGACCACATAAGTGATAACTCAATAATGAACAATAAGTACCAAACTGGTACTGAGAGGGGGGGTGAATCAGTACAGTCACAAAAACTTTTCCCAAACCGGTTTGACTACAAACACTGCAAATGTCTGATAGACAGTAACATCGGTCTAAAATAGAGTGCAACTGGTAAAGCTAAGAATGACTGTGACAAGCATTAAACAGTTAATCACTTAGCTTTCCACTCAACTTAATACTACACTTCCATTTCACCCTTATGCATGAATAGGTAATATATCATCATAAATATAATAACAGCTAGCTCAACATGATTTACCTTCAAACACAAATCACTTAAATCATCACATGAAAAATACTACACATGACACACAGATTTTTCACGTGGAAACCCAATTGGAAAAAATCACGGTGGGGATGAATACCCACAAGCTGCTTTTGAACTCTTTAGAAGTCCACTCTGTTAGGAGCCTAGTCTGATTAAAGATTGTTACAACAGGTTCTGCTAGGAACCGATCCTGTTAAAGATCACCCGGTTAAGTGATGGCTAAATACCCAGTTAAGGGTTAAACCGTGTTAGAGGTTACCTTGTTAGAGTATTTCAAGAACTCAATGAGTTTGAGTCACCCTGTTAAAGGATTTACAACAAGCTAGTTAAAGCTACCCAGTTAAGGGATTTTCCAACTATTGAAGTGGTTAAAGATCAACAGGTATTACAGTGATCTGATAATAGCACTCAATGCCTAATGCAGATCTGCTTAAGTTCCTTCCTTCTGCACACACACTATGCAGGAATCAATCCTCTTATCTCATCTGGTTTGGCAAGAATCACGTATCTTTGCACTTAGATACACACACACCATTTGCCAACAACCTCAGTATGAAACACAACATCGACCTTATAGGAAATAGATAGGTCGGTAGCATAAACCCTAAACCCTAAACATTTAGGTTAAGCAATTTAGGCAGTTCAATCCTGGCCATTGAACATTTTGTATTTGAATACAACGGTCTTGAATAGATCTCAAGATATTCTCCATCATTCGTTCTTCACTGTTTCATGGAGGCGATAACCCATCACATGTTCTCCACCATTTGCAGGGACTTTGTACATTCCCAAGGCAGATAGGATCAATCTCCTTCATGCAAGATCCTTCATGCGCACAAGGCTAACATGGCAACATGATCAAATCTTGATTACAATGCTAGCTCATCACACAATGTCATCGGTTGAATCACATAGGCTTGGAACACCACAACCAGAAACCCTTAAGCTAAGACTACCAACCGGTAGTCATACCATATTAAGCCTTAATAGAAAACATTCCATATATCGGTTCACATTCCATCATACCGGTTCACTTGGATAAACATACCGCTTCCCCTATTGCTCATATACCGGTTCTCTTTGCTAGTTGCTTAGCTTTAATATACCTATTCACTTCTTTGCACATATACCGGTTCACCACATTATACCAGTTCACTTTTCAACATATTGTTGGTTCACTCTCCTGTATATTGACATCAATGACAACATAATATCATCATGTCAACATACTCTGCACAAATGCCAACAATAAGTCAGTGTGAATCATATCAATTACATCATTATATTTATCATGTATTCTCTTAAAAGAAGTTCTAACTTTCTTTCCCAATTGACATTCCTTACATACCTGATTATGAGGCTTCATAATCTTAGGTATGTCTCTAACTGCCTTAGTTGAATTTATCTTAACAATACAATCAAAATTAACATGACACAACCTCTTATGCCATAGCCAACTCTCATCAATATGAGAAATCAAACCTGTCTTATTACCAGTGTTCAAGTGAAAGATATTACCTCCAGTCTGAATACCGGTTGCAATCTCCAAACTAGTCTTGTTAATGATTTTGCATTTTCTATCTTTAAACTGAATTTGGAAACCCTTTTCCACCAATTGACCAACACTCAAAAGATTATGCTTTAAACCTTATACATAATAGACATTATTAGTATTATTCTTGCCATCCAAAGAAATAATACCTCTACCTTTGATCATACATGCTTTGTCATCTCCAAATCTGACTTGATCGCCATTGTATTCTTGCAGGGACAAAAATTTTCTCTTATCTCCAGTCATATGATGTGAGAATCCACTATCAATTATACATTCATCCTTATCTTCAACTTTTTCTTCCAGGGCTTTTTCTTCATTCATGATAGCCAGTTCTTCTTCATCTTCCTTTAAAGAATAGAACACCCATTCCTTTCTGTTGTTGGGTCCACTAGCAGAGTCTTCTATCGGTTCATCTCCAGAGTCATCACTTACTCCTTCCTCATCTACTATGTAGCATTGTTTATTTTTCTTGAATCTATACTTATTTTGGTTAGGCTTAAATGATTTCTTAACTCTTTCCTCAAATCTCGCATTCCTTCAGGACATCTAGATGCAAAATGACCAATCTTATTACATGCAAAACATTTAAAAGATTATTTTCCTTCATACTTACTTCATGTTGGTCCTGTAGGTACTCTTCTAGCTAATAAGCTTCAAGTTGCTCAAATTCTTCATCTTCTTTCCTCATGTCTTCACATTCTTTTACATATAGGACTTTCCAATCATTTTTGTCGATAGATGATGATGATGATGCATGAAAAGAAGGTTCAAACTTTACAGCTCTAAAAGATCCAAATTCTTTAGCTCAAAAGCAGATAATTTTCCAATTAGAATGTCTCTGTTAACTATGGAGTTAGCCATTGTTCTCAACTCATTAATTGCAGTTGCCTTCATCTTGTAATTTGTGAGGCCTCACCTCGACTCAGTCTGACATTTTAGTGGATTTTATATTTAGACTATTATGGATACTTTATTTTGATGCATTTTGAAACTTAGAACTTATATGATTTCAAGATTTGGATAACATTGCTATGTATTGATGATTTACTTATATGCTTTATGAGACAGAACACTACATGATTATTAGATAAGATGATATTGCGATGATAGATGTCATTATTGAATTTGCAGGACTTTACTATGATAATAGAACTATGATGTATGGTTAAGTTTATGTGAATTAGGATGAAATTTCTTATGTGATATTGCTTGATAAGAGATGTATTTAATCTATGCAGATGTAAATTGTATGCAAGTAATGATGTGTATTGTTATTCTTTTGAAATTATATTATATGTGGATATTTGAAAGTACTAATGTGTAAATTGAGATGCGCAGGAAGTTGACCATGTGACCATGGAAAATTATAGAGAACCAAACCTAGACTTATGTATGTTTGTAAGCCAGGGGTTGTCTATTTGGAGAGACAACACCCCATTTGTGTTGTATTTTATTCGTAACAGTATATGCTACATGTGTGTTAAGTGTTATTTAAATTTATTGTGTAAAATCCACAAGAGACGATTTCATGTTTTAAAATTGTAAAAGTGTTTTATTTGTGTCACTTGACACATGTGTGGATTTAAGTTTAAATGTTTTATTTTTGTCTCTTGGTGGGAAAGTGTTCAACTATAGCCTTTTCAATTAATGTAACGTGATGTCATAAATACCTTGGGAAAAGAATCTTTGGAGAGGTCAACATATGTTTGACCCGAAAATAAACTTCAGAGGGGTTTAAAATGGGTTAAATGAACACCTAGGGGTAGTTTAATAGGGTTTCCTAAAGCCCATAAGGTATACCTAAGGGTTAGGGGTAATTTTAGGCAAGTTTCTACTCCTAAGTGACCTTTTTGACATTCTAAAATTTGGCTTTTCTGAGTTGTGCGAAAATTGAATTTAGAAGTTTGAACTTAGTTGTAAACTTTCCTATTCGAATGAGAGTTCTTTTTCCCATTCTGTCTTACTTTCCTCTTTAGTTTTTAGAAACTTGTGAGAACTGAGAGAATAAGCTTCTTAAGCAAGAATTTGAGGGTAATCACCCACTCTCCATTTTTGGAGACAAGAGAATTTTTGAAAAGAATAGAATAGATCTGAATAGAAAATTTGGCTAAGGGTAGAAGAAGAAGATCTGTGGATTGGGCAGCTCTTCCTCAAATATTATCCTACCTTTAGGTAGATTAAGGTTGGTTTCATTAATCTTTAAAATGACTTCTTTTCTTTGCATGTGTTTGAAAGTATGTTGGTGTAAGAATTCTGTCTTCATGTATGACTTTTTTTTTTGGAATTTTGCATTATGTTTTGTCTGTGTTTTTGGGAGTTTTCTCAAGACCTCTTACTCTTGGGAGAGAGGAGGATCTTGTGGGTGGTAGCAGTGACAACCCTCGAGTGAGAGAATCTCATTTTGAGAGCGATCACAAGGTATTTTTGTTTGACCCTTGCTGCATGGCCTGTTTGTGCAATGGGGGTCATAAGGACGGATATAAGGCTAGAATGCCTTTGGGGGGCATAAGGAATAAGAGGTTGAAATTCTTGATGTATTTGCTGTGCCATGAGGTGGCTACTTGTTTTTCCATACTTGCAGTTCTCCTCAGGGTATTGGTCCACTACCACCCTTGAAAAAGTCATCACCAAAGTGTGGTGTAGTGTAGCCAAGTTGGGAGTGTGTTTGAAATTTGTGTGTTTCCTGCCTTCTATGTGTTTGTATGTTTGTTGCCCGTCTAGGGCTTGGTTCTCCGAGCTCGGGGGTGGCTACCAGTTAGCCTAGGCTGGGAGGTGAGCACTCCATTGTCATATCTATGATTTATTATGCAGGAATGTCGGGAGAAAAGAATAGGACAAGTGAAAAGTTGCAGAAAATTATTGTCGAAGAAATCTAATTTCATTTGTAGTTATTAGTTTTAATAGGGGAAATACACCCTCATTTGTTGAAATGAGAGGCAAGTTGTAAATTTGAAATATAGACATGAGATTTGTTATTGTAGTTAAATAAAGAAACATCCTGTAAATTTTGCAGAATATCTTTAGTGTTGTAAAAAGCTAGATATATTTCAATTTTCTGTTTTGGAAAGAGTTACTTTCGAATTGCATGCAATAGTCATTTTAATATGAAAATCAGTTTTATTTAATTCGGTGTTTTTCTCTTATCTGTGAATTTGTCTTCATTCTACTTGCAGGAAAAATATGAGTTGTATTTGCTATTAGATTTTAAGTATAAAAAAAATGTGTTTATTTAGTTGTTGTATCAATTGTAGAATCAGTGAATGTATTTATTGCAGAAAAGAATAATGTATTCCTAAAATAGTATTTCCTAAGTTCAGAAAAAAAAAATATATATATCCGATGTGTTATGATAAATAGTTTAGCAGGAAACTTATTCCATTTTTAGGCAATTAGAATAAAAATAAATAGGAAAGGCATTAACTAGATTTGCATGCATATTGTAGATTTAAAAATAATTTTATAATTCTGTTTTATGTAAATCAATAGAGTGCAATATAGTTCTAGAAAATATTCCTCCATTAAACAGACTTATTACTATACTTCCTTTCCTGCAATTGTAAATCAGAATCTTCCATGATTTCGATGTTAGTTTAAGAAAAGAAATAATTCTATAAGTGATAAATAAATACATATATATTTATATACATGCAGAAATCATGTATATATTTATATATACTTTTATATAAAACATATCATTTAAATACCCTGCAAAACAAATGAAAATGTAAGCCTAAGTATATATACCATTAAATACACACACACACACACACACACACACACACACACACACACACACACACACACACACACACACACACACACACACACACATATATATATAACATAATGATTTACCTTTGTTTTTTTTTGTTTTAAAAAAAAATTGCTTGTAAAATATATTGGGAAATATATATATATATATAAAATAAAATAAAAATATTAAAAAAAAAAAAAAGGGGGGGGGAAGGCACCGAGCACTGTGCATCGCACAGTGATCAGTGGGCAAGCCATGCACTATGCAATGCACAGTGGCTGGCGGAGCCGCGCATTGTGCACTGCACAGTGGATGGTGGTGCTGCACACTGTGCAGTGCACAGTGGACGGCGGGGCCGCACACTATGCGCTGCACAGTGGGCGGCAAGGCCAAACACTGTGCAACGCACAGTGGGCGGCCATGGCCGAGCTGCCTCCAAGAAACCCCCACCTCTCCTTGATCCGCCTTTGCGTCGCTAACTCTCCCTTAACTCGGCCCTGCAACATGGGGTTAAGCAAAAAAATATATTAAACCCTAGCCCGAGTAGGGCTAGGGTAATAAAATAAAATAAAATGTTGGTAATAAAATAAAATAAAATGTTTAACTCATTTAGTTTAGGGCCATTTTATAATGGAAGATCCCTAAATAGGGTTTGTAGGGTTTAATTGCTATTAAGTTGGAAAAATCTTTTAGAAGATTATATATATATATATATATTTGGGTATGTATTTATATAGGGATTTAAATATTTAAATACCCATATATGATATACAAATAGGCAGTTGGAAAAAAATAAATTTAAAGAATAAAGCCTAATCTTATATTTTAAATGTATTTAGTGTGATAGATACTTAATCATGCCCTAGTTAATTTAATTAGAGCATTAAATTTTAAGTTTGGATTTAAAAGAGATTAATTTAAGCACCTTTCATTTTGAGGTTAGAATGGATGCTAGAAAAATAATTTTTAATTAGCTTTCCAAGTCGATTAATAGCTACTCGTAATTAATTTTGCCCGTGTAAATTATATTATCTAAATTAAATGACACTTTAAACGATTATTATAATTATTGATTTAAAAATGGATTTTTAGACTATATAGTCTTATTGGAGATTAAATTTATCTTCATCTTCTATTTTTAATGAGTTTGATTTAATTAATCTATTGACTAGGTATCTTGTGAAAATAAAATTAAATCATTTAGATTTCCGCAAATAAAATTTAATTAATTTCTATACTTGGTTTGTATCAGAATTAGCTCGAATATAGATATGGCAAATACATTAGTGCATGTCATGTTAGCGAACTTGTTAATTAATTAGTATTTTAAAAAACAAAAATCATTCCATTTTCGCCCTAAATTTTGGGCATGACATAATCTGGTGGAAGGGCTCTCAAGACTTTGGAAATTCTCTCATCTTCACTTAGAAATCCTCCACAATATTGAATTCCCATAACAATCTCATTTACTCTTTCAATAAACATAGCTATTCTTTCATTATCTTCCATCTTTAAGTTTTCATATCTTACCCAGTAACCATCAAGTTTAGCAATTTTTACAGTAAGATCACCTTCATTCAGAGTTTGCAATTTATCCCACATAACCTTTGTTGGTGATTTATTAGTAAATCCCATGATTTGTTGATCAATAAGTGCACACAAGAGGGCTTCTCTAGCTTTGCAATCATTTTCAATATTCTTGTCCAAGTCTGTAGGAGCAGGATTACCAGATGCCAAATCATAAGGTGTGTATCCTTTCTCAATGATCTCCCAAATATACTTTCCAAGACATTTAAGATGAGTCTCCATTCGAATTTTCCATATCCCATATTTTGTTCTATCAAGCTTAGGAATTTCTCTTCTGAAAATAGTTGTTGGTGGATTTGAAGTGTTAGCTGCTATAGGATCTACCTCAAGTGGTTAAGCTTTTGCAAAACAGGACCAAAGCTCTGATACCAATTGTTAGGATAACCGGTGAACAATTGAGAGGGGGGGTGAATCAGTTGTTAACAGATTATATCATTTAATCCACTTAATAACCTTTAACCAAATTAAGTACCGGTAAAGCAGAAACAGATATAGGTAAGTAATAAAACTTAACAATGAAATAAATAATCAACACAGTGCAACCATACCACATAACACCATGATTTGTATGTCTAAAACCCAGAAAGGGGAAAACCACGGTGGGAAGCCTACCCACAGTCAGATGATACTTCTGTAGAAAGTATGTGATACAATGAAGGGCCTGCACATGCAGGTAAACACACTACCTAGAAAATACTTCTCATTACAAAAGAGTCTCACTGACTACAGAGAGGTTAAAACCACCTCAAGATAAATGGACAACAATCCAAAGTAATGAACTGCTAGAGATAGCATCTACCATGCTTGATTACAGTTATGGTTAAGATCAATACCAAATGCCTTTGACCTCTTCTTTAATCCCAATTCGATCACCTATGATCGACCAAATTTCCTTCGCATATGATATTGCATTCCAAAACCACGACACATAATTCCCATTCCCATATCTTGATCTACAATGAGATCTTACATCATTTTATACAAACCCTAAGGCCTAAACTAATTAGGTCAGCCACCTAAAAGATATTACAATAAGATCATTACATAAATCCATATTACAATGATATGCCATGTCGGCTTAAGACCAAAACAACAATAACTAGTCCATAGATCATCCCAAAACATCGCGGTAACATGTAGAGTACACGTTAACATGATACCGGTCCATAACCTAGATAGACACCAGACCTATTCTGGGACCACCAAGCCAAAGAAATGTCTTCAAGAAGTTGAAGCATGAACAAAGAACATCTTCAGTATCCTAAAATCCATCTAGAAGCCTACACCAACATCACTTATGCATCCTCTCAATATTTCTTAGTGAAAGCTCTACCGATTAAACCTTAAACCAATGTCGGTAAGGGTTTACAAGATTGTATGATAGCATCCGATTACCAAGTCAATACCAACTGACCAAAACATGCTCCATGAACATGTAACACATAAAGTCAAACATACTCCATGTCAGAAGTGTCCAACAAATAGTCTCTTCTGCCGGTAACACTATATCTTTTATTGATAACCAAAACCTATCTATTGATAACCAACCATAACAGCTAATGTTGACATCAATGCAACACATAATCAATTCATCCATAATGCCAACACCATATGTAAAACAACACCCTTTTCTCTTACTATTTCTATGGCTCTACACCCAATGGGAAAGACACTAATCTTCATTTTGATCTTAGTTTGGTAATTCTGGGATTCTGTTCATCCTTTGATGTCCTTGTCCCCAATCAAAGCTTGTGTTATCCATAAATTTAAGCTTGAAAAATTTTCAAATTTTTATAATGCCCTAACCCTAATCCTGTTGAGTCACGAAAACAATTAATTTTCAAAATATTTGCAATCTGATGTAAAACCTTTTTTTGGAACTGATCTTAACCCTATTCCACCCAATTTCACCTGTGTTTATGCCAAGATCATTTACCATTTGAAGTATCTTCAACTTCACATTTTTCACCGACAATTTTGGAAAATAATTAAAATTCAATTTTCATGCTACTAAAAATTAAATGATTTCTAGGTTATGCTCTGGAAGGCCTATTCACATTATAGTCCAAATTTCAGAATTTGAGGAGAATATGGAAATTTATTTTTTAAGTTATTCATGGTTTCAGAGGTTCAAAGTTTGAATTTTATGGGAAACATTTTCTAGAGTAGAAAATTTCATAAATTTAAATTTGTATTCATGGTGATAGTTATCATGGAGTTTTTAAGTGATTACTTCCTCAAATATTTTACCATTCACATCAAAGTCAGAGGTTTGGTGAAGTTTCAAACTTATTACTATAAGTTCTAAAGTTTTGAAGATACCCGATCATGCGACCCTTGAAAATAAATTAATATTCAAAAGGTTTAAGTTGTATATCAGGAAGTCGGGGGTTTTGGAAACTTTGAAACTCCTGATTGAAATGTTCTAAAGTTTTGAAAATTGTCGATAACCCGACAATGCTAAGTATTTTTCCTAAGATGTGGTGATTGGCCAAAGCAATGATAAACATATCATAAATTTCCAAAAATAATGTTCTGATTCTTAAAATATTATTCAAATGGGAATTAGTTTATTCTCCATTCATTTTCGAAGAGGCAGTTATAGGAGAAATTAAAAAGAGAATAAATTATTTCAAGAAGCAGTTACAAATGCATGGGCGGGGGAACAAACTTGGAAAATCATATATGTAATTGGTAAACAATGAAAAGGGGGATCCTCTTGGCTCTTAGGGGAACAAGGGAAGGCATGAATAGTTTTGCTTTATTTGTAAACACATTTTGTTGTATAGAAAAGGAGTCTGTGAACTCATTTTTGTAGTGGAGAAATAAAGGGAATGTTCTAAATCTAAGAATTTATGGATGTTTTTCTTTTGGCTGCAAATGTCCTTTGTCACTGCAATCTCTTTCCAATTCTATTTATGTCATATCTAATTGTGTGGATGATTATGTGTGAATATTTGAATTCAAGTTAATTCATCTATTATAAAGACCTGTTGCTCATCCTCTTCTTATTTCTTGTTTGTGAGTGTGGGAGATGTGAACTTTGTATTATTTTTTTGCATTCATTTAATTTTGTGCTTAATCTTTTGCATCTACTTTCATGGTTATGGGTAGGTGTCAGTTTACCTTTTCTACTTTCCAGTGAAAATCATACCCTATATTTCCATTCATTGCATATCTTATTAAGAGGGAGTTGCACCTCTAAAATTCAGAAGAAAGTTGTCAATTCAATGACAAATTCTCCAACTATTAGTGTTGTTTGTTCTTCTTTCTTGGCATCTTGAGTCATTTTCTACATTTATTTCTGAAGGACAAATATGTTTACTAATCAAAAATCAAGGCTTCATACTTAGCCACATTGTTAGTGCAGCTAAAATGAAGTCCAAATGAAACATAATATTTCTCCCCTTTTAGAGAAATAAGAAATACCACAGCTCTACACAAATTTTGTTTCTTGAACCATCAAAAAACATGACTCACAGTCCTTTCATGTCATTGCTTACCTTGGTGAGAGTGGCGATGAAGTTCTATTCTTCATGGATGTAATAGGTACAAAGTCTTGTATCATTGACCTCACCCATTGGGTCAAACTGAAAAACATTTACCCACTCATCAAGTAGGCAATCAAGAACCTCCTCCAATTGAGTTTTAGGCTCTTTGACTAAAACATCTTCATTTTCCTCATGGAGGGTATAGTTCATATTTATGGGAGGTAAGGGATAGGGCTCAACATGGTCATTTGAAATAGGATTTGCCTTAATGGTAACCTTTGTACCATGCCTTGTTTTGAATAACATATGGGACCAGTAAGAAGATAGGTAGCCCCCTATATTCATAGTGAATCCCCTTGACAAACAAATGCCAAAGTAAGAAAGGAGGCCAATAACTAAAATATCTTGCAAAACACTACAACCCAAGCAGGCATGCAAGGTTAAATTTAGGTTCTTTATGACCACCACAGTCTCAACTAAGGTGCCATCAAGTTATACAACACCTCTTGATATAGGCTCATATTTGATGCCTAAGTGGTCAAACACAATCTTGGGCATAATTGAGCTACTAGTCCCTCTATCTATCACACAATTATGGATTAATTCATCCCCTATAATCAAAGAGAGATAGAAGGGAGGAGGCTTACTAATTTTTCTTAAATTTTCTGCCTCCATAAGCTGGACTAGACTTGTTGAGGTGAGTGAGCTACAACCTTCAGTTACTTCTTCTACATCATTAATGTCCTTCAAGACTTCCTAAAGTAGGTCCCTTTGAGATGGGAGAGTATGTGTGTCCCACATAGAGACATTAAGGCTAGCCTTATTCATTTTTTCCACAATGTTGAAGGGAACCGCAACTTTGGCAGGAACCTTTGTAGTAGCAAGGTCAAGCTTTGCCATTATCGGAGCCCTTGGTTGCTCCCCCCTTTTTGACACTTTGAGCCAAATTTTGATCCCTATTTGGAGAAGCCACCGTATCAGGGGTCTTTGAAATTGAAGCTTGATTTGTAGCCTGTGAAACTTGGGCTACTATGGTAGTTGTATTAGAATCTATGGCCCTCTTCTTAGATCTAGTATTATTGGCCACGGGATCAATTTTTGAATCTGATTTATACCATAAAAATCAGCCTCCTACCAATTCATGAAAGAAGAATCTTCTATTGGAATCCAATAACACTGAGAGGGGGGTAAAATCAATGTTATACCGGAATGATCAATTTTAGCCTTATTAAAACATGCATACACCAACCTGTATACCAGTACATACAAAATTGAAAGAAGTAAAGAAACCAATAAGCCAATCACATAAATGAGAATCATAACACACAAAATTATACGTGGAAAATGTCAAAGAGGAAAAACCACGGTGGGATTTGTGACCCAAAATATCAATCCACTAGCCATATGAAGAGATATTACAAAATATAAGAGGCCTACATGTGCAGGAAGGATTACATCCTAGAGCACACTGCTCAATCACAAATGGAGCCTCACTGACTACATATAAATATAGACTACAATCCAAAGAAGTGTTGAACTACTAAGATAGAATCTTCTATGCTAGAATACAGTTCCAGTTTAAGCTCTGTCTGTTCCAGTCTGGAAACCTAAACCCTTTACCGGAATAACCCTTACATAAATATCCTCACATACATAATCTCTCTGATATATTTTTCATTATATCACATTCGCATATTCATCACCATCTCTCTATCTATTTCAAAATGATCTAATCCTAACCTATATACCCTATACAATTTATCATGCCTTATGCCAGCTTACAAAGATAATTATAATATCAAATTATATGTCAGCTAGATAACATGAATGCATAAATATTAAAAACAATTGCCGATGCCAAATCCAAGAGATTTTGGCCTCCAATACCGATAACCATATTCTAAACCATGTCGACCTGCATTGTCGGTAACCAAAGAAATCCTTTTGTCTTGCTAGTATCAGTGTAGTGTCTGTGAAGTGCCCATCGATACACAACTGAACTAATACATGAATGGTATCGGTGTAGTGTCTGTGAAGTGCCCGTCAGTACACAACTAAACTAATACATGAAGCCAGAAAAAATACCATGTTGCCATCAATGACAACATAGTGAAACCAACCAATTGAGTGTCAATTGCCAACAATCTCTCCCTTTGGCATTGATGGCAACACTCATGTGAAAAATAGTCAAGGTTTCATCTATCGGTTCCATCCTTCCCACTCCCCCTGAGCTGAATATACATCAATGCAAAATATTCCACATCTCCATATCTCCCCCTAATGTATACGAATCCTTCTATTCTTTTTCACGTCTATATTACTCCCCCTTTGACATCAATGCTATCAAAAATCCTAAAAAAGAATGTCAAAGATCCAAAAAACTATACAATGAATATCCCAAAAATATCTTACCGGAGCTTAACAAATTTCAAAATTTTTGGATAAGCCTTCTCCAATAGCTCAAGATAAGTATCCCAACCAGTTTTGAAAGTGTCTAAAATGGATACAAGTCCACTTAATATATGTGCAAATGACTCTTTCTCATTTACCTCTGTCGGTGTGGGCTTCCCCACTATATCCATACATTCTTTCTTATGTACACTAAGTGAACCCAACCAGGGACTCACCAAGCCTCTCAGACTTCTAGCTCTTTTTTATAATTTTGTCTCTTTCCTTCTCAAGAACAAAAATCTAGGCTTCCAAAATCAAAATTTGACCATCAATGGATGTAGTCAATGAAATCAGTCCATCAAAAGAATTATCTATATTTGCAATTTTCTCTTGAAATTATTTTATCTTCTTATCCACATTAACTGTAAGTATATCAGTGTTACAACATACCCTATAAATATTTGTACACTGCTTCAAAGAATTTTCTATCAGTTTCATCTTTTCATCAATCTTCTTTTTCTCAGATTCGATCACCTAATCAAATGCAGCTCTCTTAGTCTGAGTTAACCTCTCCAATGCTTGTCGGTTTGAAATTTGTTGTAAGGATTGAAAATCCTTTGAAATATGCTCAGTAATTGTCTTAAGCTTGCTGGATGGGCTCGCTTCATTGCCAACCTTGCACTTCAGGACTAGTTTGTGTAAAATAGTGAATGACTGATCAGTAATCCCTTTATCTATAGATCCCTCCTTCATTAGTTTGTGTGCTGCCATCATCATGAGTTCATTAGGACTCATCTTGGTTATGTTTTTATTTACAACCTGCAAGGTGTCAATTGACAACAATGATGGACCAACTAACGGTTCTCTGCCAGTTTCCCCTTTCTTCTCCTATGATGATTTATCCTTTATAGCTTTCTCACTTGCACTGGTGGCTTCACCACTTGGTGCAATCTCTGTAACTGTCAGTTCCTCTATAGGAACTGTAACCTCAACCTATACATTTGTATCCAGAGGATTATTATCCTTAAAATTAGTATCTTGTACATCATTAACTTTTTCGCTCTCTGTATTAGCTGGTATCTCAACATATGTCTATACATTTGTATTTATCAGGGGCTTGATTTCCACTATCTTTATATTCTTCAAAATTGAGGGTGAAGTACCCATAATCCCCTTTCCTTTTCCTTCAACCCGGGTGTCTACAGTGTCTGACTTTTATTCTAGTGAAGTAAAGAATCATTTGTTCTCTCCAAAGAACTTAACCCATGCCTTTTGAGTCTCATTTATTATCTCATTTACCCTTCCTAGAATCAAACTGGTTATTCTATGTTTTATATTAAAGACTTTTCTATCTGTCACCTCAAGTGTCATTTCCATTTCCTCTGGAGAAATAGTAACACAAACAGATAATAACTCTTTAATTTTAATATGCTAGTCTTCTTGCATAGCTGACAGTCATCTAGCATCTAACATATTATATAATAATGTCGGTATTTGATTTTCAATTTCTATTAAGTCTTTCTTATAAATATCCAAGTATAATAAGACTTCTTTCTCTATCTCTCTTTGTTCATCATCCTCTATAGATCATAGTAAAACTGTACATTCTTTAACATGCTATCCTTAGTTATATCACCTACTAATTTTGCACAAGTTTTAGGTGGAACATTACCAAATTGAATTGCCAGATCGATGTCACTCTTCTTCTTCCTCTTTGCAATACTAGATGCAGCTGAAGTGGTTACTTTTGGTGCTTGTTTTTGTGTCTGTATTTTGAATGTAACCTTCCTAACCAGTTACTTTTTAGCTTCTACCTTTGTTTCCTCTATTTTCTTCCTTACAACCCTCTTGAATGCCAAGGGTGTGTCATCCTTAGATTCAGACTCTGGTGTAACAGGCTCAATGTGTACTTCTAGATTCTTCCTCTTCCTTCCTTTCTCCTAGACATCATCAATTAATGCTTTGATGTCTTGTGAGACCTTCTCAACAAATTTCCTAGTCTTTCCTTCATGATTCTCTCTCTTCTTCTGGTTGAACTCTGTTTCAACCTCTTGTGTTTTTTGTTTTGTAGTACCATAGGGCTTCTCTGCCTCATTAATAGGTGCATCAATCAACATTTTTGCATAAGCCTCAAGAATCTGTGCATCCACTTCATAGCCCATTTCCTCAATCCAAATATTTCAAGGCTTAACCGCTTCCATAAGTGTTTCATCCTTCTTCACCATGAAGCATATGTCAGTTGAATATTTTTCTACAATATGCTTAGGAATCCTTTCCCTAGACCTCATAGATTTCTGAAACCCCTTGAAATATCCCCATAATTTATCATCCCTCTGACTACCTAAAGTAGCAATTGATTGTTTCAATTGTCTCCCTATCGGGATGTCAAATGCCCATTACCTCTTACCAAAACTGGGTGTATCATTCATGAAAAACAACATTAAGAAGACTATTAAGTTGCCATACCAAAAGGTTCCCTTTTGTTCTCCCTTAATCTTTCCTAGGTTTATTAATAGATCATCTAACATCTAACCGCATAGATCCAATTTCCATTTTCTCTCATCATTTTGTATGCAGTGAAAATGCAGGAACTAGAAATAGAATTCAGTCAGTTTGACTACCTTATACCTGATGATCATGCTACTGAATCTTATGTCTGTTTCAGTAGTGCTTATTCTCATAGATCTCCTATCATATGTCGCATCGGTGATTTTGTTCATGAAATCATTTGAAACCTTCTTATCTAGATGTTTCCCAATCGATGGTAAACCAGTGATTGCCCTAATGACTTCCTTGGTAATCTTGTAAGGTCTATCTAACTGGATATAATCCCCATGTAATATGCTCAAAACATACCTAATTATTTCATCTTCAACTTCCAAAATGTCTAGAATGTCGGTAAACCCTAAGTCTTCAATGTGCTTGTATTTCGGTTTGATCTTTCTAGAATCTCCCATCACCTCGCTCATGTACATGCCCTTTAATTCAGATGTTCCCAAGTCCTCAATGTGATAGTGTATGTATACCCTAACATCTTCAACATAGACAAATCCCTCTAAAACACAGTAAAATTCTCCAACCGAATCTTCCAGGGTAGCCACATGCGGACACCGCTTGAAAATTGTCTTGGGGTGGTCATTGACCTCTACTACAATCAGGTTTGCAACAAAGATAGGAATAGATGATGATCCCACTTCCATGTTTAAAGATGAATACCTGTTGATCACTTTTGGTGAAAACCCTTAACAAATTCCTCCAACCACCGGTGAAATCACTCAAGAAGAAATCTAATTGCTCTCAAATTCCTTTGATTTCTCTTAGTTGCTCTTAATCACTCTAAAATTGCTCTAAATGCAAGGTGATCAATAATGAAGTGAATTCAACCTTTTATCCTCTAAGAAAAACCTTAATCATCCATCAACATAAATGACTATCGGTGAAAGATATTGGATCTCGAATAGAACATATCCATGTTGGATAAGCATCTCCAATGTCTGGAACATCTTCCTGAACCTCTTCCCGGGGCATATGCATCATCTTCCTGAATTTTGCCTACCCCTAAGGCATCTTCCTCAGTTACCAAATGAGCTACCTGTAGGTGCAGGAGTAACTCCTCTGCCAGATAAGTAACCAGTGCATTTCCATATGATGATTGTTCTTCAGTCTTGCTAACCCATCTCTGAGTATGATCTTGTCAGATTTCACTAACCTTTTCTTTCCCTTTCTCATTTGATCCTCCATTACCAACCGGTGGATTTCTGCTTCTAAATAATTTAGCAATATGTCCAACCTCATTATATGCATAACATGTAATATTGTTCCTTTGAATTGCTTTGATAAAACCGGTGAAATTGCATGACTTGGACTGATTAGCCATATGTCCAAACTTTCCACATGCATAGAATTTAATATTCATTGTGAAATCTTCTATCTTATGACCATACTTATTGCATTTAGAACATTTATCAAGAGCAGAATTAGGGTTCCGATTTGCTCTGTTTCTACATTGTCTAGCCATGTGACCAAATTTATTGCAAACAAAACATCTACCATTAAATTTATAAGCATTAATTTGCCTTACCGGTGCCTTATGGTTTTGATCTTCATTAGCAGTACTGGAACTCTGTTCTTGCTCAAATCCAAGTCCACTAGAATCTCCAATCTACCTTTGTCTCTTCAATAACTCATCTAGTTGTGCTGAGATAATCTTGAATTTTTCTTTATACTCACTTGCAGTAGTTAACTCTTCTCTTAGAATTATCATTTGTCTCTCAAGCTCTTGTTCATTACTTTGGGATTGTACTAAATTAATTCTTAACATATCATTCTCATGAACCAACCTACCACATTCTTAAAATTTGTTTTTCAAGGATACAGCAAAATTTTCTTCCTTTTTCTTTTGGTCCTCAATCTCCTTAGACATTCTTATAGCTATAGATTGCATTTCATTTTTCATAAACATGTTCTCCTGACTCAATTTATGACATTTTTACTTAAGTGCATCTTTCTCTTCATCATCTTGACTTTGCAAAAGTTCCTTCCTCCTAGCCTGAATAGATGATAACCTCTTTTGTAGGACAAGAATGAATTCCTTAGCAGAATTTAATTCATCTTGTAGCTTTAAGTTCTTCAGCTTTTCAGCATCATAATCTTCAAGTGCCATCTCAATTTTCTTCTCCAAAGCCATATCCATGGATTCTAGATTCAGGATCTTCCTCAAGCTGTTAAGCTTCCTTTGAGGTACAAGGCTCTGATACCAATTGTTGGAATACAATAACACTGAGAAGGGGGGGTGAATCAGAGTTATATCAGAATGATTGATTGTAGCCTTATTAAAACATGCATACACCAACCGGTATACCAGTATACATACAGAATTGAAAGAAGTAAAGAAACCAATAAGCCAATCACATAAATGAGAATCATAACACACATAATTATACGTGGAAAATCTTAAAGAGGAAAAACCATAGTGGGATTTGTGACCCACAATATCAATCCACTAGCCATATGAAGAGATATTACAAAATATAAGGGGCCTGCACTTGCAAGAAGGCTTACAGCCTAGACCACATTGCTTAATCACAAATGGAGCCTGGCTGACTACATATAAATCCACACTACAATCTGGAGAAGTGTTGAACTGCTAAGATAGTGTCTTCTATGCCAGAATATAGTTCTAGTTTAAGCTATATCTATTCTAGTTTGAAACCCTAAACCCTTTACTGGAATAACCCTTACATAAATATCCTCACATACATAATCTCTCTGATATATTTTGCATTATATCACATTCTCATATTCATCACCATCTCTCTATCTATTTCGAAATGATCTAATCCAACTGACCTGTATACCCTATACAATTTATCATGCCTTACGTCATCTTACAAAGATAATTACAATGTCAAATTACAATATCAAATTACATATCAGCTAGATAACATGAATACATAAATATTAAAAATAATTGTCGATGCCAGATCCAAGAGATGCCGGCCTCCAATACCAATAACCATATTCTAAACCATGTCAGTCTGCATTGTCAGTAACTAAAGAAATCCTTCTGTCCTATCGGTGTAGATTCTGTGAAGTGCATGTCAGTACACAACTAAAGGAAAAGATGAAGCCAGAACAAAATACCATGTTTCCATCAATGACAACATAGTGAAACCAACCAATTGAGTGTCAAAATCCAACATCTTCTTGTGGATTGTTTGTACAATCACCGAATTGTTGTTTCCCTAAAGAAGATGGTTCATTTTGTGCCACTAAGACTTGAGAAAACTCACCATTCTAACATGAGGTCTGATTATGTGGTTGGTTGCATTGATTACTCCAATCTTTCTCTTGAGCAAGATTGTTTTTTATTGGTACTAATTCTTTTGAGGTTCTTGTAGCCATAGGATTCAAGCTATTTAAGGGCCTAGCATTACTCCATTAATTTTTTCCTTGAAAATTAGACCTTTGTTAGCCTGTAGAAACTACCTTTTGACTGAAACTAAATTATTTCCAAACCCTTAGATTTGCTAGTTTGTTCTTTGCATTGAGGCTTCTACAGAAGCATTGACCTCTTGAATCTCATAAGGTAGTGGAATCGGTACAGGCATGAGTAAATGACTTGTTGATACCATTGGTATTGATGCCAAAGTAGGCTATTATGCAAGAGCCTTTGGGAACAAGGGCATTGGAGGCCTAGGAGACAACTTACCAACTTGTATTAAGCAATTTTCTACCCCTATGGTAGTGTCATAAGCTCTCAGAAGATTATCTCCTCCTTTGAATGAATCATTGCAGAAATATCATTATTTAAAGCCCTAAGAAAATACAAGAAAGTATGATTCAAAGAGGGCTTCACCAACATTGGGATTCTATCCCAGGTCTTTTGAAATCTATAGTTTAAGTCACCCATGATCTCATGGGGTACTCTCTTAATGGTGATTAGCTTCTCAACTAGTTGCAAATGGTCACTTTTGTCTTCAAAGTGCTTACAAATTTTTTCTCTTAATTCATCCTAGTTATTATTGGAACCAAAGGGAAGACTCATATACCATTGTAAGGCCTTTTGTTTGAAAGATGACGCAAGAAGCCTCACTGCAACATTATCCTATGTTACATCAAACACTCTGCCTATACTTGGTGCATCTTGAATGTGTTCATCCGGGGTGACAGAGGTTTCCCTAGTAAAGAATGGTATAGCTTTTAGGGCTACAATTGGGATATCATTCTTTTGGGCTAATACTAAAGTGTTGCCACCATTAAAGTTGACAAATGTATGTGATATAGGGATTGCCATGGAAAATAGTGGTCTATTGATATGAATGGTAGGGCCTTTAGGCTGTGCTAATCTTGGAAATAGAGGACTAGAATGGGATCTTAGGGGTGTGGATGCTTATGCTAGGGCTCCCCTAATAGGTGAGAAATAATTCCTACCTCCTCTTCTTCTAGAAATATAACTTGAAATCTCAATGTATTGGAAATTACCTCTAGAAGATGCTCTAGTTTTTGTTCTTGGCATGGAAGTGTTAGTTGTTCATCACCAAGAGATTGAAATTGTTCCTCAGAGTCACCAAGTGATGAACGTGATTTCCTCCAAAGGTTGGATTGCTAAGAGAAGCACTGAACCCTTAGCATATATGTTGAAATGTGGGTCCCACCAGGTGTGCCAGAAATTATTATCACAAAATTTTGCCCACCTGATGAACAACCTTGATTATCAACCTTGTGACACATTGAAACAACCTCCAAGTGTGGGACCTTCCATTGTTGAGGTTGAGTCTTTGAAGAAGGCCGACTTCCTTTTGGACCAACCCAGCATGTATAGGACCTAATCTAAATATCTGAGAGGGGAAAAGGGAGAAGGAATGCTTGAAAGGGGAAATAGGTTTGCACCTAGATTGAAGTATGATCTTCCATGCCTGTGACTGCACAAACAATTAATAAAAACTACCTAGAGTATTGCACAAATTTCAATCCTAATTAGCTCTCTAAGTGTGAGTGAAGGTTGGAATTATGTAGGATGAAGAAAGGAATTAAAGCTAATTCTTAAACAACATCCATAGAGGCATAACACAGTCACTTAAACTAAGGAAAACAAAAGAGGATGCATTCAGATAATGAGGTAAAAAGCTTACACAAATTATGAGAACTGAAAGAAGGCAAGATAGGATAATTTTATTGATGTAAGGCAAAGCAATTTTTTTAAAATCATAGAAAACATGAGATATTTGAAAAAGAAAGAAATAAGATGTTGAAACCAGCTACAAAATTGCCTTTGTAGTTCAGGCATAACTGAGATTGAACTACAATTAGAAATCCTAACCCTACTAGGGTTAGGTTACAATATTGAGAAAAGAGGAAGATCAGGTTGCTTGATCTAATGGCATGCATAAAATATCTGCAATATCTTCCTTTACTAGGAAGAAGCAAAATCCAAAATCCTTTCTATCGATGCATCTAGATGGTGTGTGCAGGGGAAAAGTCTTCTTCTCACTGCAATAAGTGGCCATGGGTGGCATCTAAAATCAACTACAGGGTCAAGTCTGGAGTAATGGCAGGGGTCCTAAGAGTGGTTGAGCCAAAATTGATCAGATTTAAGCCACTGACAAGGAAAAACTTGACTATCGACCGTCAAGTCGACAACCACCTCTTATAGGGATTTGATTCCTAATGCCCTTCTCCAGCTTGAATTCAGGCCATTATATCTTCCTTTTCATGCAAAGATGGATGTTCCATATCGCACCACAAAACCCTCCAAAGGGATCAACAAAAGTTTAAAACCTAGTCATTGGATCAAGTCTTTATGAAAATCTGTTTGTTGAGATCATGCCATGTTGCCTTGGTCCTCCGATGCAGGATGGAAGGGAGCATCAATCTTGATATACTTTGTTACCCTTCATAGTCTCTTGATTCTTCACATTTTTCTTGCGGGATGGTAGGGAGACCATCAACTTCACCTTTTGTTTCCCTGCAACACTTCTACCAAGTTCAAACTTATCTCGTGGGGTGGCAGGGAAAGCACCTCCTTGCTTCCCATCAGCCCACACTAATCTTTCCTTGGTGTTAATCTTCTTGTGGTATGGTGGGGGCCTCCTCTTTGGTTTATGCTAGACCCACCTTGATGTCCCACACTATCAACTCTATTTCCTACTACCACTGTGGGATAATATATTCTAGGCCTTTTGGTGCATCCCGCTATCCCACAATGCAAAACTACATCAAGAGAAAGCTATGTGGGGTAGGAAATCCTCTTTGTTGATAACCATCCCACTATCTCGTGGTAGTTGAGAAAGCATATTGTAGGTCCTATGGGGGTAAAGGAAGAAACATGTGAACTCAAACCCCACCATCCCATAGGGATGGGGCTTGCATCATCCGATAGCGAGGAACTGGAGACCGATCATCCCATGAAATTAAACCCTTTAGCTAGTGGTCTTTAAGTGTTTTTGACCCATTTAGCCAGTCAATGTTCAAATAGAATGTAAAGCCCAAAAATTTTATAAAGGCAAATGCCTTAGGGTTTAGGTTTTTAAGGGCTTTTAAAAGGTTTTTTAACCAGTGAGGTTTATCTCAAATTGGATCTTTCCAGGGATAAAGTTGACAAGAAAATAGTCAATAGTTACTACACACAAGATACTATTGTCCTACAATGGAACATGATACCTATCATTATGCCAAGAAATGTGTTCCTTGTCAAAAAATGTTGGAATCCAAGAACACTAAGAGGGGGGCTGAATTAGTGTTCTACTAGTATGATCAATTTTAACATTATTAAAACATGCATACACCAACTAGTAACTGGTACATATAGAATTGAAAGAAGTAAAGAAACCAATAATCCAATCACATAAATGAGAACCATAACACACATAATTATACATGGAAAAACTCAAAGAGGAAAAACCATGGTGGGATTTGTGACCCACAATATCAATTCACTGGCCATATGAAGAGATATTACAAAATACAGGGGCCTACACTTGCACGAAGGCTTACAGCCTAGAACACATTTCTCAATCACAAAAGGAGCCTCACTAACTACATATAAATCCATACTACAATCCAAAGAAATGATTGATCTACTAAGATAGCATCTTCTATGCCAGAATACAGTTCCAGTTAAGCTCTGTCTATTTCAGTCTGAAACCCTAAACCCTTTACCAGAATAACCCTTACATAAATATCCTCACATACATGATGTCTCAGATATATTTTGCATCTCCTTCCTAATACATATTCACATGATATCTTCTCTATCAAAATGATCTAATCCAGCTGGCCTATATAGCCTATACAATGTATCATGCCTTATGTTAGCCTACAAAGATAATTACAATATCAATATACATGTCGGCTAGATAACATAAATAAATGAATGTCAAAAACAATTGTCGATGCCAGATCCAAAAGATGTTGGCCTCCAATACCGATAACCTTATTCTAAACCATGTCGGACTGCATTGTTGGTAACCAAATAAATCCTGCCATCTTGTCTATGCCGGTGTCAATGTAGTGTCTGTGAAGTGCTTGTCGATACACGAGTGAACCAAAACATGAAGCTGGAATAAGCTGCCATGTTTCCATCAATGAAAACATAGTGAAACCAACCAATTGAGTGTCAATTTCCAACAATCTCCCCCTTTGGCATTGATGGCAACACTCATGTGAAAAATGGTCATGGTTTCATCTGTCTGTTTCATCCTACCTGGTCCCCCTGAGATGAATATTCATCAATACAAAATACTCCATACTCCCCCTAATGTATACAACTCCTTCTTTCTTTTTCACTTCAATATCACTCCCCCTTTGACATCAATGCCATCAAAATTTCCAAAAAAGAATACAAAAAATCCAAAATTGGGACGAAGAATGAAAAGACTGTACAATGAATATCCCAAAAATACCTTACCAAAGCTTAACAAATTTGAAAATTTCTAGATATGCCTTCTCCAATATCTCAAGATAAGTATCCCAGCTAGATTTTCAAGTGTCGGAAATAGATACATGTCCATTTAGTATATGAGAAAATAACTCTTTCTCACTTAACTCTATCGGTGTGGGCTTACCAACCATATCCACACACTCCTTCTTATGTACACTAAGTGAATCCAACCGGGGACTCACCAAGCCTCTAAGAATTTTGACTATTCTTATGATTTTGTCTTTTTCTTTCTCAAGAACAGAAATTTGGGCTTCCAGAACCGAAATCTGACCATCAATGGATGTAGTCAATGAAATCAATCCATCAAAAGAATTGGCTATACCTACAATTTTCTCCTGAAATTCCTTAATCTTTTTATCCAAATTAACTGTAAGTATATCTATGTTACAACATACCCTATAAATATTTGTACACTGCGTTAAAGAGTTATCTATCATTTTCAACTTTTCATTAATCTTCTTCCTCTCAGACTCAATTACTTGATCAAATGTAGCTCTTTTTGCCTGTGTGAACCTCTCCAGTGCTTGTTGGTTTGAAATCTATTGCAAGGATTGAAAATCCTTTGAAATGTGCTCAGTAATTATCTTAAGCTTACTGGATGGGCTTGCTTCTCTGTCAAACTTTCAATCTGGGACTAGTCTGTGCAAAACAATGATAGACTGATCAATAATCCCTTTATCCATAGATCCCTTCTTCATCAATTTATGTGCAACCATCATCATGAGTTCAATAGAACTCATCTCGGTTATGTTTTTCTTTACAACCCACAAGGTATAAATGACAATAATGATAGATTCACTATCAGTTCCCTGTCGGATTCCCCTTTCTTCTCCTCTGATGATTTATCATTTATAGCTTCCTCACTTGCACCGGTGGCTTTGTCACTTGGTGCAGTCTTTGTAACTGTCGGTTCCTCCTAAGGAACTGTAATCTCATCCTGTGCATTTGTATCCAGAGGACTGTTATCCTCAACATTAGTATCATGTATATTATCAACCTTTACACTATTTGTATTCATTAGTATCTCAACATTTGTTTGTACATTTGTATCTACCAGGGGCTTAATTTTCACTATCTTAATTTTTTTCAAAATTGAGGGTGAAGTACCCATAATACCCTTTCATTTTCCTTCAATCGAGATGTCTGTAATTTCTGTTTTTTATTTTGGTGAAGTATAAAAGCCACGGTTCTCTTCAAAGAACTTAACCCATGCCTTGTGGGTCTCCTTGATTATCTCATTTACCCTACCTAACATAAGACTGGTTATTCTATGTTTGATGTTAAATATTTTCCTATCTACCACCTCAAGTGTCCTATCCATTTCCTTTGGAGTAATAGAAACACAAATATATAAGAACTCTTGTATCTTAATATGCTCATCCTCTTACATTTCGGATAGTCTCCTAGAATCTAACATATCATACAATTCTGTTGGTATTTTGTCTTCAATTTCTATCAAGGCTTTCTTATAAATATCCAAATATAGTCCTCTACCTCTCTTTGTACATCATTATCTAAATGATCATGGTAAAACTGTACATTCTTTAACATGCCATCCTTAGTTATTTTATCTACTAACTTTGCACAAGTTTTTGGTGGAATATTAGTTACATTACCAGATTGAATTGTTGTATTAATGTTATTCTTCTTCTTCCTTCTTCCAGTACCAGATGGGGCTCAAGGTGTTACTTTCAGTGCTTGCTTCTATGCCGGTAACTTGAATGTAACTTTCCTAACTAGATTCTTTTTAGCCTCTACCTTGGTTTCCTTTGTTTTCTTCCTTATAACCCTTTTGAAAGCTAGGGGTGTGTTATCCTCAAATGTAGACTCTGTTGTAATAGACTCAATGTGTACTTATGGTTCTTTTCTCTTCCTGTCTTTCTTTGGGACAACATCAATCAATGCTTTGATGTCTTGTGAGACCTTTTCCACAAACTTGCTTTCCTTTCCTTCATGTTTTTCTCTCTTCTTCTGGTTGAACTCTATTTCAACCTCTTGTGTCTTCTATTTAGCACTACCATAGGGCTTCTTAGCTTCATCAATAGGTGTAGCAATCAACATTTTTACATAAGCATCTAAAATATGTATCCACTTCATAGCCCATTTCCTCAATCCAGATCTTTCGGGGTTTGACTTCTTCCATGAGTGTTTCATTTTTCGTCAACATGAAACATATGTCAATTGAGTATTTCTCATCAATATGCTTAGGAAACCTTTCTCTAGATTTCATAGATTTCTAGAATACTTTAAAATATCCCCATACTTTATCATCCCTTTGACTGCCCAATGTAGCAATTGACTGTTTTAATTGTCTCCCTACCAGGATATCAAATGCCCATTATCTCTTCCCAAAATCGGGGGTCTCATTCATGAAAAATAGCATTAAGCAGACAATTAGGTTACCATGTCGGAAAGTCCTTTTCTTTTCACCTTTAATATTTCCTAGGTTTATCAATAATTCATCTAACATCCAACCACATAGATCCAATTTGTCATTTTCTCTCATCTTATAAGTTGCAAAAATGCAAGAGATAGAAACATAATTCTACCGATTTGATTGAGTTACCTTATAATCGATGACCATGCTACCGAATCTGATGTCTATGTTGGTGATAGTTATTATTCTCATTGATTGTCTATCTGATGTGGCACCAGTAATTTTATTGACATAATCATTAGAAACCTTCTTATCTGGGTGTTCCCCAACCTGCGGTAAATCGATGAGTACCCTGATGGCTTCCTTGGTGATCTTGTATGGTCTATCCTATTAGGAACTAGAAGGACAACTGAGAGGGGGAGGGTGAATCAGTTGTCAATGAATTTCAACCCAATTATAACTTTAATCAAACTTAATACTTAATACCAGTAAACCAAATTTAATGTTGGTTAACAGATTAGCAATTATTATCAATACTGGTGAAACTTAATGCATGAAACAGAAAGAGAAACGACATCCACAACACATAACACAAAGAATTTAACGTGGAAACCCTGTAAGGGGAAAAACCATGGTGGGAAGCCTTACCCACAATCAGATGATACTACTACACATAGTATGTGTATACAAATGGGGTCTGCACATGTAGAAAGGCAAACCGCCTAGAGCACACTGCTCAAATGGGAGTCGCAATGACTACAGCAGGATGGTTAAGTCCTAGAATAATGTACTACTCAAAATAGCATATCCAATGCTGGATTCAGTACCGGTTAAGCTCTGATAAACACCTTCAAACCTTCCTTGAACCTCCTCTATGGTCTACTCATGTGATCTTCAATATTCGCACATATCATGCTACAATACCATACCATAACCTTATACCTTCTCTCATCTCACAAATGAGATCTTACATATATATAAAACCTAAGACCAAATGTGTAGGTTGGCTCACTAAGAATATTACAATAAAACCAATTACAAATAAGTCTAGATGTGATGCATCATGTTGTCTCAATACATTTACAACAATATCCAATCAATAAATCATCTCCATAACGTGTC
This sequence comes from Cryptomeria japonica, assembly GCF_030272615.1. Taxonomy (NCBI): domain Eukaryota; kingdom Viridiplantae; phylum Streptophyta; class Pinopsida; order Cupressales; family Cupressaceae; genus Cryptomeria; species Cryptomeria japonica. Next base: position 380,930,061 of record NC_081409.1, read on the forward strand.
ATGCTGATCTAAAATAGATAACTCATACTGGTACATAACCTAGACCAATCTGTCAGTAACAACAAATAGTCAACCCGACTAGACAAATAACCAAAATACCAAAACCAAGTATCCAAACCATGTCTTTGACATAATCAAGCGATCTCCAGATGATAACAAGTCATCATCTATGCCGATGAACCATATAACCTATCGGTGAGCATATACCTGTGACTGTGCATAAGTCACTGACCTTGTCAGTGATCACAATGTGTCGGTTCAACATAACCATAGATCTCCAGAAGGATAAGTGTTGACATCAATGACAAAACTAATGCAACACATCCATAATACCAACAATCTCCCCCTTTGGCATTAATGGCAACACTAGATGGAAAAACATCTAAGTGCCAAAACAAAATGCCAAAACCCAAAAACCAACAATCTCCAAAATAGATCAATACCAAAAATCAAAAACCAAAATGCAGAGAGTATATATCTCTCCCTCAATGAATAATCTCTCCCCCTAGGATAATGTTTTTCCATAGATATCTTTTCCCCTTTGTCATCAAATGCCAAAGCAATTAAGAATAAATACCATAACATACAACCAACTAATACAAGCAACTACTCCCCCTGAGAAGTAGCTCTCCTCCATCAAAGTTGGAAAAATATTTCTCTATTACATTATGTCAGTTTGATGCCAATCTTCAATCATCTAAGTCTCTAACAGTGAGGGTATTACCCCAAGCTACTCTCTGAGATATTCAAAATTTTCCTTAGGCAAAGGATTTGTAAAGATATCTGCAATCTGCTCTTTAGTATTCACATAAACCAATCTCACTTCTTTTGCTTCAACATTCTCTTTCAAAAGTTATACTTAATAGAAACATGCTTAGTCTTAGAATGAAATACCAGATTCTTTTATATATCAATTGCTGCTAAATTGTCACAATAAATGATTAGAGGTTCTTTGTACTTTACCTTTATGTCCTTCAACATTTTCTTAATCCATAATACCTGAGTACAATTAGTTGTTGCTGCAACATATTATGATTCCATTGTTGATAATGATCTACAACTCTGTTTCTTTCTTATCCATGAAATCAATCTGCTACCAAGGAAGAATGCTCTACCAGTGGTACTCTTTCTAGCATCTACATCTCCTGCCCAATTTGCATCGGTGTATGCACATAAATCAAAATTTTCATCTTTAGGATACCATAAACCAAGATTTGTTGTGCCTTGTAGATACCAGAAAATCTTTTTTACTATTGGTTCATGATTTTCTTTAGGATTACTCTAAAATATTGAAACAATACATACAACATTCATTATATCAGGTCTTGTTTGTGTCAAATATAGTAAACCTCCAATCATAGATTTGTATCTTGTCAGATTAACAGGAGATGAATCATCCTTCAATGTCAATTTATCAGTTGTATTCATAAGAGTACTTACCAGTTTAGAGTTTTCCATACCAAATTTCTTCAATAGTTTCTCAAGTATTTTGTTTGACATATGAATATACCTCTATCAGTTTGTGAAATCTGCAATCCTAAAAATAATTTTATCTCCCCAATCATAGACATTTCAAATTCTTCCTACAACTTGTTAACAAAGTCCTTACAGAATCCATCTTCTCCTCCAAAAATGATATCATCAACAAACACTTCAATAGCCAAGATGTCATCATTAGTCACTTTGAAATATAAGTTGTTGTCAATATTACCTTTAGTGTAACCAAGCTTCAAAAGATATTTGTCCAATCTATCATACCAAGCTCTAGGAGCTTGCTTCAATCCATACAAACCTTTCCTTAATCTGCAAACCATATCTTTATCATTTTTCAATGAAAATCCATCAGGTTGTTCAATGTAAACTTCCTCTTCAAGATCACCATTCAAAAATGCACATTTTACATCCATCTGATATACTTTATATTTCTTATGAGTTGCAAATGCAAGAAATAATCTAGCTGCCTCGATTCTAGCTACTGGTGCAAAGGTTTCATTATAATCATTCCCTCCTTCTGTGAATAACCTTTACAAACTAATCTTGCTTTGTTCATGATTACCTCACCATCTTCATTAAGTTTATTTCTAAATACCCATTTAGTTCCAACTACATTTTTGTCTTTAGGCCGGGGAACTTATGTCCATGTATTGTTCTTTTTAATTTGTTCTAATTCATCTTCCATTGCTTTTATCCAATGTTCATCTTGACATAATTCAATAAAAGATGTTGGCTCAATTTGAGAAATTAAGCATACCTCTTCATTTTCCAATCTTCCTCTTGTCATAACACCATGATACTTATTCCCAATTATATGATTTTCTGAGTGATTCAGTCTTACATACTTGGGTTTATTCACATGTTGTTGTTCTTCAGTCACTGTGGAATTCTTTGATGATGCCGGTGTGAGTGGATCCACATTTTGTACCGGTGCACTCTGTATTGGTTCATTTATGATCTATATGCCTTTCTCTTAGATGAATAACCAAGAAATATTCCTTCATCACTTCTAGGATCAAATTTACTAACATACTCATCTCTCCTAATATAGCATTTGCTTCCAAATATTTTGAAGTATTTAAGAGTAGGAGTATTACCAAACCATAGTTCATGAGGGGTCTTATAGGTTTCACCTTTGATATGAACTCCGTTGAAAGTGTAAACCGTTGTATTCACTACTTCTCTCCAATACACATGAGGTAGATTTTCTTCCAATATCATGCTTTTAGCTGCTTCCAAAACAGTTTTGTTTTTCCTTTCCACAACTCCATTCTGCTGAGGTGTCTGGGGTGCTAATAGTTGTCTTTTGATTCCATTCACTTCACAGAATGTATTAAATTCCTTAGATGTAAATTCTCCTCCTTGATTTGATCTCAAACATTTGATTTTCTTACTGGTTTCATTCTCTACTAGTGCCTTGAATAACTTGAATTTTCCAAAAGCCTCTGATTTTTCCCTGAGAAAAGTAACCCAAAACATTATAGAATAATCATCAATAATTAGCATAAAATATCTATCTCCCTGTAGACTGTAATGCCCCACCAGGAAACCCCGAAGGGATAAAGCTAAAACACTCAAATGGACTGTAATTATTTTTTATTTTATAAGACACAACTTTAAGATACATTGGAGTTATCTAACGCTTAGATAACATAGCGGAAGACTAAATGAACCTAAGGAGTTTTCCAACGTGATTACGTAACTTAACACCTAACTCAACTCACGACATTTGATCCAATTAAGCAAGATATCTTAATTACATGATATTACTTGAAACATGGGTATAATTTGTTCAGTGAATCAACATTATAGAAATTAGGAAGCATTCATCTATTATGATTGCAGATGAGGCTAACATGAGGATATCTACCCCTTGAAAGTTAAAGCATAGATAACATATGAATTCATCCATTAAGGTTAAAATATAGTTATCTTTATGAGTTCATCCAATTTAGTTAAAATATAGTAATAAGATGAAGTACATTTATTAAGGTTAAAATGTAAATAACCAAATGAGTTCATCCATTATAGTTAAAATATAGTTAATAGGACGAAGATGATTTATTAAGGATAAAATGTAAATAACATAATGAAGTTCATCCATTAGGGTTAAAATATAGATAGCTAAATGAGTTCACCCATTATAGTTAAAATAAGTTAAATAGGATGAAGATTATTTATTAAGATTAAAATATAAATAACTAAATGAGTTCACCCATTTTAGTTCAATTATTGCTATTATGATGAAGTTCATTTATTAAGATTAAAATGTAGATAACAACATGAAGTCCATCCATTAGAATTTCAATTTAGGTGATATGACGAGTTCATCCAATAACTTTTAAACCATTCATTGCGTTCAAGTTTACATTAACACATGCCATGCATCTTGTTCCAAAAAGTACTATAATTTCATCATAACTAATGAGTTCTTTCATGCATACTTAATTGTATCATCATTAACTGTAATTGATTACATTCCTTCATGGTCCATTTATTGCATTTAAAAGATGATTGTATACATGCATTATGATAATTCTCATCTAACCCTCTTATATATTCTATCCAATTATCATCCATGCATTGCTAGCACTATCCATGAAACATGAGAGACAAAAACATCACATAACACAGAAATGATCTCGGAGTTCACCCCTAGAGGACTACATCTCGGGTCTGCTCAACTGCAAGACCCCTCTGGTAATTAATTAAGTTATAGTTACATAGGGTTCACATCATTTACATTCCTGCCCTTTTAGGCAAGCACAATAATATACAAACGACCACTTCGATCAATAAATCCTAAAAGATCCCTACATAGAAACGGATCCAACTGAGCATATTAAAAGAACTACAAAGGTCTCTTGTCTGGCGGTACTCTAACCTGGGGACTTGACCAATTATGGCCAAACACAAAACAACCAGACGATAGGGTCCAAACAAACATATTAAGAAACTTGCCATTACTTTAAACAAAAGCGAAAGCAAAAATTAAACCTTGCACAAGCAATAACCAGAAAATACAATATTTTCTCATGTTGATTTAAACATTTAAATGTCAATCAAGTTTTCTAAATGAGCTACATTTTCAAAATATCCAATGATAAATATCTCATTCATTTTATTTTTACTTTTCAATTTCTCTATAATATGTTCCTGGATAAAATATTATTTAAAAATTATCAATTAATAAATATATTTTACTTCAACAATTTTCCGATCAAAATAATATTCTATCTTTTTCCCAAAAAGATACTTTCCCATTAATACTGATAGCAAAATTAAATATTAGTTAATATATATTTATTCCCATGATTAATAAAATATACACAATTAATAATTAATAATACACAATAATCCAATCAAATATTAATTATTATATATATTAATCTTCATTAATAAAATATATATTAATAATAATTTAATAATGCTCGAATTTCAAATTAATTATTAATTAATATATATATTAATCTTCATTAATAAATATATATTATTAATAATTAATAATTAATTAAACTAAAACCCCAGCTGCTGGGTACATAGACCAACAATAATGTATATACTAGCAATAATGTATATATATATATATATATATTTCTTTTTTTTGGAGTTTTAATAACATTTCAAAAACAAATAAAACTAAAATCCCAACTGCTGGTACACAGACCAGTATATATATATATTTCTTTTTTTTGAGTTTTAATAACATTTCAAAAACAATTAAAACTAAAACCTCAGGTGTTGGGCACACAGACGAGCAGTAATATATATATATATATATATATATATATATATATATATATATATATATATATATATCCTTTTTTTGAGTTTTAATAACATTTGAAAAGCAAATAAAACTAAAACCCCAGTTGGTGGGTACACAGACCAGCAGTAATGTATATATATATATATATATATTTTTTTTTTTTATTTTTTTTATTTTTTTTCCAATACTTAGAAATTTTCTGAGAACAAAATGAGGATATTTTCCAGAATAACAAAAGACCAGCATAAACATACTGTTGTTTTTTTTTGTTTTTTTCTTAACAGAAAACACCAAGAAGCCCCAATAAAATAAAAGCAAACTAAAACAATAATTAACTAAAACCCCCAATTTCTTTCATTCACAGACTGTGTAATTCCAGAATTTCAAAAATAAACACCATTTTGAAGATTTTTCCAGACTATTATTGTTTTTCCAAAACACATACTTGCTGAAAAAAAAACTAAACCCAACAAGCAAATCTTGAGCATAATGGAGATTATTCCCCAAACAATGAATCCACCCAATTCCACACTTGAAACTAAAATACATAGATTCAAAACTCAAAACCCATTTCAATCCACAAATTTCTTCAAAGGAAAGCAACCAGAAATTTTATTTTATTCTTTTATTTATTTATTTATTTTTCTTTCAACAAAGGAAACAAAATAAAGAATCCTACCTCTTTTCGCATTCCTGGCAAGAACCGATGGAGAGCCCAACCTGCAGCTGTGGAAATTCTTCCTTTCCCAAAATCCTCAAATTTTCGCCATAAAAAAAACTATCCTTTTTTTTTTCAAAAGAAAATCAACAACCCCCAAAATGTTTTTCCAAGATAGGTTAAAAGAATGAAATTTTGACCTAATTTTCTACTTTCGAATTTAAACACTTTTTAAATAAAAAGATATCAAAATAAAAATAATCATTCTTTTTAAACTATTTAAATAATCTAACTTGTTTTTCTAATAAAAGTTAAAATGCTTCTCTCTTATTTAATTTTAATTTTCTCAATATTAACTAAGCTCACATTTATATTTCACAATATTGACGAGAATAAAATATTTTAATTAAATTAACTCCCAAAATCAATCTTTCACACTATATCAAATATACATATAAATTAAACTTGTTTTTCTAATAAAAATTGATTTTCTTAAATAAGTAAAATTAACCTTTCTTTTCCAAAATGCAAACGAGATTAAATTATTTCTATTTCAAATAACTTTAAATCTTTCCCAAGTTTAAAAAAACGCATAAACTAATTAAATTCATTATTTTAAAATTAACCATTAAATTAAACTCGCTACAAACATAAATAAAGTGATCTTTTAAATTAATGATTAATCACATAAAAGAAAACTATATATTTTAAATCCCTCAATTACTAATGCATAAATGAACACATTAATTCGAACTAAATACTTAGAATAAAATACTCCATTTTACCACACGCATGGCATGCAAACTAAGAAAACCAACCAAATACATGACACACAAACCCATACAAAAGGGAAACCGACAGACCGCACAAAATGCTCACTTGATCATGACTAAGGCAAGACAAGGGTTTTACAACCACCTAATCCAAATTCTAAGGATGAAAGAGGTATACCCAACCCTGCGAATCCTGATGGAGACAAACCTCACACCTAAGTGGTACTGTAACTGCAATCTCCTGCAACCATGAGTCACTCAAGCATATATATATATATTCAATGAAGGCGTTAGCTCGAGATTTATAACAAGAATTAGGGAAATAATTAAACTTACACAAGAATAGATGCAAAAGCACAATAATAGGTACGCACAATATTCATATTATCTAATCTACAACATTACATAATGGTAAATCAACCATCCAAGAATACCACATAGAAAAAGTCAACCAAAGTCAAACTGATGGTACAAGGTTGACTAGGGTAGGGCACTACATAGGCTTCTTGTTATTGCTAGACCACACAAGTCAGTATGAATTAAATCAAGAACATTATTGGATTTCATATAAATACTCTTAAAGTTTGTTCTAACTTGCTTTCCCATTTGACATTCCTTATATACTGGATTATGAGGTTTCAGAATCTTAGGTAGATCTCTTACTGCCTTAGTTGAACTAGTCTTTACAATGCAATCAAAATTTTCATGACAGAGTCTCTTATGCCATAGCCAACTTTCATCAATATGTGCAATCAAGCATGGCTTATCACTGTTATTCAAATCAAAGATATTACCTTTAGTCTGATTACTGGTTGCAACCTCCAATCCATTTCTGTTTCTGATTTTGCATTTTCCATTCTTGAATTGTAACTGAAATCCCTTTTAAACTAATTGACCAACACTCAAAATATTATGCTTCAAACCTTCAACATAATAGACATTGTCAATATTGTGCTTACCATCCAAAGATATAGTGCCTTTTCCTTTGATTAAACAAGCTTTATCATCGCCAAATCTTACTAGACCTCCATTGTATTCTTGAAAAGATAAGAATCTACTCTTATCACCAGTCATATGATGTGAACATCTGCTATCAATGATCCAATCATCTTTTTCTTCAATTTTAGTTGTCAGGTCCTACTCTACCAGTGGAACAGTAGGTGCTCATTGATCTTCTTTTATTGCAACAAAAACTCATCTATTGTCTGTCAGTTCTTCATCAGAATCATCTGTAACTCCTTCATCAACATAGTAACATGATTTATCTATGTTCTTCTTAAATCTATATCTTTGATATTCAGGGTTAGGCTTATATGTTCTTTTAGCTTCCTCTCTCAATCTTGCATGTCTATCAGGACATCTAGATGCTATATGACTAACTTTATTACAATTAAAACATTTAAATGGTACTTTACCTTTGTACTTACTTCCAACTGGACCTTTAGGCATTTTCCTTGCAATTAGTGCTTCAAGTTCTTCCAGTTCTTCATTTTCCCTTCTGATATCTTCAAGTTCTTTTGCATACAGTGCTTTCCAATCAGATTTGTCAAATAATGAAGATGTTGCAGATGATGATGCTTTAAAGGCTAAATATGTCTTAATTGTATCAACAGGACCAAATTCCTCAAGCTCAAATGCTGAAAGTTTTCCAACCAAGGTATCTCTAGATACTGATGTATTAGGCATTTTTCTCAACTCATTAATAGCAGTTACTTTCATTTTGTAAGCCAGTCGAAAATCTCTTAAAACTTTAGAAACAATTTCATCTTCACTTAAGGATCCTCCAGAACATTGTATTCCTAAAACAATTTCATTAACTCTTTCCATAAAAGCATAAATTCTTTCATCTTCTTTCATTTTTAGATTTTCATACCTAACCCGGTAACATTCCAGTTTTGCAATTTTGACAGTGGTATCACCTTCATTCAATGTCTCTAATTTTTCCCAAATAGCTTTAGCAGTAGATCGGTCTGATAATCCCATAATTTGTTGATCTAATAATGTGCTCAGAAGTGCTTCTCTTGCTTTGCATTCATTCTCCTGATCCTTGCCCAATTTCGATGGATTAGATTGATTTTGAGTAGGACTAACATAGTCATTCTTTGTAACTTCCCATATGTCTCTTCCAATGCAATTCAGATGTGTCTCCATTCTGATCTTTCATATACCATAGTTAGTTCCATCAATTTTTAGACTGTCCTTCCTGAAAATGTTAGTTGCCATAGGATCTTCTCAAGTTGTTAGGCTTCTGCAAAAAGAGGACTCAACTCTGATACCAATTGTTAGGAACCGGAAGGACAACTAAGAAGGGGGGGGGGGTGAATCAATTGTCAATGAATTTCAACCCAATTATAACTTTAATTAAACTTAATACTTAATACTGTAAACCAAACTTAATGCCAGTTAACAGATTAGCAATTATTATCAATACCGGTGAAACTTAATGCATGAAATAGAAAGAGAAACAATATCCACAACACATAACACAGAGAATTTGATATGGAAACCCTATAAGGGGAAAAACCACAGTGGGAAACTTTACCCACAATCAGATGATACTATTGCAGATAGTATGTGTATACAAATGGGGTCTGCACATGCAGAAAGGTCAACCACCTAGAGCACACTGTTCAAATGGGAGTCGCAATGACTACAATAGGATGGTTAAATCCTAGAATAATGTATTGCCCAAAATAGCATCTCCAATGTTGGATTCAATATCGGTTAAGCTCTAATAAACACCTTCAAACCTTCCTTGAACCTTCTTTATGGTCTTCTCATATGATCTTCAATATTTGCACATACCATGTTACAATACCATACCATAACCTTATACCTTCTCTCATCTCATAAATGAGATCTTACATATATACAAAACCTGACCAAATGTGTAGGCCGGCTCACTAAGAATATTACAATAAAATCAATTACAAATACCTCTATATGTGATGGATCATGTTGGCTCAATACATTTACAACAATATCCAATCAATAAATCATCTCCATAACGTGTCATGCTGATCTGGAATAGATAACACATACCTATCCATAACCTAGACCAATATGTCAGTAACAACAAATAGTCAACCCGATTAGACAAATAACCAAAATACCAAAACCAAGTATCCAAACCATGTCTTTGACATAAAAAAGTGATCTCCAGATGATAACAAGTCATCATCTATATCGGTAAACCATATAACCTGTCGGTGAGCATATACCGGTGACTGTGCATAAGTCACTAACCTTGTCGGTGAACACAATGTGTCGGTTCAACATAACCATAGATCTCCAGAAGGATAAGTGTTGACATCAATGACAAAACTAATGTAACACATCCATAATACCAACATATCCAACCAGATAAACTCTCCATGTACTCTACTTAAAACATACGTAACTATTTTATCTTTAAATTCTGGAATGTCCAGAATGTCGGTAAACCCTAACTCTTCAATGTTCTTGTATTCAAGTTTGGTCTTTCCAAAATCTCCCATTAGCTCGCTCATGTACATGCCCTTTATATCAGATGTCCCCAAATCTTCAATGTGATAGTGTATGTACGCTCTTACATCTTTGGCATACACAACTCCTTCTAGAACATGGGAAAATGTACCAACCGAATCTTCCAGGGTAGCCACATGTGGATAGCGCTTGAAAATTGGCCTCGGACGGTCCTTGACCTCAACTATAGTCGAATTTGCAACAAAGATAGGTACATAGATGATCCTACTTCCATGATTAAAGATAAATACCTATTAATCATTGTTTGTGAAATCCTAAAGACTTCTTCCAATCGCCGGTGAAATCACTCAAGAAGATATCTGATTGCATTGAATCGCCTTTAATCGCTCTTAATCGCTCTTAATCACACTGAATGTAAGGTGATAAAAAATGAAATAGATTCAACCTTTAATCCTCCAATAAAAACCCTAACCTTTCATTGACATCAATGACTTCCGATGAAAGATATCAGACCTTGAACAAAACATATCCATGTCAGATAAGTGTCTCCAATATCTGGAACATCTTCTAGAACCTCTTCTCGGGGCATATGCAACATCTTCATGAATTTTGCCTACCCCTAAGGCATCTGCCTTAGTTACCGGATGAGCTACCTGTTGGTGTAGGAGTAACCTCTTCTACTAGATAAGTAACTGGTGCATTCCCATCTTCTGATTGTTCTTTAATCTTCCTGACCCATCTCTGGGTATGATCTTGTCAGATTTCATTAACCTTTTCTTTCCCTTTCTCATTTGATCCTCCATTACCAACCAATGGATTTCTTCTTTTAACATTTTTAGCAATATATCCAACCTCATTACATGCATAGCATGTAACATTGTTCTTTTGAACTACTTTGATAAAACCGGTATAATTGCTTGACCTGCACTGATTAGCCATATTTCCAAATTTTCCACATGCATATCATTTAACATTCATTCTGCAATCTTTTGTCTTATGACCATACTTATTACATTTAGAACATTGACCGGGAGCAGAATGAGGGTTTTGATTTGCTTCGTTTCTACATTGCCTAGCCATGTGACTAAATTTATTGCAAACAAAACATCTACCATTAAATTTATAAGCATTGAATTGCCTTACTGGTGCCCTATGGTTTTGATCTTCATTAGTAGTATCGAAGCTCTGTCTTTTCTCAAATCCAAGTCCACTAGAATCTCCATTTTGCCTTTATCTCTTCAATAACTCATTTAGTTGTGTTGAACTAATCTTGAATTTTTCTTTATACTCACTTACAATAGTTATATCATCTCTTTGAATTATCATTTGTCTCTCAAGATATTGTTCATTACTTTGGGATTGTACTAAATCAATTCTCAACATATCATTCTCATGAACCAACCTACCACATTCTTCAAATTTGTTCTTCAAAATACAACAAGATTTTCTTCCTTTTTCTTTCGATCCTCAATATCTTTAGACATTCTCATAGTTATAATTGCATTTCATTTTTCATGACCATGTTCTCCTGACTCAGCTTCTGACATTGTTCCTTAAGTGCATCTTTCTCTTCATCATCCTGATTTTGCAAAAGTTCCTTCCTCCTAACTTGAACAGATGACAACCTCTTTTGTATGACAAGAATGAATTCCTGAGCAGAATTCAATTCATTTTGTAGCTTTAAGTTCTTCAACCTTTCAGCATCATAATCTTCAAGTGCCATCTCATGTTACTTTTCCAAACCCATATCCATGATTTCAGATTCAAGATCTCCCTCAAGCTGTTAAAATTCCTCTAAGGCACAAGGCTTGGATACCAATTGTTGGCCCACTTTGTTGTTTCATCAAAAGACGGATCTATCAATGTCTAATACAAATTGTAGAGATATGGATCGCACGGGAGGTGGTTAGTCTCTTGTCACAAATCTTGAGGGCAGCGTTGAACATTTTGCCAATAATTGTGGGTAATTGACACTCAATTGGTTGGTTTCACTATGTTGTCATTGATGGCAACATGGCAGCTTATTTTGGATTCATGTTTTGGTTCACTTGTGTACCAACAAGCACTTCCCAAACACTACACTGGCACCAACACTAGCAGGATGGAAGGATTTATTTGGTTACCGATAATAAAGGCCGGCATGGTTTAGAATAAGGTTATCAGTATTGGAGGTCGACATCTTTTGGATCCGGTATCAGTAATTTTTTTGATATTCATGTATTTATGTTATCTAGCCGACATGTATATTGATATTTTAATTATATTTGTAAGCCGACCAGACATGATAAATTGTATAGGGTATATAGGTCAGTTGGATTAGATCATTTTGATAGAGAAAATATCATGTGAATATGTATTAGGAAGGAGATGCGAAATATATCTGAGAGATCATGTATGTGAGGATATTTATGTAAGGGTTATTCCGGTAAAGGGTTTAGGGTTTCAGACCGGAATAGACAGAGCTTAACTAGAACTATATTCTGGCATAGAAGATGTTATCTTAGCAGTTCAATCATTTCTCCTGATTGTAGTCTGGATTTATATGTGGTCAGTGAGGCTCCTTTTGTGATTGAGCAGTGTGCTCTAGGCTGTAAGCCTTCCTGCAAGTGTAGGCCCCTATATTTTGCAATATCTCTTCATATGGCTAGTGAATTGATATTGTGGGTCATAAATCTCACCATGGTTTTTCCTCTTTGAGGTTTTCCACGTATAATTTTGTGTGTTATGGTCCTCATTTATGTGATTGGCTTATTGGTTGCTTTACTTCTTTCAATTCTATATGTATAAGTATACCAGTTGGTGTATACATGTTTTAATAAGGTTAAAATTGATCATACTGATAGAACACTAATTCACCACCCCCTCTCAGTGTTCTTAGATTCCAACAATTGCTATCAGATCATTGGGTCATGGGTTTGAATCCCCTCAAGTAACACTGAAGGGGATATTGTTGGCAAAATGGTCAATGCTCCCCTCGGGATTCATGACAAGGGACTAAATGCCTCTCATGTGATCCATATCACTACAGTTTGTATCAGATGTTGATAGATCGATCTTTTGATGCAATGGCAAACTGGGCCAACAAAAAATCATGATAAGATAAATGCATCGTCTCAATATCTGCATTCATTCATTACACCCTAACCCTTTCATAGTGGGGGCTTGATCTCATTGGTAAAATCCATCCCACCTCATCCAATGGACACAAATTCATTGTCAGTGCTACAAAATACTTCATCAAGTGGCTGGAAACCATACCACTCACCTTTACCACTAGCAAGTATATTTCTAAATTTATCTCGAATTATCTAATATGTTTATATGGAATCCCTAAAGTTATCATTATAGATAATGGCAAAAATTTCATGAATCATAATGTCAAAGAACTATGCCATAAATTTGCCATCCAATACCACTTTTTGACTCCATATTACTCACAAGGAAATGATCAAGTTGAGGCTTCCAAAAAACTCTTATTAATATTCTCACAAAGATAGTCAACGAAGCTACCCATGATTGGCACTTGCAACTCCATCTTTCTCTTTGAGCATATTGCACAAGATTCTACATGCCCACAAAAGCCACTCCATATTCCCTAATCTTTGGTTATGAATCCATCTTTCCCCTCAAGATCAAGATTCCCTCACTTCGGGTGTCCCTGCATAACATTCTTCAGGATGAAGAATATAGAGTCAGTAGATTACAAGAGCTTAAATTACTAGATGAACAATGTCTCAAGGCCTTAAATCATCTTTGGGTTTATTAAAATTGCCTCCAACTTAATTATAACAAGAAGGTCAAAACCCAAGAATTTGACATCAATGACCTTATCCTTGTGGAAAATTAGAAGAATCTTCAAGATTGATAAAAGAAGGGCAATTTCAAGCCTAATTGGTTGGGATCCTATGTTATCACTGCAAAATATGGTTTCAGAGCTTATCAATGGACTACACCTAAAGGAGAGCCCTTGGATAAGCCCATGAACATCCTACACCTAGATTAATTCTATCCATGATCTTAAGGGAGTCCTAAGTTTCAAATTTAGAAAAAATTAAAACAATCATAAACGCAAGAAAAATACAAAAAAAAATTTAAAAATGCAAAAAAGTAAAGAAAGTTTTTTTTGTCCATCAGTGAAAACAACTTTGTGATGCTATGGGAAAGTACCTTGGTGAAAAACTACAAGATCTACCATCTCTTTGGACACTCATCACACCACAACCATCTCCTGCATCCAATTTTCTTTAGTGATGTTAGCAATTAATTCGCCACCTAGCTTTGCCACTTGTGTCACCTCCTTTGCTTCCCTATTTCTTTAGTGATTTAAGCCATTAACTTGCCATCACCCTCATTGGCCCTATCCAACCTTCTCCTATTTGTGCAAGCACTCTTTGGCCTTCTCACTTTCACTGATGTCCTTTCATTGGTCCTCCATCGCCTTCTCCTTACCATCAAGATGATGAGCTATGTCCAAAGCTATAAATAAGAATTATCCCAACACACTAAGCTTTCTCCCAATATCCTAAAATTTTTCCCATTAATCTAAGCTTCTCTTGACTTACATGTCAACCAAGCACCCATCCACACCATGCTAATCCAATCTAAGAGAAAAACCTTCCTATCTGCATCTCATGCATAACCACCTAGTTTTTTATCACCTTTTCAATCACATCCAATATCCTTTGCCACCGGGATGCATCGTTCCCATGTCTGGAAACCTATTCATATCATCATCCTACTATTCGCAAGAGATTTTGATTAGTCATGTGTGTGATTTTTGCATGATTGGTCTTTTTACTTTGATTTTCATTTTGTGCCCTATGCCTATGCCTATTCAGAGCTACCTTCACCATTCTATATCTTGGTATCTGTTAATAGGTATATATTAGGGCATCATTTTTGTGGTATGTCATGTTTGATGGTTTCTCTCGCATAATCCAATAGGTCTCCCTTATATTCCATCATGGTTATTTGCAAACTTGAGTGTATTAAGATAACCTATTGTTTGAGAGTCTAGTCCATGCATCAGATCTTCACAACATCCAAACTTCTATAGCCAGTGGTGTAGATAATCCATTGTAATATAAAAACCTAGGAATGCTCTCCACATATTACACATCAACAAACCCTTCCAACCATATCATGATTCTCCCCTATTATTCCATTTGTTCACCATCCCTATCCTTTTCATTCTTAATCCTCTATTCCATCTATCCATTTCAAGAACACATCTATATTCTTCAAATGTGCATGTCCTCTCGAGGGGGAAAACCACTACCTCCTCATCATCCTTCCTAACCCACGTATGACTAAGTCATCATGCTACTAGTCCTTATCATTTCCATCCACTATGTTTTATTCTTCTTTGATATAACATCACTCCATAATGCTATATCATGTTGAACCCAATGGGAGACTGAGAGGGAGGGTGACTCAATCTTGAACAAAAATTAATGCAGCACATAAACAATTAATCAGCAACACAAACACAACACATAAACACCAATATTTTCTATGTGAAAAACCAAAATAGGGAAAAACCACAGTGAGCACTTGCCCAAAAAATATATCCACTATGTATACTACATTACAATGAATGAGCTCACTACTCTAGACTTGCAAATCAAGAATAATTGTATTGAATAGGTTGAAAGCACAAGAATACCAAGAGGGGGGCTGAATCAATATTCCCACAGATTTTAAAAAAAAAAAAACTTCTAACTTTAACCTTCCACAAAGATATCAAACTTCATCCAAAAAACTTAACAGATATGAAACAACAAATGTATAATAAATGTGAAGGATACAACCACAAGTCAAACACTGAAGTTTATATGTGGAAAACCTAAATTGGAAAAACCACAAAGTATTAACTCTTAGGAGAATATAACTAGTTATATGGTGTCTACAACAGGGTGGCTCACTACCGGATTATAAAAGCGGCTCACTATTGGACTGATCACTACAAAGATGCAAAGGAATGAATCACTACTTAAATGCTCATTGCAACATAAAAGGTTGAACTAAAAAGGATTACATCTCCAAATGCATGGGATCAGTTCTCAGATTAAGCTCAAATTACAATTCATAAACTTTACAATAGATCTGGGTAGAGATCTATGTATAACTATTCCTACAATAGGTTCGGTGAAGGACTATTGCACCACTGCAACACTATCTATATTTGTTGTACGCAACTCACACTTTACACACTATTAACTTTCTTTCGCATATCACATGAACTTTCTTAATCTCCTTCTCACACATACCTTTGTACCATGTCATTACCATTGCCTCATGCTACTCTATATATATATATATATATACTGAAGGGCATAAATACAAAATAGTGTGTCGGCCAAGCCCAACACATTATCCAATAAAACCTTGACCAAGTTGGCCTCCACAAGATATCAACATGATTCCTTTTGTATAATCCATTTGACAATGCATATATTAAGAATATCGCAATAAGACAAGATCATCCAGACCCATAGATACTGACTCATTATAAGCATAACATCTCCAATCTCCAAAATACAGATTTTGCACATACCAAGAATACCTCAACAACTGTCATGACCAAAATAGCTGATATCAGGACATGTAACTGATATCGGGACATGTAACTGATATCAGAACCAAAGCAAGCACAATACAGAATTCCAGAGATGGGGATCTTCTGGATATCACTCCATTATAAAAACTCCATCTTTTTATAACCAGTAGCTATACCATAACACACATTACCAGCTCATAATTAAAAAAGAGATACACATACAGCCTACATACAATATTTGCCCATAACAAAAAACTACACATATTGACTGTACACAACATCTAGACCAATCCAAGTAGCATAGAACTACACATATTGTCTAGTCCAAACCAGTAGTTGGTTTGACATCAATGATAAATATATCAACAATATTCACAAAAGTCTAAAAAACTGCTCTTGGGGCAAGATACTAAAACATGACTTGCATATCTAATGATAACTACAACAGAGCAAGATACAAAAATGATTCGAAAAGAAGGATCTCCCAATGATGAAGTTGTCCTTGAGATCTGCATCAAGTGACCAACATCAACACACACAACTCAGGCCTCATCTATCAAAACTCTATCTCATACCTTTGCCACGGTCTCAAACATCTTGCACATCATTTGAACACAAATTTTCTTTTTTGCTCTAAATTTCACTGATTATCTTCACATCACATACTTCCTCTCATCCTCTTATATTTTCACCTTAGCTTCACCATCGTTCTCAACTCGGTCACATTCATTCTTTATATACAATAAATATTATTAAAGCTTGAACCAAGTCGACCAAAAACACAATACACCTTCTAGACCAAAAATACACATGTTGATCCACTCCAAGAGAAAAAGAAGACCAAAATATAGCTTCCAAAGATCAATCCATCGATCCGCAATCACCAAAACAAAAAATTCAACATCCCAACACGTGACACATCCATATAGACAATTAACAATCAAAATAAATCTCCAATACAAATTACTCTTATTCGAATCTCCACATGCTATGGTGAGACCCATAACATATCAAATAACCTTCCACAACCCATATCCAGACCCAAAGATAGGTTTAGTATAGAATATCATAACCTAATATGAAATATACCAAAACTTCCAAAGAACACAAAGATATTTTTGAACCACAAAAATAACTCATCCATAATGCCAAAAACATAACCAAAGAAGATAACAACATCAACAACACTTTTTTGGATCTGAACACTTCCGAAACAACTAATAGAACAACTACAATATCAACATAGCAAGGTATCTCAACACCATGGACATTATGGACCAACAACTATCCAAAACAATAAGTTTGACATCAATGACAACCACAAAAACACATACATCCAACAATCTCCCCCTTTGTAATTGGATGCCAATACTTGACTAAACTCAACACTTGACCAATATGCACTTCTCTATCTCTCCCAAACAACTATCTCTCCCAAAACTGCTCAATATCTCCCAAAACTTCTCAATATCTCCCCCTTTTCCATCAAGGACAAAGGTCACAACAACACTACACACTCCATTTCTCCCCCTGAGAGTAGCCACAACATTAATCTAGGAAAAGAAATAGGCAAAGAAGATCCCCCTAGAAATATCCACCTTCATAATGCACCTAGCTAGAAGGAGGGGCAATAACTCTAAGCTTCTCCTAAAGAAACACAAATGTATCCTTTACCAATTCCTTAGTGAAAATATCTGCTACCTATTCCTTTGTAGAGATGTATTCCAATTGAACTTCCTTCTCAGCAACATTCTCCCTAAACTAGTGATATCTAATTTAAATGTGTTTTGTTCTTGAATGCATAACTAGATTCTTTGAAATGTTTATTGCACTTGTATTGTCACACCTAATAGGAATTTCTTCATAATATGTTACCTTGATATCTTTAAGAGTCTATCTCACCCACATTACCTAAGCATAGCATGATACAACTACAACATACTCTGCTTCAGCAATAGACAAGAAAATTGAATCCTATTTCTTACTGAACTAGGAGACTAATCTATCTCCCAAAAAGAAAGTACCACCACTAGTACTCTTCTAGTCATCAACACTTCTAGCCCAATATGTATTAGTGTAATTGTATGCTAGCATTATGGTTAATTAATCAAATAGAAATGAAGCAACTAACATACCAATGCAACAATATATATAAAAGGATTTAATTGATAAAATTAATTAAACAAATAATTCATCAAAGGAGTTCCATTGTTCTCTATCTCCAAGGATTCCTCAAGTCATGGTTTTTCTCTCAGATCATTGAGCAATTGACCTTCAGAATGACAACTCAAAGAATGAGTGCTATGATGAAATGATCTACATGCGATACAATTAAGATATATTGATGTAAATTATGTCTCATAATTATACTTAAGTTGACTTAGGATAATGTATTTCATAGTAGTTTGGATATGAGACACTTAGGGAAGTGTGCACATAAGGATGATGTAAGTACGAGAAATTCCACCTTTTGTGGACTTATCTTTTTGTTGCATTCCACCTTCAATGGGTGATCTAAATCTTGTTGAATATTTTATTACTTCTCCTACCTACCCTCACCTACCCGTGTTTTCTCATTGAGCCACATGCCATGATTGTATAGTCGCATATCCATATGGCCTTGCCTTTATAAGCAGGCTCATTTACATTGTATGTAATCAACAAAAAATCAATCCAATTCAATCAACTCAATCAGTTGGGTATTTTGCATCATTGATAGGAATACAATTTATTCTTATCATATTTTGTTCTCTCTTGTTTGTGCTTTACATTGCCTCTATATCTTGACAAATTCTCACATGGTATCAAAACCATTAGAGTGTCATTAGTTTGTCAATTGACATAAATTTGATGTAATTTGGGGTTTTCCATTTTGGATCTTTCTATTGCAAGTTATTATTGGAGCTGGTTGGGTCAATTTTGAGGTTACCATTGAATTGAGGAGGTTCAACAAAGTCAGAATTGCCTCTTGTTTCATCCAAATCTGACACCCGAGGCCAAATCTAGAGCCATTTGAAGGTAGAGGTTGGTGACTTGTCCCAGAAGTGATCTACAATTTTGGAGCATTTTTTTGCCAAATCTGTCATCGCCATTGAGTTGAGAAGGCCCAAAAACCTTAAGATCGCCTATCAATTCATCAAAATTGGCTTCCCTCCCTCTGAGTTGAAAAATTCCCCCCATAGGCTTGTACGGATTTATCTGTCTATAGGTACGATTTTTTTTAAAAAGTTAAAATAAAATTTCAAATTTATTTTTATTTAAAAATTGGGTATTAAAAAAAATTAATTAATTAAATTGCTTTTATTGCGGGGGGAGGGGGGGATTTTTTTATTTTTTTGATTTTTTTTAAAAATTCAGGGGTTTTTTTTTGGTACCCCCGCAAGTACCACCTATAGACTTGCACAGTGGCACCACATAGGTACCACCTGTGCAGGGTACCCTGCATAGGTTGTACCTATGTGGTACCCCTTAGGGACTTGTGGGCATGCATGGTAGGGTCTACGAACCTGCCACGACAGGCCCCGCAGGGTTGTCAGGGCCCTCCTTTTTTCATTTGTAAAGTTTTTTTAAAATATATTTTAATAATGTTTTCTTTAATAAAAAATGTTTAAATCATTTTTTTTAATATTTTTTAATTAATTTTTTTTTAATAAAAACTTAAAAAATTATATTTCAAAAAATAAAATAAAAATTATTTTCTTTATTATTGATTAATATTTTTTTTTTAAATTCAAAATTTTTTTAAAATGTGGTTTTTTATTTATTCTTAATAAAAAAAAATTTCAAAAATGTCAAAAACAAAAAAATCAAATTTTCTTTGTTGTTTTCTAATAATTTTTTTATTTTATTTTGGGTATTTAATAAATGTTTTTATGGGATTTTTTAAAATCTTTTAAAAATAAATTGTCATTAAATAAGCAAAATTGGGAATATATTTTTTTATCCACACCTTCATACCTATTTGTAGTGCTTCCAACCGACAGCCAAGGGGGGGGGATCAATTTACTCCTTTATATCTCTTGGCGTCATCCGAATCGGAGGTATCTTTTTCTGTAGTATTCTGCAGGGCATCTATTGGGTGGCATCATCTTCTTCAATTTCCAGCTTTACACATTTATGATTATGTTGTGTGCTCTTGCATGAACAATGTTGTACTTGCACTATTATAAAGTGCCACACCTCCTTGTACTTTGTCATTGTTGACTTATTTGATGTAATCCTTCTGTACTTAGATTAGGAATATTCATGTGAGACTTTTTTCTCTAGTTGAGAAGGTGTTTGGATTGAGTACATCTTCCATTGGTGTTCATTTGTTTGTCTCCTTGTGAGACTCAGTACATGACTCCAATTGAGACTTAGATTGTACACATTTGTGCATGGCTCCCCTGAGACTTTGATTGTACTGGTACTTCTGCCATTTATGAGTATCCAGGTGATGCTCAAAAAAGGTTGTCTCCATGCCTGATCTTCATTTTGTTGCAGTGAGTGATTCATCATCTGTTAGAACATAATATTATTAGGGATCACATCCTTATAACTTTATATATAATGTTATAATATAAGCTTCTAAAACCTTATATATTATATGCTTTATAAGCATATCCCATTTGAAATAATTATAATCTAATAACTATTAGATTATTAATTATTTATGAGTGGGGGTTATTGAAAAGGTGTGACTAGTGAAGTCACCCTTCCTCCTATATTTAAGGAGGTTCTCTCTCATTTGAGATGTGTGTGAATTTGGAGCTTTATGGTGAGTTGTATCACTATGCATATGAGGTATTATTGGCCATGTGGAAGTATTGGAGGAGTGTCCCCAAGTTCATGTCTATTTATGATAGACTATATTTGTAATTGTTTTAATTAAATGATGCTTTATGGGGTTTTTTACCCGAAAGGGTTTTCCCCATGTATATCTTGTGTAATGTTTACATTTATGCATGTATGATTCTCATTTTATTTATTTTATACCTTGTTTATAATGATTAGTATCCTAAGATCCTAGTTTCTAACATGGTATCAGAGCCTATTAGGCTATACTAATCATTTTTACAGATTATTCTAGAAGATCTATAGAACTTGATGGGAAAATTCCTTATGCTCAATCAACATGTATGTTATATCATTAAGTAATTTCAAAATACTCATAAAATCAAGCTTCCACATTCAAGTAAGTATACTCTGTGAGCCTACCTTGAGCCTAGTTTGAAAAGAATGTGTACAACCATTTATATTATTTAACATTAAATAAGGACAAATTTGAGAATTTTTTTTTTGAAATAAATGATAACTAAAAATGTCCTTGTTAGTGAAAAACTATGATCAAATAACTTTAAATATTCTATTTGTATTGATAAATACTAATCAACAATAATTCTCAAAATTAATTTTAAATTGTCCAAATCAAGTAACTAATTGGTAATTCGTAAACCTTTTAGTAAATTACATCATCAACTTATAATTTTTTTTGGTATAATATCTTGAAATTAAATAAATATTTAAATTTATACATTATTTGAAATATCATGTATAGACTTGTATAAAAAAACTCCTATAAGCCTCATAAGAAGATCTTCTACATTTCATTGTCATATTTCTTTAATCTCCATATTCCTCATTTAAAATGAAAGACTTGTCCTTGTATGAAAGGTTAAGGAGGGCAAAATGGGTCACAACCTTTCACATATAACACATTGTGTTTCAAACATTTCAATGAATCTTAACACATTAATTTTATGTTGAAGACGCCATTTGTGTTCCATTCACAACAGTGTGTGGAAGTAAAACATTTACCAAGTATTTTTTTTAAAACCATATAATTTAAGAATGCATAAAGTCTATACGGTGCATGAAGCATTCTCTCTTTCCATCACATTCCCGATTTGATCAGCTTCTAAACTCTTTGTAGCATCGAAGAGGACAATCATAAGGTATTCGATTCAGAAGAATCTTCAAACACAAATATGAATATATTAACCAGCAAATCTAGATATCTATCTAAATAGTATGTTATGAAATATAAGGTATCAAACAAAAAGGAGGATTACATATTATTGAATGATATAATACTCAGATTAGAAAATAACTTGTGGATATTGAATGATATAATAGTTGCTGCTCTTCATAATTCTTGTAGATTTTATGATAGTTGCTGCTTTTCATTAACATATCATCGCTGCTTTATAATGTGTGCATCAACTGCTTTACACGGGCGCAAATTTCAAGCAATCACTGTTCGAAACAGAAGTTCAATCATATTCATTAAGGGATCATAATTGTCGTTTGTTGCCTTTTCGGAAGGGGGAGCTCCGGGTTTAGGGCCGAAACCACCTCTTTGATTCATAAACATTAATTTCTAGCGCTGCCTTCAATCTGAATGAAAGTTCGCTACCTTCCTTAATGGTAATGGCTGCAACATCTCTTTCACTCATTATTTAAGATCATTCACGCTCCTTAAATATAATACTCGGTCCTTTAACAATGCTTTGTGGTCTTTTGTAAATGATCATGATGTCAGCCAAATATATTTGATTTCATCAAAATCATTACCATAAATGTTATTTCTTTCATCTCTATCAATATCACTACTACGAATGTCTCCCAAAAGAAATGCATCGATATCATGCTCTTCAAGGAGCTTTTTTGTGAAAAACTTAGCCTTCCTTCACATGTCGTGGACATAGCATATATCACTATATGAAATGATAAGACAATCACTATAGTAACATAGAATTTGTTTATTTTTACATAGGAAATTGTTGTAAGAATGGAGGATTACATGGAAGGAGAACCGTTGTCCTAAGGCACCCTGCCATGCCTCCTCATTCCATATAATCTATGACTGAGATTTGCATACTAATTGAACTTGCTATTTCATTCTGAATATATGAATTTCTTGCAATAATGATGGATTTATTTCTATGTTTGCAATGTTACTTAATTGATTGCAGGTTTCCAGGACAAAGCTAGTTTATCTTATTCCCAAGTATAGAAATGTACCCCTAACTACGTAACTGCCATATAATCAGGGTTAACTATTCACCCCCTTCATAAGTGAATCAAAAATAAATAATCCAACATTGCTCTTCAATATGTGGGTACCTTTCAAATGAATACCTCATGTGTACGCCTAACTATATTATATGCATGATATCCTTGAAGTGATTTTAAGATTATGGAGTATAATCTACATTTTTTTTAATTTCATAACAATTCTAAATAATAGTTTCAACCTCATGTTCAATAATGCCCTCATCTCTTTCAAGATTTCTTGAGCTTTTTATAGAAGATATTGAATTAGGTCTATCAAAATAATGATATATCAAAATCTACACCCCTTCTAAGCATATAAATTGGCATGATAATATCTAGAAGCAAACCATATTGTTGAGGTCTCTTTGTCATTTTTAATTGGCATGTTATTATTATGGGAATATCTCAAACTACATTTTGATAGGGTAATTTTTGGTATCCATTGTCATTATCGTATAATTTGTCTACCTATGACATTTCCCATCTACTTTCAATATTTAAAAAAATATAATAAATAAATTGAAGTCTTCATATATATTTAAGACCCATGGAATGAATTTTGAATCTTCAATCAACTAACTTTACTTTAATGTGCCACATGCCCTTCAAGTGGCCCTCTCGAAGTCCCTGTTATTATTTATATTAGTCCTTTAAGTGTGTCACAAAAAGTCACATATGAACTAGTAGGAATAAAGGAAGGAACATCATGAATTATCTTAAATTATTTTTTTAGTATTTGATGAAGGATATGCATTATATTAATATTGAGGATATTCCTACTTGTACTATGTTTGATGTACGAATGACTTACTATCAAATTATCACAATGATCATCTATAGATAGAGGATAAAATATTTACCTATGAAATATAAAGGCTATTAAATATGCATACGTAAATTTAAAAAAAACTTCATTAGCATTTTTTTTGATATCCAAGTGATTTTTTATTCTATTCTATATTTGATCCATTTTTTTTTTCAATCATACTATTTATAATGGGTGACTATCACCCTTATAACTGTCTGGGGAGCAAACCTAGAAAGGATAGTTCACCCGTTGCCTAATTTTTTATGGATCATTACTATATGTAGTAGCATGTCTATTTTTGTATTTTAAACAAGACAACAAATTATTTCTCATGAAAATATATGTTGATCTCCTTTCTATGAATCATTGGACTATATTTTTATAAGGAATATTATATGATCTTTGGAAAATGATAAAAAAATAATATTATGTTCTTTCTTTGCACCAAAGATGAAGTTGATTACTATGTTACTAACTATATTGTTTCTTCTATGGTGAGGTTATGCCTTCAAAACATATGGTGCAAGTGCTATTACATGGATGCTACAATACTTTAATAAGAAGACTATCTTCTATGTGTCTTTGAATCAAATGGACAAAATATGAATGTAGCTCTTGAAGAATCAATATGGACTTGAATATTTATTGAAGAGTTCCATTTGGATACATATGAAAGTACCATATTACTTGAATTTACTTTACTCTTTCTAGAGAATATCATTTTTAAAGATCAAAATGAACATTGAAGATCATGGGCACCTCACTCAAATGAAAGCATTCTATAATAAAGGCACCTTGAAGATCATGGGCACCCCACTCAAGTGAAATCATTCTATAATAAAGACACTTTGAAGATCATGAGAACATACTATATATTATAATTTTAGCCATCACTTTGAAATCCTCTATGCAGTGATTGGCTTTGAGGTGATGCCATTAAGGGGGAGTGTACATGACACCACCTAGTGACTAAATCCTAGATTTAAGACCTAATAGGCATAAGATCTTTAGGCATTATATGCTCCAAATTCAAATAATGTTTGGCCTTAGGTGATGCCATTGAGGGGGAGTGTGCATGTCAATGACACCACCTAGTGGCTAAATCCTTTTATTTTAAGTCCTACGGGCACATTATCGTAAGACCTATGGGCAGATTTTTTTTAAGTCCTACAGGCATATTGTAAATTATTCTCCTTGTAAATCTTCCACTTGTAAAAGCATTGTATTATGACCTATGGGCACAATGTAATGAACCTGGGGAGAGGCTAATTTGAGGGGATCGCGGCTCCAATATAATTTTCTAAGACCTCATAGCATCATTTTTAAAACACTGGGATTATAAATTATGACAAGATGACTTTCATGTAGTCTGGAATGCATGATCTTCATGTTGGCATATATTTGTGTCTCTGTTTATCACTGTCAAAGAAGACCTACGTTATTGGGGTGCTTCATTTTTTCTTCTATGGAAATTGACATGTGATCCCCTATTAACATTAAGGGGGAGTGTTAGAACATAATGTTATTAGGGATCACATCCTTATAACATTTATATATAATGTTCTAATATAAGGTTATAAAACCTTATATATTATATTATTTATAAGCATATCCCATTTGAAATAATTATAATCTAATAACTATTAGATTATTAATTATTTATGAGTGGGGGTTATTGAAAAGGTGTGACTAGTGAAGTCACCCTTCCTCCTATATTTAAGGAGGTTCTCTCTCATTTGAGAGGTGTGTGAATTTGGATCTTTATGGTGAGTTGTATCACTATGCATATGAGGTATTATTGGCCATGTGGAAGTATTGGAGGAGTGTCCCTAGGTCCATGTCTATTTATGATAGACTATATTTGTAAGTGTTTTAATTAAATGATTCTTTATGGGGTTTTTTACCCAAAAGGGTTTTCCCCATGTATATCTTGTGTAATGTTTACATTTATGCATGTATGATTCTCATTTTATTAATTTTATACTTTGTTTTTAATGATTAGTATCCTAAGATCCTAATTTCTAACATCATCATTGACATTCGTACCTCGTTTTGTCACACTTTGACATTCTTGGTGCAACATTGGCTTTATTTCTTCCTAATGGGGGGGTATTTTGGTCAACATCATTGGACCATCCTTGTAGGAGTTTCTACATTGAGGGGGGGCTTCATAGTCTTTCTTCTTCTCTCTAATGGGGGGGGGGACTTTTTCCACACATGAGGCTTTGTTCTTCTCATTCATCTTTGAGAGCATTGTGTTCTTTCATCTCTCTTTTTTGGGGGAGGGGTTTCCCATTGGGTTTTTCTCTCTTTCTATGTTTGTGAGAGATTGCATTGGTTTTGCATGCATTAGAATTTGTACATGGGTACCTAACATGTCCTAGTAGTCGAGACCCATATTGCACTATTATCTTAAGTGCACTCCCCTAAGTTGCACTTAAGGGGGGGTGTTAGTGTAAATTATGTCTCATAATTACACTTTACATAATTTGACTTAGGATAATGCATTTTATAGTAGTTTGTATATGAGATACTTAGGGAAGTGTGCACATAGGGATGGTGTATGTAGGAGAAAGTCCACCTTTTGTGGACATATCTTGTTGTTACATTCCACCTTTGGTGGGTGATCCACCTCTTGTGGAATATTTAATTATTACTCCTATCTACCCTCACCTACCCTTGTTTTCTCATTGAGCCACATGCCATGATTGTGTGCTCACATATCCATATGGCCTTTCCTTTATAAGAAGGCTCATTTACATTGTATGTAATTAACAAAAAAACAATCCAATTCAATCAACTCAGACAGTTGGGTATTTTGCATCATTGATAGGAATACAGTTTATTCATGTCATATTTTGTTCTCTCTTGTTTGTGCTTTCCATTGCCTCTAGATCTTGGCAAATTCTCACAAGATCTTATATGATAATAACCATGCTACTAAAATTGATCCATGATAATGGAAATATAATGCTTATGATAATGAAACTACTATGCTATGATAATGAAACTACTATTCTATGCTAAAATGCTTGAGTGAGAGAGACTTGTATGAAAGAAACTTGATAATGAGAGCACAATTTGTGTAGCCTCTTGATAATGAGAAAATGAGTTATTTATAGAAGAAATGAGCAATTGGATAGCTAAGATGGATTTGGCTTAGCAAGGGCTAGGATTGCATGAGGAAGGCTTGATCCTCAATCCATGTTTGTAACTTTCACCAATGCCATGGTGACAAGTGGCATCATGAGGAGGCTTGAGAGGAAAGGGAAGAGGCATTAAATGCTTGAGGGGACATGAAGGTAACCTTATGTGGTTGAGTTATGGCTAGGTTATTGGATAATTTTTTTATCCAAGGGATAAAGGAATGTGCAAGGGTTAAATGGTTACCTTAGTCAAAGCGTTAAATGCCTGAAGAGACTTGAGGGTTAATTTGGAGGGTTGAGTTAGGAGATAAGTCTCTAACTCAGAGTCAAAAGGTGAGTTACCTTTTTGGAAGAGAAAAAGGCTTTTAATGTTTCTAATAGCCTTAAATGCTTTTGGGAGACTTTTAGGGTTAACTTGTGGAAGGAAAAGGCTTTAAATGTTTTGCAAGAGCCTTAAATGTTTGTAAGAAGTGACTCCTTCCTAATCCTTAGTTTAGGAATATGCAAATGTTTAGAAGGGGATTGGGCTAATTTAGAAGAGTTTAGAAGAAAATTAGTGAGCAAGTGGGTATTGTAGGAGACTGCAAGTGGGTGAGGATAAATAGGATTTAAATAAATGTTTATTTATTTAAATGTGCATGTGAATTTAGGATTTTATTTAAATAAATCTTAATTTATTTAAATGAGAAGAAGGGGGATAAAACATTAAATGCTTGAAGACTTGAAGGAAGTCATTAAAGGCTTAAGAGGGCTCTAGAAGGAAGTCATTAAAGGCTTGAGAAGACTCTAGAATGAAACCATTAAAGGCTTGAAGAATTTAAAGAAAGCCATTAAAAGTTTGAGTTAATGGGTTTTTGGTTAACATTTGGTTTAGGAATGTACAAACCATTAAAGGGTGATTAGGCTAATAATAGGGGTTTAGACATGATTAGGAGGAAGGTGAACTTGCAACTTGCATTTTCTAGAAAGTGCAAGTGGGGGAGGGATTTTAGGAATTTAAATAAATATTAATTTATTTAAACATGAGAAAGGGGATTTTACGGATTTGAATAAGCATTAATTTATTTAAATGTGAAAGATGGGATTTGGGGATTTTAAATAAATATTAATTTATGAAAATGTGAAGGAGGATTTAATTAAACAAATATGATTTATTTGTTTAATTAATGGTCTGAATTTGGTTAAGTGAATTAAATCAAATAAATTGAATAATTTATTTAAATAATAGGAGAAGAGGGTTGGGATGAATTAATTAAATATTAATTTAATTAATAGTTGGAAAAGGGGAAATGATTAATTAAATGCGAATTTAATTAATAGTTGGATGAATGGTAATTAAACAAATATAAAATTCATTTAATCAAGTGGACAGAAAAAAGTGTCTACAATTTGCCCCTTTGAAGTGTGTGTGTGTGTGTGTGTGTGTGTGTGTGTGTGTGTGTGAAAGTGAAATAAGTCTGTAAGCTGCAAGACACAACACTTCAATTAAGTCATTACATGTATGGTTAGATAGATATAAGCATGAATATGAAAACCATAACAAATTGACTAATTACCTTCTAAAATATGCGAGTATAAGATTGCACTCAGATTTGTATAAGCAATACCAGTGACTAGACTACACCAAGATGAAGGATTTAATCTATATGAGCATGAGATTAAGCTAAATGGATGCAAGATTATGCTAGATGGATGAATAGAAAGCTATATGAATTCAAACAATCATAAAATATGCAAAAATAAATTAAATCAAGATGCAATAATCTCAAAAAGCAAGCACAAAATCTTCAATGCCTCCAAAGCAAAAACTGTATAATAATAATAAATCTCCAGGGTGTTTCGAATGAGAGATGAAGGCTGAATTTATAGAGAATCACAAGAGAGATCAAGAAAAAGCACAATTAAGGATAATTTAAATAATTGAGAAATCAGATTCAGTTAACCTTGACATAGATTCCAATTATAGTTTAATTGAAATGCATTCAGATTAGAAGTTTGAGTTTGCATTAGAGATATAATTCAATTAATTCCATGCGCTTAAGATAAAAATAGGTAATTCTTTGATTTATTCAAGAAAAGAGTCTTTTTTTAATGCAATTGAACTTCTTTTCTCAAAAACTTTGAGTTCCAATTTTAGAGAATGATTAATAATTCAATTTAATTGCTTTTTTGATTTCAAGTTCTCAATTCTAAAGAAAGAAAATATATATCTCAAGTTTGATTTCTCTCTCCATTCAATTATTTTATTTTATTTTCAATTTAACTCTTACTTTGTGATTTATTCCTCTTTTGTAATAAATTAATTCCTTTTTTATGATTAAATGGCAAATTTACTAACTAATTAAATATGCTAGGATATTTATTAAATTAAATAGGATAATAAATCAAAATGGTTTTCTTGGAATGATTTAATTAATTAATTAAATATTATATTTATATAGAATAATTCACTTGCCATGTAACATTTGATGATTGAAGAATTAATTAATTGTGTGCTCAAAGTTGATTTAATTGCCTTTGGTTAGGACCTTGGTGATGTTGAAATTAGGGGCCCATGGTTTAGATGACCAATTTTAGGGTATTACAAAGTGATGTGTAGCGACACGTTGATTCAAAGAAAAATTTGCTTGAAGATGTTGATAAAAAAAATTATTTTTCCTGGATGTTGATTGTCGAATAATGATGCGAGTACACCCCCTTGGGAGATGAATCAAATAGATTTTTGATTTTTTAGGGTTTTTCGATCGATTCATCTCCTGATAAAAATGAGAGAATGGTGGATTTGGGAATGTATAAGGGTGAAGGCCGAGCGGTACAGAATAATGGGAAGTTGGTAACTACCCCTAGGTCATGCAGGAGATATGATGCAAATGCAGTATTGTGGTGCCTTTGATGGGTGTTGTAAATTTAATCAATATTGTTTGGATAGTTTGGTGCATTTAGTTGAATTGCCTTGGTTTTATTCAAAGCATGATAGTTGATGTCAGTTGGTCTCTTGGATAGGATAAAGTCTGAGTAAGTGAATCAAATTGACCTAGTGAGACTTGGACAATTGATGTAATTACTTGATGAAGTCGAGGTATATGAAGCAAAATACTCGTTGAGACCTAGACAATTGATGTAATTGTCTATTTTGATTATGTGTGATTGGTTGAACAATTGACAGTTGGGTTGAAAATGCAGACATAGTATTGCATAGAGGATGACCTAGATGACATAGGCTACACAACCACTCCTTTTATAGATGAACTGCAATGAATTTGGCTTGATCGATTTGTGGTATGTGATATAGGGTATGTGGTGATGACCCAGAAGGGGAGGTTGAGGAGGGTAAGTTTTAGATAGAAGGTATGGAGGACCTAGTACTCATTCCTATGGAAAAGGATCAAATAGAGTATCCATTGTCATAACTATGTATGAATGATATGCAGTGATATGGATTTATGGAATATGATGATGCACTATTGTTAGTTAATGAATACAATGATGATATGAAAAAATGCACTTAAATGATATGAATGAATGCAAATACCACTAAATGAGATGATATGGATGAATGTAAATGCAAATGATACTAGATTTAAAATGATATGGATGAATGTACTTATTTGAAATGCAATTAAATTTGCTATGAATGATGAATGTAACTAAATGCAATGATGAGAATGATGATAATGAATACAAATAAATTCAATGAGTATGAATGTAATCTATCTTAATCATGTAGGCCTAATTATGTAACGTTGTCATTCTGCCAGTCAATTGTTTGTGCCCTTTTTATCATCATTAAGCTTTTAAAATGTTTTGATTAAGTAAAAGAAGGTATTTGAAAGGTACCTGAACCTTGTACAAACCAAGAAAACATATCAGCTATAAAAAGTGTCTGATCACTTCAAAAAGACAAAATAAACCCATCGACAGGGATCAGCTAACATAACATAACATTAAAAACCTAGAACAGATAGCGAAAGGAAAGCACGTAGACAGCAAAAAGATAGAACCTAGGACACCAACTGAAATCTAAATACTATTCATAATTTCCTTAGCATGAACAACCATTTGTTTCATGTTGTTCACTGAGGTCTTCAATTCCTCCAACTCATGACCTTTGATGTCGCCCTTAATCTTTGTGTTGGCTCTAGTCCTCCTTTCATGACCCTTCTTGTCCACCTGCTCTTTATCACCATCCTTCTCGGCATTGTTCTCAAACTTGTTGATAAGGATGTTCATGTTGTCCACCGACGATTTGAGGATTTGGAAATTTTGGTCAGCAATCTTCTTGACGTTGTGTTCCAACCTGTCAATTTTGCTGCCGAAAACATTCATTTTGATTTCCATTTCCTTTCTATCTCCCATCTCATTGACCTTTTTTTCTGTAGCTAAGATTTTTCCAACCATACATTCAATAGCTTCCACATTATGCAGAACAGCAACCAATTCTTTAACATGTTCAGCCAAGGGCTTATCACCAACCGTAACTCTAGCAATAGCTTGCATATCTATTTTTAAACTATTGATATCCTTCACCATGGTCACGATGGTCTCATAGAAGGCCTTAACAGTATCATTGTCACTACTGCCACTTTTATCCCCTTTATCCTCCTTATGTAGACTTGTGGTATTCACGGCCTCAATATTGTCCATAACCAGGTTGCCCTCCCCTTCTTTATCCTAACTCTCAACCTTCTTGTTTTCTTCAGCCTCCTCCTCAAAATCAACCAGAATATGGTTGATATCATAATTATTACCCTTTTTAGTATTCTTTCTCTGAGCCTATTTTCGAGTAGCTTTCCCTTTCTTTTTTTTTAACAATTTTTTTCTCAAAGGAGTTGGTTTTAGAATCCAACATACCTGATTCCACAATAATCCTTCTCTTCTTGGCCCTATTCCTCCCTTTTTTGCTAGTTTCTTTTGATTCTCCCTCGGTCTCTAATTCAAAGTTAAAACTGCTAGCTTCACTCTCCGTTGTCACATCTCTTGCATTTTTTCCCTTAATAGGCTTTTCAATGCACTTCCCCTTGAGCATATTATAAACCAGGACCATGAGCCCCTGATGGAGGGCATAATCACCCTTAGGGTTCTTCTGGATCTCCTTTATAGTATGATCCATTGAGCATGCAAGGTAATAGGGAAGGCCAACCTTTTCCCTGTGATGGAAAAGGTTGAGTAAAATGAAGTGATGCCCATAGGCTTTGGTAAACCTACCATCTAAGGTAATGTATTCAATAGAAGTGAATAAGACAAACCTCCATGGCCTACAAATTCTCTTCGGGGCATGGTAGGAGTTGTCGATTTTAATCATCTTTCTCCTCTCTTCATCTGTAACAGGAAACATCTCTGCTGCTTTATCCGATAGGCCTCTATCCCTGTAAAATTTCATTCCCTTGGTTGTCATCCCCATGGCCTCGACAATGACCTCTTCGTAAACATTCATCATCTGGGATCCGATAAGAATTTTTCCGTTTTTCTAGTTCTTGATGAAATAGCTAGTGATTGTGGGATCTTTTCCACTTAGCCGTTCCATGAAAACATTCAGACCCCCTTGTTGAAGGATATCCCAGACTTATTTGTTCTTTCTCCTGTCAGAGCAAGAAGTAGGTTCAAATATTTTCTTGTTACCTCCCATTTTTCTGGCACCTTCCTTGCAATTCCTTCTCTCAATTTGATAGCCTCTCCTCTGGTTTCTGTGGTTATTCTATAATAACGCCCAGAATCCGTGCCAAATAATAATGATAAGACACCTATATAAATGCTCATTATCTTCGAGAAAACCCTGCATCGAAAAAGGTGGAGAGGTCATTAGAAATAATGATTAAAAGTACCACATTGCCTTGTCTAGCTCCGGTCTTGATTGAGCAAGGATTTCATTTCACTTGCAATCTCCATTTCACCATAACTAGTAATGATGTCTCCCAATTGGCAAGCCAGGTTGGCTGCCCAGTTAGCGTAGGAGTTGGCCTCCCTATACACGTGTAAAAACACACATTTCAAATTCTTCGCTGATTTTCCTAGTTGCTTTAATAGCATTACTAATTGACCAAGAAGGTGGGAATTTCATATTTAAACAATTGATTATGTTTAAGGAGTCTCCTTCACACCAAAATTTAGTGCATTTGGCTTCCTTGGCAAGGATCATCCCATGGTAAGCCGCCATGGCTTCAGCAACATGATTAATCTGATTTCCTATGGGAATACATTTTATGATTTTTCATATTCCCCATTCATCCCTTAGGACCACGCCACATCCTACATCACCCGGGTTACCCTTTGAGGCCCCATCAAAATTGAATTTCATCCATCTCCTGGGCAGGCAGATCCATATCACTCCCTGTCTAGGGTTGCTCTGAAAGCACTCTTGAACCTTTAATCTCCACTTTTTGTAGATAAATTGATCATCCTTATCATGAGGATTATCCATACCGCCTATGATATTCATATTTTCCACTATACTTCTTCTTATTTTTTCAAACACAATTTTAGCCTTAGTAGTCTTTTCTCTAAAAACTCTATCATTTCTCTCTTTCCATATGCCCCAACACATGTGAGGTAAAGCAATTTTCCATAATAAGGTAGTGGTTTTGTTTTTTGAAGGATGATGCCATGAATTGAAAATCTCCTGAATTGAGTTGGGGAAGCCCCAACTGACTTTGAAGTGATCCAGACAACTTCCCCAAACATCAGCAGAGAAAGGGCAATGAAAGAGCATATGGTTTATAGTCTCCTCATTTTGCTTACAAAGAATACAGAAACTAGGCATGCTAATACCTCTTTTTCTGATATTCTCAGTAGTAAGAATTTTATCTTGAAGGGTTGTCCAGAAGAAAATGTTTATCTTAGGGGTGAGGCCTTTCACCCATTCTTTAGCCCAGCATGGACTTTCCATGTTGTAGAATTGTTGATGATATAGAGAGGTAGCTGTAAAAGTACCGCTAGCTATGAGTTTCCAAATTAAATGGTCTTCTTCTTCAATCCTCACCATAGAGTTCATGACTTTATTCAAACTACCCAAAGACTGGTCCACCTGAGATAAGTCCTTCCACTATCCATCTTTCCAGTAATCATCCACCTTGGTTCCAAATCTTTCCTTGCATTGATTCTAAAATCTGTTCCACTCAGAATTTTCATTCAAAGGGGTCTCCAGAAGCCAAGGGTATTCCTAGAATTGGATAAGATTCCCTTATACCAATTTCCATTTTGCACCTTTGGCAATTAAGTCTCTTGTCCTAGATACATTTTTCCATATGTTGGATCCAATTGGGATAATCTCCACTTTGAGGAAGCTTTGAAGGTTTGGACATTGACTTTTATATTTGTTATCCCATATCATTTTCCACTCTCCTTGATTTCTATAACCTCTCCAAATCTGCTTGGCCATAAGGTAATTATTTATGTCTCTTATTCTTCTAAGGCCCAGACCTCCTTTCTTTATAGGCTTGTAGACCTTCTCCCATGCAATCAAGTTCATTCTCTTCTTCTCCTCAACCCCTATCCATAAAAGGGATCTCTGAATCTTTTCAATGGCCTCAGCATACTTAGCAGGAATCCTAAATAGACTGATAGCATAGAGAGGAATAATTTGAAGAGTGGATCTCAACAATTGAACCTTACCTACTTGACTAAGAAGAGCACCCTTCCAGCCAGATAGCTTTTTGTGGAATTTATCCACCAAGGCTCCCCAAAAGGTATCCAGAGGATCATGGCATAAGGGGATCCCCAAGTAAGAAGCAGGCAGACTACCAATTTGACCACCTAGAATATTAATAATTTTAATCCTCCTTCTCTCCGAGGTATTGATAAAATAAACAAAGCTTTTAGACTAGTTTATAAGTTGACCAATGGCATTTCCATAGTTATCCAAAGCCTTTTTTAATCTTCTAGAATTCTTCACTGTAGCTTTCCCCATTATTATAGAATCATCAACAAACTACTGATGGGAACATATTTGATCCACCGAAGAAGGATTCAAACCACAAAACTCCCTTTTCTCAACCAGCTTTCCAATACATCTCCCCAGACATTCCACCATAATGATAAAGATAACTGGGGATAGAGGGTCCCCCTGTCTGAGACCTCTAGAAGCTTTAAAGAAAGGAGAGGGAGATCCATTCATTAAAATAGAGAAATAAGCCAAAGAGACAAGTTGCCTGATAAGGCTAACACTTCTGGAGCTGAAGCCAAAAGCAGAGAGAACATCCATCATAAAATCCCAATCCACTCTATCATAAGCTTTAGAGAGATCAAGCTTCAGAAAAAACCCTTCTTTTTTAGAGAAAGACAAAGAGTGGATATTTTCATGGATAGCAATGATTGAATCCAAAATTTGTCTACCAAGGACAAAGCCACTTTGCTGAGGCAAAATGATGGAGGGGAGCAACTTAAGAATTCTAGAGGTTAGAACCTTGGAGATAATCTTATAGAGAGAGTTGCATAGACTAATAGGTCTAAAAAGACCCATTGAGTTAGCCCCCATCTTTTTGGGTATAAGAGCAATAAAAGTACCATTAACTTCTTCAACATTTTTCTAGCACCAAAAAATTCTTTCACAGCTCTGGTAACATCATCTCCAATAATATGCCAGTACATTTGGAAGAAGAACATGGGAAAGTTATCCAGACCTGGGGCCTTGTTACCCTCAAAGGAGTTTACAGCTATCTGAATTTCATCATGGGAAGGGATGGCAGTCAGGTGAGCATTCTAATCATCCCCTAAAATGGTAGGTATATTGTCTAGGAGGTCCCTTTGGGCCTGTATATCCAAATTATGATCCTTAGCAAGTAAATTGGAGAAAAAATCCATAGCAGCCTTGCTCATGGAATCATCATCTACTACACATCTGCCATTCACTTTAATCTGAACAATTCTATTAATGGCCTTATGTCTCAAGGTGGACATATGGAAGTATTTAGTATTCATGTCCCCCTCCTTCAACTAGACATTTCTCAATCTTTGTTTCTAGTAGGTTTCCTCTTTAGCTATAATATCATGATATCTCATAAGAATTGCATCTTCAGTGTCTCTAGACATATTAGTATAACCATTGTTTTGTATCTCATCCTGGATTTCCTTGAGCTCTAAGAGGATTGTAGCTTTTGAGGTAAAGATATTCCCAAAGCATTCCTTATTCCACTTCTTAACATTATCTTTAATAATCTTTAGCTTTTTGACCACTTTGTACATGGTGTTTCCTTCAATATTGACTTGCCACCAGTCCTTAATCTTACTTTCCAGATCCGAGTGTCTAGTCCACATTTTTTCAAATCTATGAGGGAAATGTCTCCTTCTATTCTTTACTTCAGCCATGAAGGTTATAGGGTAATGATCTGATCCTGCCCTTATATGAGAAGATAAAGAGAAGTCATGAAGGTTAAACCAATCTAAGGAAAGGAGATCTCTATCAAGTCTAACCTGAATCAAATTCTCACCACTTCTTCTATTAGTCCAAGTGTATTTGACTCCTTGCAGCTCCAGATCATGAATGACATTATTGTTTATGAAATCCATCAAGTCTAATCTACTATCCAGATTAGCTTGACTCCCTCCCTTTTTCTCATTTTCCTTCAAGGGTGTATTGAAATCTCCCATGATTAACCAGCTATCCTCAACAAACCTACTTCTCAACCCAGTAAGATTTCTCCACATCTCACTTCTACCAGTCTTAGTGTTAGGCGCATATAAATTAGTTAGGACCCAAGTAGTGCAATTCTTGAGGTGCTTAAATCTTATGCAAACCAGGTTGTTTTCCTCAATTAGCACCTCACCTTCTACATTGTTTTTGTTCTAGAAGGTAATAATTCCTCCCGATGCACCTTCTGAACTACCTCCATTGACTCCTCCATTTTTGAACATATTCAGACTTTCAACTTTATCTTTTCCCATCTTAGTTTCTTGAATCAAAAAAATATCAGGATTTTTATCTCTAATCATACTTTTAACTAAATCATATTTGTGAAGGTTGTTCAATCCCCAAATATTCTAGGAGATGATTTTCATGGGTTTTTGGAAATACCTGCCTCAAAGATGGTTCTTTGGGTACCATCTGCTATATTCCTACTTGTTTCCATTGATCTTTTCTTGGCATTTTAATGTCTTCCTGGAGAAGTGTGTTGTGCTCCCACATCCCCAAGCCTGCTCCTGGTGTTTCTAGTCAGTGTACTATTGATTAGGTTATTGTTATTTTATTTTATTTTCTTACTCTTTCCTTTGTCCTCTATTGCTTCTTCATCCTCCTGCTTTGTTTCATTCTTCCCCAATGCCTTTTTGATGTCTTCCTCATCTCCCCATTTTGGATCTTGTTCCTTCAAAAAGGCCAGCTTTACTTTTGCTGGGGTAGCTAATGAGATTTTTGATAGCCCTTGGCCTAGGATGTTATCAGGTTGAGCCTCATGGAGCCAGTCTAATTCTTTATCTGGATCATGAGATTTTGCAACAAGGTTAAAGTTATCTCCTTCCTCTTTGTTATCTGAGGGATTTTGATCTACTTTACTCTCACTTTTATCTAAGACTAACTCTGTCTTATCCTCTTCCAGATCCTCTTGTTGAATGTTGTCTCTTTCTTTATGCTCTGAGTCCTTATCACTTGGTTCCAACATTCGAATCTTTAGTTCATTCCCCACTTCACTAGTGAGTTCTTCCTCCACCCATTCAATTTGAGATTGTTTCTCCTGATCTGGGTCATTGGACTCCAAGGCTTTTAGACGCTTATCCACTTTTTTCCAAACCTTAGTTTGGAGGCAGGGTTTACCCTTGATACTTGGACATTTTTTAGCCCAATGTCCAACTTTTTTACAATGAAAACAAGAAAAGGGGATAGTTTCAAAAACAATATTCTACTTCCACTTCCACTTCCTCAGTTTAGATTCTATCTCTATTTCTTCTGGCATATTCATGTCAGGTCCAACTCCAACACAAATCCTAGCATAAATCGGCCTTCTTTTGGATGTCGTGATCTGGTCAATAGCGATAAGCTCCCTGAAGGTATTGGTTATTCTTGCAAAAACATCTTCCTCCCAGAATTCCATTGGAAGCCCAAGGAGCTTGACCCACACTGGGACTTGGACCAAAAAGTTCTTCTCTTTTGCCACATTAGGGTGCCACTTATGGATGTACATGATGTATTTGCCTATTGCCCAAGACCCACTATAGAGAATTTTTTTTCTATCCTCATCACAAGAAAAAGAAAAGGATAGACAACCTTTGTTCATTGCTACCACCTCAACCTAACCTTTCAAGTGCCACTTTCTTTTGACAAATCCACAAACTATTTCTATATTAGGTCTAGACCCCAAAAAATTACCGATCAATGTATTTTCCATTCTAGCAATGTTTTGTTCTATGATTTGATCTGGAACAACGATAGCAAACTTGCCCTAAGACACATTTGAGGTGTTTTTAATAGGAGGCAATGAGGACTTACCTTTAGGTTTAACCCCAAACAGAGAGGTCCACTTACATGTCTGTCCATTCAAATTGGGTCCCCCCTTAAGATCCGTTGATGAAAGAACCTTTTTCGGATGATCTTTTCCTTCCACCATGTTCTCTGAACCACTAGTCGCTTGCTGTCCTTGGGATCCTTCCAAGTTGCCATCTTCTATTTTTGAAGTTTGACCCTGCCCTTTCCCGCTCTCATCTGCTAGCCGCTCTTCATGTGGTGTTGGTCCTAGGTCCCCCAAATCCAAGGGATCATTGAGATCCTTAGTATCTGAACCCCCTCCATCTACAGGAATCTCTGAGTCATCTGCCTCATGCTGTCCCGACGCCAATCTAGAATTCCTACTCAAATTTGAATTCTGGAACCGTCCGTGCTTCATCTCTTCAGATTCAGAAGTAAGATTTTAAAATATTAAAATTTAGTAAAAACATCAATGGTATATTTGAACCATGATGACCTGAGTACAACTTACATGGATTTTGATATTGCAAGATGACACAAGCATCAAGGTACAATTTATCCAAGATGCCCTGATTGTTGCTAGTGTAAAATACACAAGAGTTGACCCTTGTCCTATGCAAATCTGAAATGTCCTCGATGATATGTTATCGATCACGTCTTACGACAAAATTGCCTTGTATTAAGGATCCACTCATAGATAGTAGACAAAGGAAAATATCAAGATCCTTCCTTTCTTCTCTAGTTCAAGACATCCTTGAATTGCTTAGGAGATATGATAACAAAATTAAGATATAACAATCGAACCTTCCTATCAAAGTGATCAAATCATGATTCGAAAAAGATCATCCATTAAGTTTGTGTTTTATCTACTGGCAATTGACACTCAATTGGTTGGTTTCACTATGTTGTCATTGATGGAAACATGGTACCTTGTTCCAGCTTCATGTTTTGGTCCTGTTGTGTAATGACAGGCACTTCACAGACACTACATCGGCACTGGAACCGACACTGGCAGGATAGAAGGATTTCTTTGGTTATCAGTAATGCAGGCCGACATGGTTTAGAATATGGTTATCGGTATTGAGGCTAGCATCTCTTGGATCTAGCATTGTCAATTTTTTTTAATATTTATGCATTCATATTATCTAGCCGACATGTAATTTGATATTGTAATTATCCTTGTAAGCCAACATAAGGCATGATAAGTTGTATAGGGTATACAGGTTAGTTGGATTAAATCATTTTTTTATAGACAGTCGACATGGTAATGTACATGGTGATGGATATTTGAATGTCATACAATGCAAAATATATAAGAGAGATTATATATATGAGGATATTTATGTAAGGGTTATTCCACTAAAGAGTTTAGGGTTTTAGAATGGAGAAGACAGAGCTTAAACCAGAACTGTATTCTGGCATAGAAGATGTTTTCTTATCAGCTCTACACTTCTCCAGATTGTAGTATAGATTTATATGTAGTCAGTGAGGCTCAATTTGTGATTGAGCAGTGTGCTCTAGGCTGTAAGTCTTCCTGCAAGTTTAGGCCCCTTATGTTTTGTAATATCTCTTCATATAGCTAGTGGATTGATATTGTGGGTCACAAATCCCACCATGGTTTTTCCTCTTTGAGGTTTTACCTATATAATTCTATGTGGTATGATTCTCATTTATGTGATTGGCTTATTGGTTATTTTACTTCTTTCAATTTTGTATGTACTAGTATACCGGTTGGTGTATGAATGTTTTAATAAGGCTAAAATTGATCATTCTGGTATAACACTGATTCACGCCCCCCTCTCAGTGTTATTAGATTCTAACAATTGGTATCAGAGCGTTGTGCCTTAGAGGAAGTTTAACATCTTGAGGAAGATCCTGAATCCCAAACCCATGGACATGGCTTTGGAGAAACAACTTGAGATGGCATTTGAAGATTATGATGTTGAAAGGTTGAAGGACTTAAAGCTACAAGATGAATTGAATTCTGGTAAGGAATTCATTCTTGTCCTACAAGAGAGGTTATCATATGTTAGGGATAGGAGGAAGGAACTTTTGCAAAGTCAGGATGATAAAGAGAAAGATGCACTTAAGGAACAATGTCAGAAATTGAGTCAGGAGAACATGGTTATGAAAAATGAAATGCAAGCTATAAATCTGAAGATGTCTAAGGAGATTGAGGACCAAAAGAAAAAGGAATAAAATCTTGTTGTATCCCTAAAGAACAAATTTGAAGAATGTGCTAGGTTGGTTCATGAGAATGATATGTTGAGAATTGATTTAGTGCAATCCCAGAGTAATGAACATGAGCTTGAGAGACAAATAATAATTCTGAGAGAACATTTAACTACTGCAAGTGAGTATAAAGAAAAATTCAAGATTAGCTCAACACAGGTAGATGAGTTATTGAAGAGACAAAGGCAGATTGGAGATTCTAGTGGACTTGGATTTGAGCAAGGACAGAGTTCCAGTACTGCTAATGAAGATCAAAACCATAAGGCACTGGTAAGGCAATTTAATGCTTATAAATTTAATGGTAGATGTTTTGTTTACAATATATTTGGTCACATGGCTAGACAATGTAGAAAAAGAGCAAATCAGAATCCTGATTACGCTCCCACTAAATGTTCTAAATCCAATAAGTATGGTCATAAGACAAAATATTGTAGAATGAATGTTAAATGTTATGCATGTGGAAAGTTTGGACATATGACTAATCAGTGCAGGTCAAGCAATTTCACTGGTTTTAGCAAAGCAATTCAAAGGAACAATGTTACATGTTATGCATGTAATGAAGTTGGACATATTGTTAAATTTTGTAGAAGAAGAAATCCACCAATTGATAATGGAGGATCAAATGAGAAAGGGAAAGAGAAGGTTAGTGAAATCCAACAAGATCATACACAGAGATTGTTAGGACCCAGAGGCAATTGAGAGGGGGGGTGAATGAGTTGTCAATTAATTTCAACCCAAATATAACTTAATAAAACTTGATACTTAATACCGGTAAACCAAACTTAATGTCGGTAGATAGATTAGCAGTAAATATTAATATCAATATAACTTAATACATAGAACAAAAAGAGAAACAACATCCACAACACATAACACAAAGATTTGTATGTGGAAACCCTGTAAGGGGAAAAACCATGGTGGGAAACCTTACCCACAATCAGATGATACTATTGCAGATAGTATGTGTATACAAATGGGGTGTGAACATGCAGAAAGGCCAACCACCTAGAGCTCACTGCTCAATCACAAAATAGGAGTCACACTGACTACAATTGGATGGTTAAATCCAATGATAATGTACTGCTCAAAGTAGCATCTCCAATGTTGGATTCAGTACCGGTTAAGCTCTAATAATCACCTTCAAACCTTCCTTGAACCTTCTCTTATGATTTGCTCATATGATCTTCAATATTTGCACATACCATGTTATAATACCATAACCATATACCTTCACATTCCTATTACATTATCTCACAAATGAGATCTTACACATATACCAAAACCTAAGACCAAATGTTTAGGTCGGCTCACCAAGAATATTACAATTAAACCAATTACAAATGAGTCAAGATGTGATGCATCATGTCATCTCAATACATTTAAAACAATATCTAATTAATTAAATCATCTCCATAATGTGTCATGCGGATCTGGAATAGATAATGCATGTCGGCCCATAACCTAGACCAATTTGTCGATAACAAGAAATATATCAACCCAATTAGACGAATAACCAAAATACCAAAACCAAGTGTCCAAACCATGTCTTTGACATAACCAAGTGATTTCCAAATGATAAGAAGTCATCCTCAGTGTCGGTAAACAATATAACCTACTGGTGAACAATATACCGGTGACTGTGCATAAGTCACTGAACATGTCGGTGAACATAGTGTGTCGGTTCAACATAACCAAAGCTCTCCAAAAGATAAGTGTTGAAATCAATGACAAAACCAATGCAACACATCCATAATACCAACAATCTACCCCTTTGGCATTGATGGTAGCACAAGATGGAAAAACATCTAAGTGCCAAAATAGAATGCCAATAACCAAAAACCAACAATCTCCAGAATAGATCAATACCAGAAATCAAAATACAAATGCAAAGAGTATATATCTCTCCCCCAATGAATAATCTCTCCCCAAAGGATAATGTTTTTCCATAGATATCTCTCCCCCTTTGACATCAAATGCCAAAGAAATACAAATACCAGATACAACCAATTCATAGAACCAATTACAATAACCAATTGTTATAACCAACTACTCCCCCTGAGAAGTAGCTCTCCTCCATCAAAGCCGGAAAAAAGGTTTCTCTCTTAATTCTGATGGTTTGATGCCAACCATCAATTGTCTAAGTCTCTACCGATGAGGGTATTACCCCAAGCCACTTTCTAAGATATTCAAAAGTTTCTTTAGGCAAAGGCTTAGTAAAGATATCTACAAT
Organism: Cryptomeria japonica; assembly: GCF_030272615.1. Lineage (NCBI taxonomy): Eukaryota > Viridiplantae > Streptophyta > Pinopsida > Cupressales > Cupressaceae > Cryptomeria > Cryptomeria japonica. Next base: position 380,973,619 of record NC_081409.1, read on the forward strand.
CTGCTCTTTAGTATTCACATAAACCAATCTCACTTCTTTTGCTTCAACATTCTCTTTCAGAAAATTATATTTGATAGAAACATGTTTATTCTTAGAGTGAAATACCAGATTCTTAGATATATCAATTGTTGTTGAATTATCACAATAAATGATTATAGGTTCTTTGCATTTTACCTTTATGTCCTTCAACATTTGCTTAATCCATAATACCTAAGTACAATTAGTTGTTGCTGCATCATATTTTGATCCTATTGTTGAGAATGATGTACAACTCTATTTCTTGCTCAACCATGAAATCAATTTGCTACCAAGAAAGAATGCCCCGTTGGTGGTGCTCTTTTTTTCATCTACATCCCCTACCCAATTTGCATTGATGTATGCACATAAATCAAATTTTTCATCTTTAGGATACCATAAACCAAGATTTGTTGTGCCCTATAGATACTAGAAAATCCTTTTCACTGTTGATTCATGATTTTCTCTAGGATTTCTCTGAAACCTTGAAATAATACATACTGCATTCATTATATCAGGTCTTGTTTGTATCAAATACAGTAAACGTCCAATCATAGATTTATATCTTGTCGGATTAATAGAAGTTGAATCATCCTTCAATGTCAATTTATCAATTGTACTCATAGGAGTACTTACCGGTTTAGAGTTTTCCATACCAAATTTCTTCAATAGTTCCATCAAGTACTTTGTTTGACATATGAATATACCTTTATCAGTCTATGAAATCTGTAATCCTAAAAAGAATTTTATCTCCCCAATCATAGACATTTCAAATTCTTCATGCATCTTATTAGCAAAGTCTTTACACAATCCATCTCATCCTCTAAAAATGATATCATCAACAAAAAATTCAATAACCAAGATATCTTCATTAGTCCCTTTGAAATATAAGTTGTTGTCAACATTACCTTTAGTGTAACCAAGCATCAAAAGATATTTGTCCAATCTAGCATACCAACCTTTAGGAGCTTGCTTCAATCCATATAAAGCTTTCCTTAACCTGCAAACCATATCTTTATCTTCTGTCAAATAAAATCCATCAGGTTGTTCAATGTAAACTTCCTCTTCTAGATCACCATTCAAAAATGCACATTTTACATCCATTTGATATATTTATAGTTCTTGTGATCTGCAAATGCAAGAAATAATTTGACTGCCTCAATTATAGCTACCGATGCAAAGGTTTCATTGTAATCAATTCCCTCTTTCTATGAATATCCTTTACACAGTAATCTTGCTTTGTTTCTGATTACCTTACCATCTTTATTAAGTTTATTTCTAAATATCCATTTAGTTCCAATTACATTTTTGTCTTTAGGTTGGGGAGCCAATGTTCATGTACTGTTCTTTTTAATTTGTTCTAATTCACCTTCCATAGCTTTAATCCAATGTTTATCTTCACATGCCTCAATAACAAATGCTGGTTAAATTTGAGAAATTAAACATACCTCTTCATTTTCCATTCTCCCTCTTGTCATAACACCTTGATATTTATTCCCAATTATCTGACTTTTAGAGTGATTCGGTCTTACATACCTAGGTGTGTTCACTTGTTGTTGTTCTTCAATCATTGTGGAATTCTCTGATGATGCCGGTGTGACTGGATCCACATTCTGTACTGGTGCACTCTGTATAGGTTCATTTATGATCATCTCAACTGCTGGTTCAACATCCATAGACCTTGAATTTCCTCTAAATTGTTCATCTATCTTCACATTTGCACTCTCAATGATTTTCTACAATCTTTTATTAAAAAATCTATATGCTTTGCTCTTAGATGAATAACCAAGAAATATTCCTTCATCACTTCTTGGATCAAATTTACCAATATACTCATCTCTCCTTATTTAGCATTTGCTTCCAAATAATTTGAAGTATTTAAGACTAGGAGTATTACCAAATCATAGTTCATAAGTGGTCTTACCGATTTCACCTTTGATGTGAACTCTATTAAAAGTGTAAACCATTGTATTCACTGCTTCTCTCTAGTATATATGAGGTAGATTTGCTTCTAATATCATGCTTCTAGCTGCATCTAAAATAGTTGTGTTCTTCCTTTCCACAACTCCATTTTGCTGAGGTGTCTAGGGTGCTGATAGTTGTCTTCTAATTCCATTCACTTCACAATATGTATTTAACTCCTTAGATGTAAATTCACCTCCTTGATCTGATCTTAAATATTTGATTTTCTTACCGGTTTAATTCTCTACCATTGCCTTGAATAATTTGAATTTCCCAAAAGCTTCTGATTTCTTCCTCAGAAAAGTAACCCAACACATTCTATAATAATCATCAATTATTAGCATAAAGTATCTATCTCCCTATAGACTTCATGTTATTACCGGACCACACAATTCAGTATGGATTAAATCATGAACATTATTGGATTTCTCAGAAATACTCTTAAAACTTGTTCTAACTCGCTTTCCCATTTAACATTCCTTACATACCGGATTATGAGGTTTTACAATCTTAGGTAAATCCCTTACTACCTTAGATGAACTAGTCTTTATAATGCAATCAAAATTCACATGACAAAGTATTTTATGCCATAAAGAACTTTCATCAATATGTGCAATCAAGCATGTCTTTTCATTATTGTTCAAATGAAAGATATTACCTCTAGTCCGATTACCGGTTGCAATCTCCAAACTAGTTCTATTCATGATTTTACATTTACCATTCTTAAACTATAACTGAAATCCCTTTTCAACTAATTGACCAACACTCAAAAGATTATGCTTCAAACCTTCAACATAGTAAACGTTGTCAGTATTGTGCTTACCATCAAAAGATATAGTGCCTTTTCCTCTGATCAAACAAGTTTTATCATCCCCAAATCTTACTAGAACTCCATTGTATTCCTGAAAAGATAAGAATTTACTTTTATCACCAGTCATATGATGTGAACATCCAAAATCTATAATCCATTCATCCTTTTCTTCAATTTTAGCTGTCAAGACCTACTCTACCGGTGGAACAGTAGGTGTCGGTTGATCTTGTTTTATTGCAACAAAAGCCCATCCATTGTCTGTCGGTTCTTCATCAGAATCATCAATAACTCCTTCATCAACATAGTAACATGATTTGTCTCTTTTCCTTAAATTTGTATCTCTGATATTCAAGGTTAGGCTTATATGTTCTTTTAGCTTCTTCTCTCAATATTGCATGTCTATCAGGACTTCTAGATACCATATGACCAACTTTATTGCAGTTTAAACATTTAAATGGTTCTTTACCTTCATACTTAATTCCAATAGGACCTTTAGGCATTTTTCTTGCAAATAGTGCTTCAAGTTCTTCCAATTCTTCATTTTCCCTCTTGATATCTTCAAGTTCTCTTGCATAAAGTGCTTTCCAATCAGATTTGTCAGATGATGATGCTTTGAAGGCTAAATCAGTCTTAATTGTAGCAACGGGACCAAATTCCTCAAGCTCAAATGCCTAAAGTTTTCCAACCAAGGTATCTTTAGATACTGATGTATTAGGCATTGTTCTCAACTTATTAATAGCAGTTACTTTCATTTTGTATGCCAGTGTCAATGCTATTAAAAATTTAGAAACAATTTCATCTTCACTCAAGGAACCTTCACAACATTGTATTCCCAAAACAATTTCATTTACCCTTCCCATAAAAGCAAAAATTCTTTCATCTTCTTCCATTTTCAGATTTTCATACCTGACCCGAAAGCATTCCAGTTTTGCAATTTTGATAGTGGCATCTCCTTCATTCAATGTCTCCAATTTATCCCAAATAGCTTTAGTAGTAGATCAGTCTGATAATTCCATGATTTGTTGACTTGATAATGCGCTCAAAAGTGCTTCTCTTGCTTTGCAATCATTTTCCTGATCCTTAGCCAATGTTGGTGGATGAGGTTGATTCAGTAAAGGAGAAACATAGCCATTCTTTTTAACATCCTATATGTCTCTTCCAATGCAATTCAGATGTGTCTCCATTCTAATCTTCCATATACCATAGTTAGTTCCATCAAGTTTCGGATTGTACTTCCTGAAAAAGTTAGTTGCCATAGAATCTCCTCAAGCTGTTAAACTTTTGCAAAAAGAGGACTTAGCTCTGATACCAATTGTTAAGATCTAGAGGCAACTGAGAGGGGGGGTGAATCAATTGTCAATTAATTTCAACCCAAATATAACTTAATCAAACTTGATACTTAATACCGATAAACCAAACTTAATGTTGGTAGATAGATTAGCAGTAAATATTAACATCGGTGAAACTTAATGCATAGAACAGAAAAAGAAATAACATCCACAACACATAACACAGAGATTTGTACGTGGAAAACCTATAAGGGGAAAAACCATGGTGGGAAACCTTACCCACAACCAGATGATACTACTGTAGATAGTATGTGTATACAAATGGATTTTGCACATGTAGAAAGGCCAACCACCTAGAGCTCACTGCTCAATCACAAAATAGGAGTCACACTGACTACAATTGGATGGTTAACTCCAATGATAATGTATTGCTCAAAGTAGCATCTCCAATGTTGGATTCAGTACCGGTTAATCTCTTATAATCACCTTCAAATCTTCCTTGAACCTTCTCTTATGGTCTGCCCATATGATCTTCAATATCCGCACATACCATTATAATACCATAACCATATACCGTCACATTCCTATTACATTATCTCACAAATGAGATCTTACATATATACCAAAACCTAAGAACAAATGTGTAGGTCAGCTCACCAAGAATATTACAATTAAACCAATTACAAATGAGTCAAGATGTGATGCATAATGTCGACTCAATACATTTACAACAATATCCAATTAATTAAATCATCTCGATAATGTGTTGTGCTGATCTGGAATAGATAATGCATGTCGGTCCATAACCTAGACCAATTTGCTGGTAATAGAAAATATGTCAACCTGATTAGACCAATAACTAAAATACAAAAACCAAGTGTCCAAACCATGTCTTTGACATAACCAAGTGATCTCCAAATGATAACAAGTCATCCTCAGTGCCGGTGAACAATATACCAATGGTTGTGCATAAGTCACTAAACATGCCGGTGAACATAATGTGTCAGTTCAACATAACCAAAGCTCTCCAGAAGATAATTTTTGACATCAATGAAAAAAACAATGCAACACATCCATAATACCAACAGACATGGGTTAGGAAGACTGAAGAGAAATCATCAGATGAAAATGCATTGTTACTTATTCGGCAGAGGACGTTGCTATTGCACCAATAGGTAGCTCATCTAGTAACTCAGGTAGATTCCTTAGGGGTAGGCAAAATTCATGAAGATGTTGCATATGCCCTAGGAAGAGGTTTTGGAAGAAGTTCTAGACATTGGAAATGTTTATCCAGCATGGATATGTTCTGTTTGAGATCTGGTATCTTTCACCAGTAGTCATTTATGTCAATGGAAGATTAGGGTTTTTCATGGAGGATAAAAGGTCGAATTCACTTCATTATTGATCACCTTGCATTCAAAGCAATTTCAGAGTGATTAAGCGTGACTAAGAGTGATCAAAGGCATTTCAGAGCAATCAGAATCCTTCTTGAGCAATTTCACTGGTTAGTGGAAGAATTTGTTAAGGGTTTTCACCGAAAAGTGATCTATAGGTATTTATCTTTAAACATGGAAGCGGGATCATCTATTCCTATCTTTATTTCAAATCCAATTGTAGTAGAGGTCAAGGACCACCCCAGGCCAATTTTCAATCAGTATCTGCATGTGGCTACCCTGGAAGATTTGGTTGGAGCATTTTCTCATGTTCTGGAGGGAGTTGTCTATGTTGAATATGTTAGGGCATAAATGCAATGTCACATTGAGGACTTGGGAACATCTGAAATAAAGGGCATGCACATGAGTGAGCTGATAGGAGAATCTAGAAAGATAAAACCAACATACAAGCACATTGAAGACTTAGGGTTTATCGGCATTCTGGACATCCCAGAATTCAAAGATGAGATATTTATGTATGTTTTGAGCAAAGTACATGGGGATTTTATTTGGTTAGAGAGACCTTACAAGATCACCAAGGAAGTCATCAAGGAAATCACTGGTTTACCATCGGTTGGGCAACATCCATATAAGAAGGTTTTGAATGTTTATGTGAAAAAAATCACTGGCACGACATCTGACAGAAGATCTATGAGAATAAGCACTATTACTATCATGGACATCAAATTCGGTAACATGATCATCGGGTATAAGGTAACTCAGTCAAACCGACTAAATTTTTGTTTCTCGTTCCTACATTTTCGATGCATACAAAATGATGAGAGAGAATGTGAAATTGGATCTATGCGGCTGGATGTTAGATGAGTTATTAATAAACCTAGGAAAGATTAAGGGAGAAAAGAAGGGAACCTTCCAGTAAAGAGACTTAATAGTTTTCTTAATGTTATTTTTCATGAATGATACACTCGGTTTTGGTAAAAGGCAATCGGCATTTGACATCCCAATAGGGAGACAATTGAAACAGTCAATTGCTACTTTGGGAAGTCAGAGAGATGGTAAGGTATGGGGATATTTCAAAGCATTTTAGAAATCTATGAAGTCTAGAGTAAGGGTTCCTAAGCATATTGTAGAAAAATATTCAACTGACATATGCTTCATGGTGAAGAAGGACGAAACACTTATGGAAGTAGTTAAGCCCCTAAAAATTTGGATTGAGGAAATGGCTATGAAGTGGATGCACAAATCCTTGAGGCTTATGCAAAAATGTTGATTGATGCACCTATTGATGAGGCAGAGAAGCCCTGTGGTACTGCAAAACAAAAATCATAAGAGGTTGAAACAGAGTTCAATCGGAAGAAAAGAGAGAAGAAGGAAGGAAAAGAAAGCAAATTTGTTGAGAAGGTCTCACAGGACATCAAAGCATTAATTGATGTCATCTCGGAGAAAGGTAGGAAGAGGAAGAATCTAGAAGTACACATTGAGCCTGTTACAGCAGAGTCTGAATCTGAGGATGACACAACCTTGGCATTCAAGAGGGTTGTAAGGAAGAAAACAAAGGAAACAAAGGTAGAAGCTAAAATGCAACCGGTTAGGAAGGTTGCATTTAAAATACCAGCACAGAAGCAAGCACCAAAGGCAACACCTTCAGATGCATCCGGTATTGCAAAGAGGAAGAAAGAGTGACATCGATCTAGCAATTCAATTGGTAATGTGACTATCATTCCACTTCTTGTGTAGAGTTAGTAGATGAAATCACTAAGGATGGCATGTTAAAGAATGTATAGTTTTATTATGAACACTTAGAGGATGATGAACAAAGAGAGGTAGAGGAAGTAGTCTTATTATATTTAGATATTTATAAGAAAGCCTTAATAGAAACTGAAAACCAAATACTAGCAAAATTGTATAATATGTTAGATGCTAGAAGACTGTCAGCTATGCAAGAATACAAGCATATTAAAATTCAAGAGTTATTATATATTTTACTATTTCTCCAGAGGAAATGGAAAGGACACTTGAGGTGGCAGATAGAAAAATCTTTAATAGAAAACATAGAATAACTAGTTAGATGCTAGGAAGGGTGAATGAGATAATAAAGGAGACTCAAAAGGCATGGGTTAATTTATTTGAAGAGAACAGAGGATTCTTTACCTCGCTAGAATCAAAGACAGACACTGTAGACACCCCGATTGAAGGAAAAGGAAAGGGGATTATGGGTACTTCACCCTCAATTTAATATTAATCCCCTGGTAGATACAAATGTACAGACAAATATTGAGATACCGGCTAATATAGAGAGTGAAAAAGTTAGTGATGTATAGGATACTAATATTGAGGATAACAGTCCTCTGGATACAAATGTACAGGTTGAGGTTATAGTTCCTACAGAGGAACCAATAGTTACAGAGACTGTAGCAAGTGGCAAAGCCACTGGTGCAAATGAGGAAGCTATAAAGGACAAATCATCAGAGGAGAAGAAAGGGGAAATCGGTAGAGAACCGGCAGTTGGTCCATAATTGTTGTCAATTGACACCTCATAGGTTGAAAAGAAAAACATAACCGAGATGAGTCCTACTGAACTCATGATGATGGTAGCACAAAAATTAATGAAGGAGGGATCTACAGATAAAGGGATTATTGATCAATCAATCACTGTATGGAGTATTTTGTATTAATGAATATTCAGCTCAGGAGGAGCAAGCAGGATGGAACCAGCAGATGAAACCTTGACCATTTTTCACATGGGTGTTGTCATCAATTCCAAAGGGGGAGATTGTTGGAAATTAATAGTCAATTGGTTGGTTTCACTATGTTGTCAGTGATGGAAACATGGTATCTTGTTCTGACTTCATGTTTTGGTTCAGTTGTGTACCGACAGGCACTTCATAGAAACTACACTAGCACTGACACCAACACCACCAGGATAGAAGGATTTCTTTGGTTACCAACAATGCAAGCTGACATGGTTTAGAATATGGTTATCGGTATTGGAGGCCAACATCTCTTGGATCCGGCATGGGCAATTGTTTTTAATATTTATGCATTCATGTTATCTAGCCGACATGTAATTTTATATGGTAATTATCCTTGTAAGTCGACATAAGGCATGATAAGTTGTATAGGGTATATAGGTCAGTTGGATTAAATCATTTTTGTATAGACAATAGACATGGTAATGGACATGGTGATGGATATGTGAATGTGATACAATACGAAATATATGAGAGAGATTATATATGTGAGGATAATTATGTAAGGGTTATTCCAGTAAAGAGTTTAGGGTTTCAGACTGGAACAAACAGAGCTTAAACCAGAACTATATTCTGGCATAGAAGATGATATCTTAGCAGTTCTACACTTCTTCGGATTGTAGTCTAGATTTATATGTAGTCAGTTAGGCTCCATTTGTGATTGAGCAGTGTGCTCTAGGCTGTAAGCCTTCCTACAAGTGCAGGCCCCTTATATTTTGTAATATCTCTTCATATGGCCAATGGATTGATATTGTGGCTCACAAATCCCACCGTGGTTTTTCCTCTTTGAGGTTTTCCATGTATAATTATGTGCGTTATGATTCTCATTTATGTGAATGGGTTATTGGTTTCTTTACTTCTTTCAATTCTGTATCTACCGATATACTAGTTGGTGTATGCTTGTTTTAATATGGTTAAAATTGTTCACTCTAGTATAACACTGATTCACCCCCCCCTCTTAGTGTTATTGGATTCCAACATTGTCGCTCCTGATGTTGAGTTTGCTAGTAGGTTTTTTAAGTTTTGTGATTTATGTTTAACATTGAGTTTGTTTTTGTGGTGTCATCTAACTGATGTGTGGTTGTCTGTTGTTTTAAGCTCAAAGCAAACTGACCCTACTAAGTTTAGGATTTTTGATGGCCTATTGTCAAAATTTTGACTACTTTTTGTTGGACTGCCGATAAATGAAGCCATTAAAAACTCATCGTCGAGTATTCCGATGATGCCATCTAATGTAGGAATTCTAACGATATTCTGAACTCTTTCGATAGTGGCCATGATCACTCATCCAGCCAAAGAATGTCATCGGATGGACGTCAAAATTTTGAGGCTCACTAGGAATATGCATCGACTATGACTATGATGACCATCCGACAATAAAGTGTCATCAGACATACAACATCCTTGTCGGATGTTTCTTCAATTGGCGTCAAAATTTCAATGCTTGTCAGAAACTTTGCACTGATGAGGATGTTGTTGGTCCTACGATTTGGCCGTCAGTGCAAAGTTGGGTTGCCATCGGAATTCCGATGGAGATTTATTTAAAAATAAATAAAAGAATACGCATGCCAATTACAATGGTGCTTGTTGGTTCCCTTTTAGCATGTGGGGTGTGATTCAGACCTTGACCTTGGTTTATAGACCTTGAGTATTGGAGGCTATTAAGCCTATTGGATGGGGTCCTCAACCTGTCTTCAACCTGCACATTCCCAAACAACTCACCTTTTGTTGTTCTTAGTACAAGTTGATAAGAATTGGGTCTATCTGGCGTGTATGCCTTCAACCAAGGATATACAAATGATAAACTTATATCTAAGCATAGGGTATTTGTTGTTAAGGAGGTTCCCTACCCTAGAGATAGTGTTCGCTGCTCTAGGATGAAGATCGTTTTCATCAATGATAGTTTGGAGCCTTCAAATGAAGTTTGTTGTCCACAAGATGAAGTTCGCTACCCTTGAGAATAGTTTGTTGTCACTGCAAGATGGTTCACTATCCTTAAATTATAGCTTACTAACTCAGAGACACAATTTGTTGAATGAAGCAGATAATTTTCTGATTGAAGACAATTCACTGAGTGTGTGTGGATACAATGACTAATCCTTTGTATGTATATGTGACTTAGCCTACTAATTCACTCTAGGTTGGCCCTTTCAACTTGGCACCAAAACATAGGGTTAAGATTACAAGATACATAAGATCAGGCCTGCCCTATTCACAAGTTACAAGTTACATTCAATATAGGACCACAAGTTACATCGCCCAATTAGGGTCAGACCAAATTACCAGTTATGTTAATAGGGCCTATCCTATCCACAATTTACACTATATAGAGGTCTTGCCCAATATTCATAGCAAGACATAATTACAAGTCACATGTATTCGGGCCCAACCCTAAGTGGTCGGATTGCATGAGAGGTAATACATAGGAATTTTAATTGTCATTGACAACATTAAAATTCAATAGTTAGGTATCTGAGCTAGCTACAATTTTCAACACACAATAAAGATCACTACTCCACTAAGGTTGAGATTGCAACACTAATAATAAGGTTGTTGCCTTAGTTGATAATAGGACCACTCCTCAAAGACAATGAAATATACCTTCATTGTTGTGTATATATCATTCTTTGCATTAACAAAGGGTCAGATTGATGTTTGGGCACGATTTGAGTTATCGAAAATTGTGAAGTCTTGAAACAAGACAATTTTCCCTTATTAGAGATGGTGTGAGTCTGGTTGTCATGGCAGAGACATGATCAAAGCTTGCGCGTGAGAGTTAGAGTTGAAATATTTTTCTATGTAAGGATGGGAAAGTGTTGCATTTTGTTTCTAAGGGGAGATAGATCTAACTTTGTATGGCAAATTAGGATATAAAACCATGGTGAAAAGCTTGAAGAATCTATTCATGTTCTGATCAGCCTTGGCTATTAAGGACTTCTATAATTTCATTAATTTTATATGATTGACAAAGTTACCTAAGTTACCTTAGGTCAAGTCATGGTGTTGGAGTTCTTCGACAAGAGTGTTTACTAAAGCTTATAGTTCAACTATGGAATGGAATTCAAGAAGATTAAGTCATTCTAAGAGGATCCTCCAATATCCATGGACATGATGTAGTGAGCTAATGATTCATTTTTTAAGGTTTCCAGCAGTTTGTTGCATATTGTAGATTGTATATTTGATCTCCCATTATCTATTAGGGAGTAGGAGACACTGATTAGGTGAGTCCATTGATTTTTTTCAGGTCAATTTGACATCTATTATTTATATGATTTGGGTTTGCATATGAATAATTTGAGTATTGATTAAGGTGCACGTTGTCCGTGAATTGTGAATGTGAGAGTCATGATTCCCAATTGTACAACACAAGTAGTGAAAATATAAAAACATATTAACAACCCAAATAGTTATGAGAGTTGAACTTTAGGCTAGATTTAGTTGTTAAGTCGATAATGAATTCAAATGATAAAAAAATACAAGGAATTCTTGTTATCTTTCATGCTAGGGAAACAGAAGATCATGTACAATATATAAATAATTAGTTGTATATATATTATAACTTTTCTCCAATCCAATAACAAAATATCCTTGTGATTGACCAAGCAAAGTGATCTAAACCTTAGAAACTAATAAACTTATCCTGATGTTTGCCAAAAATAGTGATTCAAAACCTTAAAACATTAATCATTCCTTGATGATTGCCAAAGAAAAGTGATACTGAACACTAGAAATAAATAAAAGTATATGCATTTTATCTATAAAGTCTACAATTATTAACTAAAGAAATATGTATATATAGTGCATGGCATCTTTCAAAAGGAATTTAAAGCATTCACCAAATGAGGAGAGGAAAGTTAGATGTACGAGTGCTATTAAGCTTAGAGAAATATCATTTTGGAGGAGATGTAGTTCTAATATTGTGGTTTGGAATTCTCTATTCAGTAACGTTCATTTGGCTTTTGTGTGTGTGATATGCTTGTGTTATAAATCTTTGAATTACAAAATGGATACCTGCAGTCTGACCTTAGATATAGAACTGTTCTGCACAATGAATGACAATAATAAGGAAAAGGAATACCTGAATTTTTGCCTCAAACCCAGCAAAGCCAGATTGATCAATATTCTCTGATCTAGCCATGTACTAGCATCAATCTCCCTCCCATGACAGGTACATCCAAAGGTATCAAATAATCATGATAATGGAAGATAGAAAAGAATGAGCCGTACAAAGATCTACTAGAATAAAACAAACTTAAAACATTAAACATTGTATTAAAAATAATTGCCCACCTCGAGAGTTTTTTATTTTTCAAGAGCTTCTCAAGTCTAGCAATTTCAGACTCATTTCTTTGACTTTCCATTGGGCTGACTTCTCCCTCTTTATCAATCAAATTTGTTAGCACAACATTCTGCAGACATATAACAAGTAATCAAACCAATTAAGAATGAAATACAATGAAAAAAACACTCAGAAAATATAATTTCACTGCAAGTCATTCCACTACTCCAGCCAATAGTATTGTAATTGACAACTCATCTAATGTTGAAGTGTTGCAATTGTATGGGATGTTACTCTAAAAGTTGAACATCAAAGTTGATTGGATTATAGAATTGATAAGACCTTCCAGTTGAATAAGATATTACGTACAAGCTCCAATATTAGAATTTATTGCATTACAAAGTTGAATAAGACCCTCCAGCTTCCAAAAGTGCAGATAGTCAACTATACATGTTGTTGTCCAATTAAAGGATTTGATATTTTAAGTGAGTTGGGGAGATATTCCAACACAAGCTGCAAACCAACCTCAACAAATGAAATTTTGGCACCATGAAAATTTAGTTACATTATCAACCACTCTCCCATTCAAGTTGATCTTGAAAAAATCAAGGTGACATGATACCTAGCATACCCATGCAAACTCAAATAATTGCATAACAACATGAGTATACATTAGGGATAACCATACATCCATGAAGTAATCATGCTGAAAGCACAACAACATGAGTTAGCCCCATAAAGGATGAAGTATTTACATAAAGTATGAAATATACCTTTGACACATATAGTGCACAAGACACGTGAATACACATAAGATATTGATCAAATGTAAATCTTGGTACATACCAATAAAGAAGTACATATAAATACATGAATATATTTAAGGCATGATTTGAATAGGATCATACATGTGAATATATGTATCTTATAAAGCATGGGATGTTCATTGTAACACGTAGAGTGTTCATGAATTCACTTAAGCACACATGTTGTGCATGGAGCATGAAGAATACACTCGAAACATGAGGAATACAAATGAATACACACGAGTCATAAGGAATACATTAAATGAATACCTTGAAGCACGAAGCATACAAATGAATGAATCCATAAAGAAGGAAGCATACATAAATCATGAGGCATCTGGATGAATCCACTGAAGTCATAAAGCATACAAATGAATATATGTAGAGCATGAATTTTCTTAAGTCATGAAACATACATATTGTTAAACGCAAGGTAGGAGCATGAAGCATCCACACAAGACAAAGTAATACACACAATACCCTTAAGGTATAATGCAAATATGGAAAAGTACACGTATAAATCATACAATGAAGAAATCATGTTGAAGACACAACAAACACATTAATATCCATAATTTATCATGTATATATACATAAAACATGCATTTAAGATAAATATACATGAGGCACATGGATGCACTTAAAGAATGAAGTATGCACATAAAACATAAAGAATACATATAGAGCATACACATGAAAATACTTGGGGCAAGAAGCATTCATGCAAAACATAGAGTGTACACATAAGACACAAATACATGTAAACGATGAAGTGTGCGCATGAATTCACTTAAGGCATGCAGCATACACGTAGCATAAAGTATACATAAATACCATAAGATGTGCATACACATAGCATAAAGTATACATAAATACCATAAGATGTGAAGTGTACACATAAGGCATAAGATAATGGATACATGTAAGAAAAGAATCAACATATATGAATATATGCAAGGCATTAAGTAATTATCATAAGGCATGAAGGAGATATGTAAAGAACAAACCATACATATGAATACATGCAAGTGTTACAATGAACATCACATGCTTTATAAGATACATATATTCACATGGATACTTAAAATGATAAGGAAAATTTAAAAATACTAAAGAAAATGTCAAGTAATAAAAAAACTTACAAGGATGAGGCATATTCATAACTTTTGCAGTCCCACCATGGATATCAACACTAGAACCAACTTATATTGTTAGTATACATACAAGACAATATGGGAGTTCATTATACCTAGCAACTTGCGGTGTTGTTGTTTGTGTTGGCTCTATTGAACCCTGCAATTAAGATTCAATTAACATTATTCAATAAGATTAACTGTGCAACATAATGAAATATTGAAAAGTTTGTTATCTTATTGAGCTTCGCTTGGCTTTGAGAATAGTTTAATATTCTCTACTTAACAGGGCCAACCATGTGAAGGTGGAAGCTCATTTGGCCCCTCCCCCCCCAAACATCACTCTAAATTCCCCGTTAACATCTAACATTCATTCATTCTTTCTACCATTAATAAAATATAACATTCATTCATTAATATCACATAACGTTCATTAACACATAACATTGATTAACATTAATTAACACGCAACATTCATCAATATTAATTAACACATATCATTCATAACCATTCATTAGCACATAATTACATTCATTAACACATAAAAATAAGTCATTATCAAATAAGGTAGATTACAATCATTTTTTTTTTTGTTTTTTCTTTGAAGTTATGAAAAGACTAAGTGGAACATCATTTTCTTCATCATTTCCCCCCTCTTTAGTTGTTCTTCCCTCTTCTCATGATCTTGATGTATGCCTAGTCCTATACTGAGAATGAGGACACTGAAGCAAAGGCAGGTCCTCTACAATAACAAAGAAATGGGTTAAATTTAAAACTTTTTTTATTATTGTTACAAGTATTTCATTAATTTAGAGAACATAACTGTTGCACTCTTTACCTGATGGGGCCACATCATTTTGTCTAGCCTCAACCTCAACATGTTGAACACCCTCTAGATCCTCTAGAGTTGAAATACTAAAGGTTACATTAATGCTGAACACCAATTGCAATTAAATTTGTTTAAAGGAATAACAGTGGTCCTCTTTACCTGATTAGGGAACATCATGTTTTTGATGTTGTGTACCTAGATCATGCTCCACTTGGTCACCACTGACTACATGCTCTAAAATATTAACGAAAAAGGTTACATTAATTACTACTCTAATTACAAATTAAGATGTTTAATTGTATTAATAATTACATAAATAAATTTGAATAGCAAATGAATACCTCCACTACTGAGATGCACATCCGGACCTTCATGTGCAGGTGGTGTTTCACGATTAGTAGGTTGCATTCCAATGTCATGCACATTGTTATCATTTCTTTCTTATTTAAAATAAATATAGTCACTTTATGTTAGAACTCAACATCAATTAGATTATTGTAGGTAAAGTATTCAATTTGAAACAATTTTTATTTATCTTATTTACCTATGTGACGGATGCACCAGAATCTTGCGTTTGCCCACTCAATTCTCATAGCTGATTAGCCATAGTTGTATAGACTTGTTGGTAGGCAATTCTCTTGTCATCTTTTGTGGGTGCTCTATTGAATTCAGAGCCATACATTTTTGCTTGGTATCATGAATTTTTCTTGCATTGTTTGATCAAAAAAAAAATCGTTTGCAATTTATAAATATTTTGACGCGATATTTCATTTACAGATACTTACAATTTGTGCGGCAAGTTTCATATAACCACTAGAGCCGATTTTGTGTTGCCTGTTCTTTTCTTGTCTTGCCTTGGTTACCTTTGACGTGTCACTCAGTCTATGAAAAGTTTGAAATATGTTAGATTATATAAATATAAAGAGTAATTAATTAGTACATAATTACATTCTTAATAGTATCCCATACCTTCTTTTGGTACCTAGTGGTGTATTTCCTTTTTCCCTTTCAATTATCTCCTTGGCATCCAAAATCAGGTCCTTCCACTCCCTCTCTGGAATCATGGGGGGATGCTCGTACTTTACTTTCTTCTCTAAATGGGTCTTCTATTGGTCCCTCACATACTTTAGATATGTGTAAGTTTTTTCAAGGAGCTTGGTTTTGTCGAAGGTGTCATTTCCAAACCACTCAACCATACAGTTTTTCAACTCATCTTTTAACCTTTTTTCTTGGTCATTCCACCTTTTAAAGAAAAAAAAAACCTGTTAGATTCAGAAATGAACTGAAGCTACATTTATTATAGTTCAAGAAATGGATCAAAGGAAAACTATTCTATCAATGATATGAAATCAAAATAGTGGATTAGGGTTAGTTCACATATGATGCTCCACCTTTTACGTATGGTGGGCCCAAATATCTATAATGCAATGTCATTAAGATTTTTATAAAAAATATGATTTCCTACAAAAAATTCATGGGACCATTAGTCCAAAACGAGTGATCAGAAAGTAAATTACAATTAGACTATATATAATAATAATTTTAAAGTATGTGGAACCTTCTATATCTTTAAGGGAATCATTTCTTCGTCGGTCACCACCAATGTGGCCTATAACGTTCCCATACTAGTAATACGAGAAGATCTAGGAAATGATAGTATGTTATCAGTAGTAGTCACCTCTAGCACATCCTCATGTTCATCTCCTACTACAAAAAATGAATCCACTATGAAATGCCCCCAAGAAAGAATGCTTGAAGGGAAATAAACACATAACAGAAGATAGAGCAAAAGAGGGATCTACCAACAGTGGGCGAACCAATATGGCGTGTAGTAGAGGATGTCTACATGCTGCGTGTTGTCAACATTGCATTCGGCAATACAAGTGGGGCTAACCTCTGATGAGGCACTGGCAGCATTTTCACAAGAACATTGATAGCACCTAAAGAATAATACATTAAATATATGAAAAGTACAAGAATTGTAAAAATGGATGAACCTTTATTATGAACATTGATAATATCAAGTATGATGTATTTTGGGTACTCAAAGTGATAAGACAAGCAAGTGATAAGCCAAGAAAATCGTCATCACCTAAACTACCTACAACACCCTGATCATGGCCACCAGTTTCATGAGGACGCATAAACTGTTGTAAAAATACACGTACATATTTTAGTTAATGACATAAAAGAGTATAAAATATAAACCATTATTGAACTTTTTTTATAATTAAAGCTTTCATTACTACTTACTTGCAAGTTTTCTGCTGTCTGAATCAATTTTTTGCACCCTCTCTCGTATCTCATCAATCTAAGGCTCCATGGATGCCAAAGCAACAATCTCTCTACTAATTTTTCTAATAGACTTTTTTATCAATTCCATAGGGTTTATGGAATTTGCAGGGTCATCATCACCTAATCCTGTTGAGTCCACATCCCTAAAGAGGTGCTCAGGTAATGCATCTCCCTTTCCCTTTACCCAAACATCTATCTTCTTAGGTCCCGGAGGCAATTGAGAGGGGGGGGTGAATCAGTTGTCTAATAAATTTAAAACAAAAACAACTTAATGCTCAATACCGGTAAACCAGTCTTTTATACCGATAGACAGTTTATTAGTTAATTGCAATACCGGTAAGGATTAATGTATGAAACAAAAAGTCAAAGTCATCCACAACACATAACACCAATATTTGTACATGGAAACCCTCTAAGGGGGAAAACCACGGTGGGAAACCTTACCCACAATCAGATGATACTACTGCAGATAGTAAGTGTATACAAATGGGGTTTGCACATGCAGAAAGGCCAAGTGCCTAAATCTCACTGCTCAAACACAAAATAGGAGTCACACTGACTACAATTGGATGGTTAAATCCAATAAGGATGTACTACTCAAAATAGCATCTTCATATGCTGGATTAAGTACCGGTGTAGTTTTGGTATGCTTTCACAAAAACGTTGCTTCACCTTCAAATGATGTTTGTGTGTATAGCTCTGCTTATTCTTGCATATACCTTCACACAATCCTTTTTTCACATTTTACATCCAATCTTACAACTAAGATCTTACATTTATATCATAACCTAGGACCAATTTTAGTAGGTCGGCTCTAAAGGATATTACAATAAATTCAATTTACAAAAAAAAAATTTCCCGATGCAATAACCAATTCAACATGTTGGCTTAATGCATTTACAACAATAATAAATCATCTCCATAGCATTTCATGCTGATCTAGAAAAGATAAACCTGCCAGTGTATAACCTGGACCTATTTGTCGGTAACATCAAATATGCTAATATGAATATGCCAATTAACAAATCTTAAAGACAAAGTGTCCAAACAATGTCTTCGACATAACCAAGTGTTTTCCATTCCATTCCAAGTGTCGATGATCATTATATCTTGTCGGTGTACTAGATACCGGTGACTATGCATGAGTCATTTGCTTGTCGGTGAATGTTGTTGATTCTCCAAAGTGCCAGAGTTGATAAGGTTTAGTAGGTGTTGACATCAATGAAAAAGCCATACCAAAATACCAACAATCTCCCCCTTTGGAATTGATGTTAACACAAGATGGAAAAACCATCAAAGTGCCAAAATAGAAATGTCAAATACCAAAAGCCAACAAAAGCCAACAATCTCCCAAAAGAGATCATAACCAGAAATCAAAATACAGATACAGAGAGTAACAATCTCTCCCCCAATGAATAATCTCTCCTCAAAAGATAAAGTGTTTTTCCATATCAATCTCTCCCCCTTTGACATCAAATGCCAAAGTAAAAATAAAAACCATTTTTCAGATACAAAATACCAACCAATTCAGTATACCAACTACTCCCCCTGAGAAGTAGCTTCCTCATCAAAGCTGAAGTAAAAGATTTCTCTATTAATTCTGTCGGTTGATGACAAACATCAACTTCCTAAGTCTCTACCGGTGGAGGTATGACCCCAAGCTAATCTTTGAGATATTCAAAAGTCTCCTTAGGCAGAGGTTTAGTGAAAATATCTGCAATCTGCTCTTTAGTATTCACATAAACCATTTTAATTTCTGTTGCTTCAACATTTTCCCTTAGAAAATTTAGTTTGATAGAAACATGTTTGGTTTTAGAATGTAATACCGGATTCTTAGATATATCAATTGTTGCAGTGCTATCACAATAGATAGTAATAGGTTCCTTGCGTTTTACCTTTACATCCTTCAACAATTGCTTAAGCCATAATACTTGTGTACAGTTAGTTGCTGCTACAACATATTCTGATTTAGCTATTGATAAAGATGTACAACTTTGTTTCTTACTCAACCAAGAAATTAATTTTCTTCCAAGAAAAAATGCTCCGTCGGTGGTTCTTTTTCTGTCATCCACATCTCCTGCCCAATTTGCATCTATGTATGCACATAATTCAAAGTTTTCATCTCTAGGATACCATAATCCAAGATTTGTAGTGCCTTGCAAGTACCAGAAAATCCTTTTTACTGTTGATTCATGATTTTCTCTAGGATTACTCTGAAATCTTGAAACAATACATACTGCATTCATGATATCAGGTCTTATTTGTGTCAAATACAGTAAACCTCCTATCATAGATTTGTATCTAGTCAGATTAACAGGTGTAGATTCATCCCTTAGTGATAATTTGTCATTTGTAGTCATATGTGTGCTTACCGGTTTAGAGTTCTCCATCCCAAATTTCTTTAATAACTCCTTCAAGTACTTGGATTGACTCAAGAATATACTTTTATCAGTCTATGAAATCTGCAATTCTAAAAAGAATTTTATTTCTCCAATCATAGACATTTCAAATTCTTGCTGCATTTCAATAGAAAATTCTTTACATAATCCATCTTCTCCTCCAAATATTATATCATCAACAAAAACTTCTATAACCAAGATGTCATCATTTGTCACTTTATAATATAAGTTGCTGTCAGCATTACCTTTAGAAAAACCAATCTTCAAAAGATACTTATCCAATCTTGCATACCAAGCTCTTGGAGCTTGTTTCAACCTGTACAAAGCTTTCCTTAACCTGCAAACCATATCTTTGTTATCTATCAAAGAAAATCCATGAGGTTGTTCAATGTAAACTTCTTCTTCAAGATCTCCATTCAGAAATGAACATTTAATATCCATTTGATATACTTTGTAGTTCTTATGTGCTGCAAAAGCTAAGAATAATCTAACTGCCTCAATTCTAGCTACCGGTGCAAAGGTTTCATTATAATCAATTCTTTCTTTTTGAGAATATCCCTTACACACTAGTCTTGCTTTATTTATGATAACCTTACCATCTTCATTAAGTTTGTTTCTGAATACCCACTTTGTTCCAATCACATTTTTATCTTTAGGCCGGGGAACTAATGTCCATGTGTTATTTTTCTCAATTTGTTCTATTTCTTCTTCCATGGCTTTAATCTAGTGTTTATCTTCACATGCCTCATTAATTGATGATGGTTGAATTTGAGAAATAAGACATACCTCTTCATTTTCCAATCTTCCTCTTGTCATAACTCCTTTATACTTGTTTCCAATTATCTGATCTTCAAAGTGATTCAGTCTTACATACCGGGGTGTCTTCGTTTGTTGTTGTTCCTCAGTTACTGTGGAATTTTCAGATGATGTCGGTGTAATTGGATCTTCATTTTGTACCAGTGGGTTCAATGTAGGTTCATTTGTTATAATCTTTACTGCTGGTTCAGAGTCTATGTACCTTGAAGTTCCTCTGAATTGTTCATCAATATTCAAATTTGTACTCAACAATTTTCTGCAATCTTTTGTTAAAAATCTATATGTCTTGCTCTTAGATGAATAACCAAGAAATATTCCTTCATCACTTCTAGGATCAAATTTGTCAATATAATCATCCCTTCTAATATAGCATTTACTTCCAAATATTCTAAAATATTTAAGAGTAGGAGTAATACCAAACCATAGTTCATGAGGGGTCTTACCGATTTCACCTTTGATGTGAACTTTGTTGAATGTATAGACCGTTGTACTTACTGCCTCTCTCCAATACACATGTGGTATATTTGCTTCTGATAACATACTTCTTGCTATATCCAAGATAGTTTTGTTTTTCCTTTCAACAACTCCATTTTTGTTGTGGTGTCCGAGGTGCTGATAGATGTCTTCTGATTCCATTCACTTCACAGAATGTATTAAATTCCTTAGATGTAAATTATCCTCCTTGATCTGATCTCAGATATTTGATTTTCTTATCGGTTTCATTCTCTACCATTGCTTTGAACAGTTTGAACTTTCCAAGTGCTTCTGATTTTTCTCTGAGAAAAGTAACCCAACACATTCAAGAGTAGTCATCAATGATTAACATGAAATATCTATCACCTTGCAAACTTTTAGTTCTAGCTGGACCACATAGATCAGTATGGATTAAGTCAAGAAAATTATTTGATTTTTCTGGAATACTTTTAAAAGTAGCTCTAACTTGTTTTCCAAATTGACATTCCTTACATACTGTATTGTGAGGTTTGACAATTTTAGGTAAATCCCTAACTGCCTTAGTAGTACTGATTTTTACCATGCAATCAAAATTTACATGACAGAGTCTCTTATGTCATAGCCAACTTTCATCAATATGTACAATCAAGCATGTCTTTTCACTATTATTCAAATGAAAGATATTACCTCTAGTTTGATTACTGGTTGCAACTTCCAAACTAGTTCTATTCATGATTTTGCATTTTCCATTTTTGAATTGTAACTGAAATCCTTTTTCAACTAATTTACCAACACTCAAAAGATTATGCTTTAAACCTTCAACATAGTAGACATTGTTAGTATTATGCTTACCATCAAGAGATATTGTACCTTTACCTTTGATCAAACAAGCTTTATCATCTCCAAATCTCACTAAGCCTCCATTATATTCTTGAAAGTTCAAGAATTTACTTTTATCTCCAGTCATATGATGTGAGCATCATGAATCGGTGATCCATTCATCCTTTACTTCAACTTTAGCTACTAGGGCCTGCTCTATCGGTTGAATAGTAGGTGTTGGTTGATCTTCTGTTATAGCAAAAAAAACCCATCCATTGTCTATCGGATTCTCATCAGAATCATCAGTCACTCCTTCATCAACAAGATAACAAGATTTGTCTTTATTCTTCTTAAATTCGTATCTCTGATATTCAAGGTTAGGCTTGTATGTTCTTCTAGCTTTTTCTCTTAGTCTAGCATGTCTATTAGGGCATCTAGAAGCCATATGACAAATCTTATTACAGTTAAAGCATTTAAAGGGTTCTTTACCTTCATACTTACTTCCTACTGGGCCTTTAGGCATTTTTCTTGCAAATAGTGCTTCAAGTTCTTCATTTTCTCTCTTGCTTTCCTCAAGTTCTCTTGCATAAAAGGCTTTCCAATCAGAATTGTCAAATGATGGTTCAGATGATGTTGATGCCTTAAAGGATAAATCTGTCTTTATAGTAGCAATAGGACCAAATTCCTTAATTTCAAAAGCTGAGAGTTTTCCAATCAATGTATCCCTAGTTACTGATGTATTAGGCACTGTTCTTAACTCATTTATAGTAGTAACCTTCATTTTATATGCTGGTGGAAATCCTCTTAAAACTTTTGAAACAATTTCATCTTTACTTAAGGTTCCTCCACAACATTTAATACCCAAAATAATTTCATTCTCTTTCCATAAAAGCAGAAATCTTTTCATCTTCTTCCATTTTCAGATTTTCATACATGACCCGAAAGCTTTCAAGTTTTGCAATTTTGACTGTGGAATCTCCTTCATTCAGTGTTTCCAAATGATCTCAAATAGCATTAACAATTGATCTATTAATGCGCTCAAAAGTGCTTCTCTTGCTTTGCAATCATATTCTTCATCTTTTCCCAAGGTAGGTGGATTAGGCTGACCGGGAGTAGGAGCAGTATAGCCATTCTTTGTAACTTCCCAGATGTCCTTTCCAATGCAATTTAAATGTGTTTCCATTCTGATCTTCCATATGCCATAGTTGGTTCCATCAAGTTTAGGACTGTCCTTCCTGAAATAGTTAGTAGACATTGGATCTCCTCAAGATGTTAAACTTCTGCAAAAAGAGGACTAGGATCTAATACCAATTGTTAGGTCCTTGAGGCAACTGAGAGGGAGGGGGGTGAATCAGTTGTCTAATAAATTCAAAACAAAAACAACTTAATGGTCAATACTGGTAAACCAATCTTTTATACCGGTAGACAGTTTATCAGTTAATTGTAATATCGATAAGGATTATTGCATGAAACAAAAAGACAATCATCCACAACACATAACACCAATATTTGTACATGGAAACCCTGTAAGGGGAAAAACCATGGTGGGAAACCTTATCCACAATCAGATGATACTACTGCAGATAGTAATTGTATACAAATGGGGTCTGCACATGCAGAAAGGCCAAGCGCCTAGAGCTCACTGCTCAAACACAAAATAGGAGTCACACTGACTACAATTGGATGGTTAAATCCAATAAGGATGTACTACTCAAAATAGCATCTTCATATGCTGGATTCAATACCGGTGTAGTTCTGATATG
Organism: Cryptomeria japonica; assembly: GCF_030272615.1. Taxonomy (NCBI): domain Eukaryota; kingdom Viridiplantae; phylum Streptophyta; class Pinopsida; order Cupressales; family Cupressaceae; genus Cryptomeria; species Cryptomeria japonica. The sequence continues at coordinate 380,997,432 of NC_081409.1, forward strand.
CTTTCACAAAAACCTTGCTTCACCTTCAAATGATGTCTACATGTATAGCTCTGCTTATTCTCGCATATACCTTCACACAATCTTTTTTCGCATTTTACATTCGATCTTACAAATAAGATCTTACATTTATATCATAACCTAGGACCAATTTAAGTAGGTCGGCTCTAAAGGATATTACAATAAAATCAATTTACAAATAAATTAATGCCCGATACAATAACTGATTCAACATGTCGGCTTAATGCATTTACAACAATAATAAATCATCTCCATAGTGTGCCATGCTGATCTGGAAAAGATAAACCTGTCTGTGTATAGCCTGGAACAGTAAATATGCTAATACGAATATGCCAATAAACAAATTTTAAAGACAAAGTGTCCAAATGATGTCTTCAACATAACCAAGTGTTTTCCATGTCACTCCAAGTGCCAGTGATCATTATATCCTGTTGGTGTACCAGATACCGGTGACTGTACATGAGTCATTTGCTCGTCGATGAATGTTGTTGATTCTCCAAAGTGCTAGAGTTGATAATGTTTAGTAGGTGTTAACATCAATGACAAAACCATACCAAAATACCAACATATCTGTGAGGCCCCACCCCGACTCAGTCTGGCATTTCAGTGGTTTTTATGTTGAGACTATTATGGATGCTTTATTTTTATGCATTATGGATTTAGAACCTATATGATTCCATGATTTGGATAACATTGCTATATGTTGATGCTTCATTTATATGCTTTATGATATAGAACTCTACATGATTTTTTAATAGGATGAATTTGTGGTGATATATGTTGTTATTGGATTTGCAGGACTTTAATATGATGATAGAAATAGGATGTATGTTTTATGTGTGGTTCAAAATTATGAGAATTAGGATAATTGCTTATGTGAAATTACTTGGATATAAGATGTATTAAATTGTTCAAATGTAAATTGTATGCAAGTGTTTGATGTGTATTATTATTCTGGTGTTTTATATTATATGAGATTATTTGAAGTTACTAATGTGTAATTGAGATGCGCAGGAAGTTATCCATGTGACCATGGAAATATTACGGAGAACCAAACCTAGACCTATCTATGTTCGTAAAACTAGGGTTTGTCTATTTGGAGAGACAACACACCGTTTGTGTCGTATTCTATTCATAATAGTAAATGATGCATGTGTGTTGAATGTTATTTAATTGATTTATTTAAATCCAACAAGAGACACGATTTCATGTATAATTTTGTAAAAGTATTTTCTTTGTGTCACTTGACACATGTGTGGATTTATGTTTGAGTTTTTAAATTTGTCTCTTGGAGGGAATTGTTTAACTATAGCTTTTTCAATTAAGGTAATGTGATTCCATAAATGCCTTGGGTAAAGAATCTTTGGGATGGTCAACATAGGTTTGACCCAAAAATAAACTTCAGAGCAGTTAAAAAAGGGTTAAATGGACACCTAGGGGTAGTTTAATAGGGTTTTCTAAAGCCCATAAGGTATACCTAAGGGTTAGGGGTAATTTTAGACAAGTTTCTACTCCCATGTGACCTTTTAGACACCCTAAAAAGTGACTTTTCTAAGTTGTGCGAAAATTGAAATTAGAGGGCTTGAACTAAGTTGTAAATCTTCCTTTTCGAATGAGAGTTCCCTTTCCCATTTTACCCTACCTTCCTTTTTAGTTTTTAGAAACTTGTGAGAACTCTCACAAAGGGCTTCTTAAGAAAGAATTAGAAAATTAGTGGGTAATCACCCACTCTCCATTTTTGGAGACAAAAGAATTTTTGAAAAGAAAAAGATAGATTTGGGATTGAAAAATTTGGCTAAGGATAGAAAGAAAAGACTTGTGGAATTGGGCTGCTCATCCTCAACAAAACTAGCATACCTTTGGGCAGTTTAAGGTTGGTTCTACCTTTATTGTAACGTTTTTCTTATTGCATGTTGTTTTGAAAGAAATGCTTGTGTAAAAGACTAGTTTTCTTGCATTTATTTCTTGGAAATTTATTTGGTGTTTTGTGCTTATGCAATGTATATGTTTTGGGAAGTAATCCACACCTCCTACTCTTGGGAGAGAGGATGGTCTTGTGGGTGGTAGAAGTGACAGCCTTCGAGTGAGAGGCTCTCATTATGAGAGTGATCACAAGGGATTTTATGTGACCCTTGTTGCATGGCTTGTTTATGCATTGGGGGTCATAAGGAGGGAAAAAAGGCATGAATGCCTTGGGGGGCATAAGGAATATGGGGTTGTTATACTTGATGTATTTGATTTTCCATGAACTGGCTATATGTTTTACCATACTTGCAATCTCCTCAGGGTACTTGGTCCACTACCACCCTTGAAAAGACACCACAAAGGTGTGGTGTAGTGTAGCCTGGGTTGGGGTTGTGTTTGAGTTTGTGTATCCCCTTGTCTTTTGTGTTTGCATGTGTGTTACCTGTCTAGGGCTTGGTTCTCCGAGCTTGGGGGTGGCTACCAGTTAGCCTAGGCTGGGAGGTGAGCTCTCCATGTTCATAGCTTTTGATTTAATTGCAGGTTATTAGAAGAAAATAGCAGGACAAGTAGATGTTGCTAGATTTAGTTGTTGCAGAAAAAAGAAAAGATTTGGATATGTATTTATTACTTTCCTCATTTATTAGAAATGAGAATCCTAATTGTAAAGTGACAAGAGTATCTTGGAGATAAGATTTGAATATTTGTAATAGTCATTTAAGTTGTATTGCAGAAAAGAAAATGATTATTTCTGAAAGTAGTTCCTAAAGTTTTGAAATAAATATTTGTATGTATAGGATATTTTGAAAAGGAAGAAAATTGTTATTTCTCGTACGCATCTGAAAACAATTTATCTGAAAAGAAATGAATTTGATTTAGCATGCATGTAGGAGGCTAAAAATAAAAGCATGTAGATCTATACATAGAAATGTAAAAGTTATTTTATTTAAATCTGTGATTTCATTTTATTTGCGATTTTATTTTTTATATATTATTTGCAGAAGATAAGAGCAAAGATTTTATAGCCATCTCTAAGGTTTTAGATTAATAAATTATAGCTACATTTAGTTGCTGTTAATGTTATTAAAATTTGTCATTTAAATAGTTGTTGTAGAATTATCAAAGTCTATCATTTTGTTTATTGCAGAAAATGAAAATCATAACCTATTATAGTTTTAGTTAAATAAAAATCTAGATTTATTTAGCTGCTGGTAAATTTATTAATTTTGGTCATTTATATAGTTGATGTTAGAATTTATTAAATACTGTCATTATTTATATACAAAAAATAAAATCTACAATTAAACAGTTTAAATGAAGTAATAAAATTACTTTACTTTTGCTGTAAATAAATCAGGATTTAAATAATCCATCTATTTTATTTTTGCATCTAGGAAATTTAATAAAAGAAATAAATCAAAAGAAAACAATATAATACTTCAATATTATAAAATACATACCTAAAATCAAAATACTTTTGTCTATTCATTATATAATTTCTGTTATATATATATATATATATATAATTATATACATGGAAATTTCATGTATATACTTTTATATAAATACGTATAAAAATAAATAAATAAATAAATATATATATATATATATTATTTTTTTTTAAAAAGCATAAAATAAAAATTAGCAAAGAAAAAAAAAGGGGCACGGGTCGGGCCGAACCCTACTGTGTTTTCACACAATGGGCGGCACCCAAGGCACTGCCATTGTGTGAGCATACAGTGGGTGGCGCCCTTGGCACCGCCACTGTGTGAACACACAATGAGCAGCGCCCGCAACACCGCCACTGTGTGGTCACACAGTGGGCGGCGCTGACTGGGAGAAACTGCCACTTCCCCCCCCTCCAAAAAACAATGCCTCCGCCTAGAATCTACCATGGCCGTTGTCGAGGTCTCCATTCGGCCCTGCACAATTCCCTAATCAAAAAATATATATAAAACCCTATCCCGGGTAGGGCTAGGGTAGTAATAAGAAATGATAAATTATAAAATAGGGAGTATTTTATAATGCCAATTCCTAGTTAGGGTTTGCATGGTTTTGCTTTTATAAATTTGGGAAAATTGTTATATTAATTAAATATATGGCTAAATATATATATATATATTTATATATTTATATATTTATTTATATATAAATATACATATTTATAATATATATATATGAAAATATATATATAGAAAGTTGTGGATATTAAAGAATAAAGAAAATCTTTAGATTTTAACATTTTATTTAATGTTTGTAAAATTCTTATGAGTATATAAAATCAAGTGGACAAACATTGATTTTTAATCAACCTAAGGGTATTTCTTTTTATAAAAAAAAAGTTGAGATTTAATTAACATACTTGGATATAGGTTTTGGAATTAAACCTTATAGGACGTTTTTCATCATGGACTTAATTGTACCTTAGTTAATTTAATTTAAGCACATTTTAATTATGAATTAAAATGAATGCTAGAAGAATAATTTTAATTAGTTTCTAAAATCAATTAATGGCTATCAGAGATTAATTTTGCCTGTGCCATTTAATTATCTAAATTAGTTGATTGATTAAATTCGAGTAGACAATAAAACTATTCACTTAGAATTCTGCATTTAATTTTAATTATTTTTGAATACTTGAGCTAGTAGATAAAGTTAACTCTAAACATAGTTAAGACAAAACATGTTTGAGCTTTTCATGTTAGCAAATTTAATGTCTTCAGATATAATTTTTTTTTTTTAAAAAAATTCGTTCTTGCCCTAAATTTTGGGCATGACATTTTGGTATCAGAGCAAGGTTTCCAACACTAGGAACCTTTCTCCATTACGTTTCACTTTAGATTATTTAATTTATTTTATTATATTGATTTTCTAGGATATTTAAATTTAATTAATTAAATATTTTTTATGCAAAAGAAGGTAGTTATTTAATTTATTTTATTTTATTTTTCTCTTAGGATGCCTCTGACTATGTGACAAGCTCGCAAGCGCGGAAGGGGTCCTAGGCGTGTGCACATAGCACGCGAAGAGGTAGCTAGGGAGGAATCAGTTTCAAAAGAGAACCTAGAAGCTCCTCCCAAACAGCCAAATGATCCTAACCGAAACCTCTTAGAAGCAATCCAGAACCTAATTGGTATAGTTCAAGAAAGGATTCCAGTAGAGGACCCTCATGTTAGAAATCAGAACTCTGGGAGTCATAGATCAACTGATAGGGAACAGAGCAGGAGTCTACCTCCTATTCCCATAGAGAGTTAGGGTGGGAATGAGCTAGAGTCTGTGCACCTACCAGGACCACCTCTAGTGGTGGAGCCAGTTTATTTTAAGAGATCTCATTGGGATCCAGGGGATCTTATCAGGGAGTTATGCACCTCCAACCACCATCTTTTGGGGGTTCTACTGATGGGGTAGAAGCTGAGGCATGGCTTTTGAGCCTTGAGAGGTGCTTTGCATTATGAGAGCAATCTAAAAGCATGTGTTGCAGTCCATCTGTTGAGAGGAACGGCCTCAACATGATGGAGATAGGAGAAGTACAAGTGCGGATTAGTTCCTAATACTCTCACTTGGGAGATATTTACACAGAGGTTCAGGGAGAGGTACCTATCAGAACGTTTTAGACATCGTCGGATAGACGAGTTTCATGACCTCCAACAAAAGGGTTTATCAGTAACCCAATATGAGAGCAAATTCTTTGAGCTCTTTTCCTACGTGGATTATCTAAAGGACAAGAAACTTCTCGTCGACCGCTTCATCAGAGGGTTGAATACTAGTATAGCCAGGCCAGTGAGGATGTCCACTCCAGAGAGCCTTCGGGTTGCCATGGAGAAGGCACTAATAGCAGAGGAGATTCAGATCAGACCATAGGACAGTAGGGATCAGTTTCAGAATTGAAACCCTACACCCCAGATTTATGGATTCCAGAAACCCCATTGGAAGGGAAATAACCAAAACTCATAGGGGTTCTCCAAACCCCCTCCTCCACAATAGACATAACAGAACTAGAGGCAAAAGCCTCCACAGTATCAGCAAGGCACAAAGCCCAAGCAGTGGTAGTCTCAGGGTCAAAGGAAAGATTAGAGAGCGCAGGTGCCTTACACACCTCCGGCGAGGACTCAGCAGTCCTCCAGGGGTGGGTATAGCGGATCTAGCAGGACAAGAGGACAGGCTTTCTCTAGGCCTCAGGGCGCCCAGTTTCAGGCACGGGGTGCTTGCTTTACATGTGAAGCCATGGGGCATATGGCGAGGGATTGTCCTCAGGGTCAGATGGTAGGGAATCAGCAGATGGCATCTTCAGATCCGATAGTTGGTGATATGGGCAGGTCCCATAGAGTATTCGCAGCGGTTGACAACTGCCAGGCTAAGCACCAGGCCACAGTCATCGAGGCTGTAGGTATGATCAAAGGTAACAATGTATCTATTTTATTTGATTCTGGAGCTATTGACTCCTTTATATCTCCATTGGTGGTGGAGCATTGCGGGCTAGTGGCAACTAGACAGGGTGTCAGTTGGGAAGTGGAATTAGCTTCAGGGGCTAGAGTGTCAGTGGAATCAGAGGTTAGGGCATGTCAGTTGCAAATTGGCAAGACCACCACTTTAGTAGACCTTAGAGGGACACCACTTGGATCTTATGGTATCGTACTTGGCATGGATTGGCTTTATGCCCATAGAGCCAAGATGAATTGTCGCCTGAAAAAGATCAAGTGTGAGGATGATCATGGTTCGCCCATAGTTATCACCGGGATTCAGAGACCCATGTCTCTTCGTATGATCTCTGCAATGCAGCTTAAGCGGAGCATGCGAAAGGGATGTCAGCTTTTTGCTATCACTATCAGTGACAGAGGAGAAGAGGAAGAAAAGGAAACATCGCTTGATGACAATCCTATCCTTAAGGGATATTCAGATGTGTTTCCTTCAGAGCTACCTGGAATGCCGCCCCGTAGAGTGATTGACTTTCATGTAGACCTTGTACCAAGAGCCAAGCCATTTTCCAAAGCACCTTATAAGATGACCACAAATGAGCTTAATGAGCTCAAAATACAGCTTGAGGAACTCCTTGAGAAGGGTCATATTCATCCTAGCGTATCCCCTTGGGGTGCACCAGTCATCTTCGTTAAGAAGAAGGACAGATCTCTCCGATTATGTATGGATTATCGACAGTCAAATAAAGTAACCATCAAGAACCGATATCCTTTGCCTAGAATTGATGATTTATTCGACCAACTTCATGGTGCCAAAGTCTAATCCAAAATTGATCTGAAGTCAGGATACCATCAACTGAGAATAGTGGAAAGTGATATCCACAAGACCGCATTTCGCACTAGATATGGTCACTATGAGTTCACCGTGGTTCCATTCGGTCTTACGAATGCTCCAACCATTTTCATGAGCCTCATGAATGGGGTATTCTACACATTTCTGGACCACTTTGTGATTGTGTTCCTCGATGATATACTAACATATTCTCGGAATGAGAAGGAGCATGAGGAGCACCTGAAATAGGTTCTGCAATGTTTGCGGGATAATCAGTTGTTTGGCAGTTTGTCAAAGTGTGCTTTCTTTCAATCAGAGGTCAAGTACCTTGGGCACATTATTTTCGGCGATGGGATCTCAGTTGACCCATCAAAGATCAAGGCTATTATGGATTGGCTAGCACCAACCAATGTGACAAAGGTTGGGAGCTTCATGGGCTTAGCAGGTTATTACCGATGTTTTGTTGAGGGATTCTCCAGAGTCGCACATCCTATTACTTCTCTTCAGCGTAAAGGGAAGAAGTTTGAGTGGATAGAGAAGTGCGAGAAGGCCTTTCAGGAACTCAAGAAGGCACTTACTAGAGCACCTATCCTTGTAGTACTAGATCCCTTAGCTGACTTCATGGTTTGTACAGATGCTTCACTAGAGGGTTTAGGAGCATTTCTTATGCAGGATGGTAGGGCTATAGCTTTCGAGTCTAAGAAACTTAAGACTCGTGAACTTAATTACCCTACTCATGACCTTGAGCTTGCAGCAATAGTGCATGCACTTTTGAGGTGGAGACACTTCCTTTTGGGTCATCACTTCGAGCTGCATTCAGATCATCAGAGTCTTTAGTAAATTTTCACTCAGCTGAACCTTAATGCACGTTAGAGGAGATGGATGGAGTTCTTGTGTGAATATGATTTTGATGTTCACTACATCAAAGGAAAGGAAAACATAGTTGCAGATGCTTTGAGTAGGAGACGTCATGAGGTATACACCATATCTATGGGCATGGATTTGAGAGACCGTATACTACACCATTTGCCAGAGGATGGATGGTATTCAGAGGTTTGTCAGGTGTTATGGTCTCAGGATACTCTAGAGGGGAAATATGTGGATTATTCTTTGGAGTCTGATGGACTATTACGCCATAGAGGGTGCATCTATGTACCTTCCTCTGGGGAATTGTGAGAGTTCATTGTCACGGAGGCTCATAGAGCTCCTTATGCAGTGCATCCCAGAGTTAAAAAGATGCATGCTGACTTGAGCCAGTTATATCATTGGCTAGAAATGCGGCAGCTCATTGCTGAGTTAGTAGCCCGATGCCTCGAGTGTCAGAGAGTAAAGGCAGAGCACCACCATCCAGGTGGGTTGCTCCAGTCTCATGCTATACCAGAGTGGAAGTGGGATAATGTATCCATGGATTTCATCATTGGTCTTCCTATGTCTTCTCATCGCCATGATGCCATATTGGTGACAGTTGACAAGTTGACCAAAGTGGCTCACTTTTCACCAGTTCAGACTACCTTCATAGCACCAGCGGTAGCACAGGTGTTCTTGCATGACATTGTCAGACTTCATGGTGTTCCATGCAAGATTATTTCTGGCAGGGATTCCCTCTTCACTTCTTCCTTTTGGAAGGCATTATAGGCAGCTATGGGCACTAAGCTCAATTTCAGTACAACCTATCACCCGAAAATGGATGGTCAAACAGAGAGGGTTAATCAGGTGTTAGAGGATATGCTTCACATGCACGTCATGGATCATTAGACAAGATGGGAAGCATACCTTCCCTTAGTGGAGTTTTCCTATAACAATGGGCATCACACTTCTTTGGGGATGCCACCCTATCAGGCATTATACGACAGACCTTGCAGGACACCGTTGAGTTGGGACTGCATAGAAGACAGAGTTGCTATTGGTCCTAAGATAGTTTAGGATATGGAACAGTAGGTGGATTTGATTAGGCAGCATCTTAGAGAGGCTCAAGATAGACAGAAGAAATATGCTGATGTGAAGAGGATAGATTATAGCTACTTGGTTGGAGACAGATTCTTCTTGAGAGTGCGGCCGCATAAGAGTCCAATCTGTTACGGAAAGGGTTCTAAGCTCGCACCTCACTTTGTAGGACCTTTTGAGATCCTTGAGAGGATAGGCCCAGTTGCCTACCGTTTAGCATTGCCACCTAGCCTGTCACGCATCCACGATGTGTTTCATGTATCAGTTTTGAGGAAATATATCTATGATGAGTCTCATATTTTAGATTGGGATGTCTTGCAGGTGGAGTCAAATGAGTAGCTAGCTTTGGAGCCCATTCACATTTTGGCATGTCGGACACTGGCCCTTCGAGGTCGAGAGCTGGACTAGGTTAGGGTCTAGTGGCATTGCTATGATGAGGTTACAGCTTCATGGGAGGACGCAACACGTATGAGATCAGAGTACCCCCACCTTTTTGATGAACTCCAGGTGGAAGTTCATGCCTAGAGGGGGAGGGTGTGAGGCCCCACCCTGACTCAGTCTGGCATTTCAGTGGTTTTTATGTTGAGACTATTATGGATGCTTTATTTTTATACATTATGGATTTAGAACTTATATGATTCCATGATTTGGATAACATTGCTATATGTTGATGCTTAATTTATATGCTTTATGATATAGAACTCTACATGATTTTTGAATAGGATGAATTTGCGGTGATATATGTCGTTATTGGATTTGCAGGACTTTACTATGATGATAGAAATAGGATGTATGTTTTATGTGTGGATCAAAATTATGAGAATTAGGATAATTGCTTATGTGAAATTACTTGGATATAAGATGTATTAAATTGTTCAAATGTAAATTGTATGTAAGTGTTTGATGTGTATTATTATTCTGGTGTTTTATATTATATGAGATTATTTGAAGTTACTAATGTGTAATTGAGATGCGCAGGAAGTTATCCATGTGACCATGAAAATATTACGAAGAACCAAACGTAGACCTATGTATGTTCATAAAACCAGGTTTTGTATATTTGGAGAGACAACGCCTCATTTGTGTTGTATTTTATTCATAATAGTAAATGATGCATGTGTGTTGAATGTTATTTAATTGATTTATTTAAATCCAACAAGAGACACGATTTCATGTATAATTTTGTAAAAGTATTTTCTTTGTGTCACTTGACACGTGTGGATTTATGTTTGAGTTTTTAAATTTGTCTCTTGGAGGGAATTGTTTAACTATAGCTTTTTCAATTAAGGTAATGTGATTCCATAAATACCTTGGGTAAAGAATCTTTGGGATGGTCAACATAGGTTTGACCCGAAAATAAACTTCAAAGGGGTTTAAAAAGGGTTAAATGTACACCTAGGGGTAGTTTAATAGGGTTTCCTAAAGCCCATAAGGTATACCTAAGGGTTAGGGGTAATTTTAGACAAGTTCCTACTCCCATGTGACCTTTTAGACACCCTAAAAAGTGACTTTTCTAAGTTGTGCGAAAATTGAAATTAGAAGGCTTGAACTAAGTTATAAACCTTCCTTTTCGAATGAGAGTTCCCTTTCCCATTTTACCTTACCTTCCTTTTTAGTTTTTAGAAATTGTGAGAACTCTCACAAAGGGCTTCTTAAGCAAGAATTAAAAAAAATTTGGAGACAAAAGAATTTTTGAAAAGGAAAAGATAGATTTGGGATTGGAGAATTTGGCTAAGGGTAGAAAGAAAAGACTTGTGGAATTGGGCTACTCATCCTCAACAAAACTAGCATACCTTTGGGCAGTTTAAGGTTGTTTCTACCTTTATTGTAACGTTTTTCTTATTGCATGTTGTTTTGAAAGAAATGCTTGTGTAAAAGACTAGTTTTCTTGCATGTATTTCTTGGAAATTTATTTGGTGTTTTGTGCTTATGCAATGTATGTGTTTTGGGAAGTAATCAAGACCTCCTACTCTTGGGAGAGAGGATGGTCTTGTGGGTGGTAGAAGTGATAGCCCTCGAGTGAGAGGCTCTCGTTATGAGAGTGATCATAAGGGATTTTATGTGACCCTTGTTGCATGGCTTGTTTATGCATTGGGGGTCATAAGGAGGGAAAAAAGGCATGAATGCCTTGGGGGGCATAAGGCATATGGGGTTGTTATACTTGATGTATTTGGTTTGCCATGAGTTGGCTATATGTTTTACCATACTTGCAATCTCCTCAGGGTACTTGGTCCACTATCACCCTTGAAAAGACACCACAAAGGTGTGGTGCAGTGTAGCCTAGGTTGGGGTTGTGTTTGAGTTTGTGTATCCCCTTGTCTTTTGTGTTTGCATGTGTGTTACCTGTCTAGGGCTTGGTTCTCCAAGTTCGGGGGTGGCTACCAGTTAGCCTAGGATGGGAGGTGAGCTCTCCATGGTCATAGCTTTTGATTTAATTGCAGGTTGTTAGAAGAAAATAGCAGGACAAGTAGTTGTGGCTAGATTTAGTTATTGCAGAAAAAAGAAAAGATTTGGATATGTATTTATTACTTTCCTCATTTATTAGAAATGAGAGTCCTAATTGTAAAGTGACAAGAGTATCTTGGAGATAAGATTTGAATATTTGTAATAGTCATTTAAGTTGTATTGCAGAAAAGAAAATGATTATTTCTGAAAGTAGTTCCTAAAGTTTTGAAATAAATATTTGTATGTATAGGATATTTTGAAAAGGAAGAAAATTGTTATTTCCCGTACACATCTGAAAACAATTTATCTGTAAAGAAATGAATTTGATTTAGCATGCATGCAGGAGGCTGAAAATAAAAACATGTAGATCTATACATAGAAATGTAAAAGTGATTTTATTTAAATTTGTGATTTCATTTTATTTGCGATTTTATTTTTTATATATTATTTGCAGAAGATAAGAGCAAATATTTTATAGCCATCTCTAAGGTTTTAGATTAATAAATTATAGCTACATTTAGTTGATGTTAATGTTATTAAAATTTGTCATTTAAATAGTTGTTGTAGAATTATCAAAGTCTATCATTTTGTTTATTGCAGAAAATGAAAAGCATAACCTATTATAGTTTTAGTTAAATAAAAATCTAGATTTATTTAGCTGCTAGTAAATTTATTAATTTTGGTCATTTATATAGATGATGTTAGAATTTATTAAATACTGTCATTATTTATATACAAAAAATAAAATCTACAGTTAAACAGTTTAAATGAAGTAATAAAATTACTTTACTTTTGCTGTAAATAAATCAGGATTTAAATAATCCATCTATTTTATTTTTGCATCTAGGAAATTTATGAAAAGAAATAAATCAAAAGAAAACAATATAATACTTCAGTATTATAAAATACATACCTGAAATCAAAATACTTTTGTCTATTCATTATATAATTTATGTTATATAAAAAATATATATATATACATGAAAATTTCATGTATATACTTTTATATAAATACACACACACACACACATATATATAGGTATTTATATAAAAGTATATACATGAAATTTTCATGTATATATATATATATATATACATATAAATAAATAAGTAAATAAATATATATATGTATATATATATATATGTAAGTATATTTTTATTTTTTTTAAAATAAAAAAAATTAGCAAAGAAAAAAAAAGGGGCACAGGTCGGGCCAAACCCTACTGTGTTTTCACATAGTGGGCGGCGCCCAAGGCACCGCCACTGTGTGAGCATACAGTGGGCGTTGCCCTTGGCACTGCCACTGTGTGAACACACAATGAGCAGTGCCCGCGAAACCACCACTGTGTGGTCACACAGTGGGTGGCGCCAGCCGGGAGAAACCGCCGCTTCCCCCCCTCCAAAAAACAATGCCTCCACCCAACATCTGCCATGACCGTCGTCGAGGTCTCCATTCGGCCCTGCACAATTCCCTAATCAAAAAAAATATATAAAACCCTAGCCCGGGTAGGGCTAGGGTAGTATTAAGAAATGATAAATTATAAAATAGGGAGTATTTTATAATGCAAATTCCTAGTTAGGGTTTGCATGGTTTTGCTTTTATAAATTTGAGAAAATTGTTATATTAATTAAATATATGGCTAAATATATATATATATATATATATAGAAAGTTGTGGATATTAAAGAATAAAGCAAATCTTTAGATTTTAACATTTTATTTAGTGTTTGTAAAATTCTTATGAGTTTATAAAATCAAGTGGACAAACATTGATTTTTAATCAACCTAAGGGTATTTCTTTTTTAAAAAAAGAAGTTGAAATTTAATTAACATACTTGGATATAGGTTTTGGAATTAAACCTTATAGGATGTTTTTCGTCATGGACTTAATTGTACCTTAGTTAATTTAATTTAAGCATATTTTAATTATGAATTAAAATGAATGCTAGAAGAATAATTTTAATTAGTTTTTAAAATCAACTAATGGCTATCAGAGATTAATTTTGCTTGCGCCATTTAATTATCTAAATTAGTTGATTGATTAAATTCGAGTAGACAATAAAACTATTCACTTAGAATTCCATATTTAATTATAATTATTTTTGAATACTTGAGCTAGTAGATAAAGTTAACTCTAAACATAGTTAAGACAAAACATGTTTGAGCTTTTCATGTTAGCAAATTTAATGTCTTCAGATATAATTTTATTTATTTTTTAAATCCGTTCTTGCCATAAATTTTGGGCATGACAATATATGTGATAAGAATATCATTAATAATTACAAAATTAGTCTAAAACATTCAAAAAAGAACATAATAATGTAACAGTTTGTTTATATCTAATTTGTACAATTATAATGAGGTTTACCTGCTCGATACAAGTGTCGCGACCTACATCCCTGTCTACTCTATGTGATGGATCCATTTCACCCTGTGACAAAGAAAACATATAAAAACGTTAGCGAAATTAAACCAATAGACTTAGCAAAAAAACTTCATAATAAAATGGTATATTGGAGTCATTAATTGGAGGTTGGTTAATTTAAATGGTATATAGTACATACCACCCCCATGATAGTAACTTTGTTTGTATCTATACGATTCAAATTGTAACTGATTGACAGCTCTTCCCCTGCACTTATTGATTTTATCGCACATACGAATACATGATTTCCCTCACGCGCCTCAAATATGCATTTGGGTTGTTTATTAGTTTACCTTGGTCACATACTATTTATAATACCTGCAATATTCCCTATTTATTTTGGCCTTCCATCAATGTATACAACCACTCATTTACTTTGATCATTATCTTTCAATTGCATATAATTTGCTGATAGTGCATACCTACACATACTTTCTTTATATCGAACAATCTGCATCCAATTATTGTAATTGTAACAAGGTCCAACAAACTCCATCAATTCAACAACTTTATTGTAACATATCTTTATGTCATCCATGGAAAATAGGCCCAAACCATGTAACGATATATCCTATCATTAACATCATCATAAGAACATGACCCCCCTTGAGCAAGGAAAAATTTCACGCGTTTATTGAATTTTCTTCTAATCTTTTGACCTCTAGTTGATCTACCTATTGTAGACCTACTACATGTCTCACTTTTATTTTCTATCCATGTGTTTCCCTCACTCAAGGAAGACACATCTGAAAAATACCTATTTGGTGGTACCTGCACTCCATCAAATGACAGAGTTAGTTGGTAATGAGAGAGATATTTTTCAAATGAGGGTAATGTTGATAAAGAAGTCGACCCTAAAGTTGATCTTGAGATTAAAATTTGAATAAGTCCAACTAGGGCCTCAAGTGTTGATAACTATATTATATTTGCTGCTAATGTCGAGGTTTGAAAAACTGAGGAAGTTTGTTTTCCAAGTAATTTTTTAAAAATAAATTGTTTCTATAGGGTGTATTGACTTATACCTATCAATCCATGAGACTGTGTAGGATCTTCATCAAAGGGGTTCGGGTTCCTGCACATGTAATTCAATTATCTTATGTTAGCTAAAAATTACATATTACACAACATGAACAACATGAACTTTGTAGACAAAAAGAGTATTAAATAAAAAAAAGATGTTGTCATCATAATCATTGTAAATTTTTTAATTCCTTACCTTTACTTTATGTAGATTATGCAGAATCCTCAACTAAAAGGTTGATGATGTCTATAGTCAATGACCTGTTCCCACCAAGGGTGATAGCATCACATAGAATATATACATGAAATCGACACCATCAATTGAGCATCATAAGCATTACATTTGTAAGTTGATAAACAATAAATACATATATATCATAAGAATCATAAGCATCACATATGTATCATTATATATGTAATTGAGCATCATAACTAGCATCACATATGGGTCATCATAAATATGTAATCCATCACATATGTATCATAAATCACTATCCATCACATAGGTAATAAACAATCCACATTCTATAAATAAACACAAAGTTCAAAAAATGTCACATGTATCATCATAAACATGTAATCCATCACATATGTATTTTAAATCAACATCCATCACATAGCTAATAAACAATCCAAATTCCATAAATAAACACAAAGTTTAAAAAATGTCACATAAATAGTCACTCTCCCTATCTCCATCTCCTCGGGGTGGCATAGTTCTACTATGAGGACCTGCTAGAGGTCATGGAACATGAATTAAAAACATTAAAAGGTGCATCATGAATTAATTATGTAATGGCATTAGAATTAAAAACATAATGAATTAATTATGTAATGGCATTAGAATTAAAAACATAATGAATTAATTATGTAACCATATAAGTCAAATAAATTTCTATCAAGAAGTCAATATTAAATAGATAATATACTAATCACATACCTCATACATTTCTTTCATCATCATCATCATCATCATCATCATCATCATCATCATCATCATTTAGAAATGTACACCATAGTTTGGTGTACCATATATCCCTCCACCATAGAACCCTCAGGATGTGCTCTTTGATGAACCAAAGCCTTCAAAAATTTCAAGTGCCTCTCAACCATCCACATTGACCTAGTGTGTACAGGTCCACACAATTCAATCTCCTCAACTCAGTGTATGAGGTAGTGTTCTTGTGCATTGAAAAAAGATGAAGGTAGACGCTTTTGCATTTCACACATTAGATGAGGAATTTTTCTCTTCCAATATTTTATATCTTCTTTATGGATTTCCTTGCATAACAACCACCTACAAGATATTCAAGATGCAAGAAAATATATTACATAACTTGTAAAATAAATCGCAAATATAATATCTATACAATGAACTAAACAAATATCACTACTTACCTCATGTATTTTCCAAGATCATATATGACTTGCTTGACATTATTGTCGAAGTCATCTAGGAGAGATAGAGGTAGAACGTACTGCAACAATTATAACATTATCTTTTCATTTTTTCTAACATAATACAATTAAAAGTACATGCGCAGTATACAAATATATAGTAAAAACACAAGAACATGAAATACCTTAATGAAGGTATGCCAATCATATGTTTTCATCCCTGACCCAAATTCACTTTTCTTTGATATGAGATTGTTTATGTTCACAGCAAATCCTATGGGAAATTGAATTTTTTCATATGACTTCTTTTATAGCATTACTTTCCTGGTGTGTTAATAACCAAGGAAGATCACTAATATTAATCTGGTCTCCATGGCTATTTGATTGAATGATATTTTTCATTTCATGATTGGATTCCTGAATGTCACTATAAATTTTGACAATTTTTTCTTTGTCACGCCTTCCATCCAATATTTTCCATAATGTCTCTGTTATATTATTTCCAATATGCATAGTATCAAACAAATGCACAATTTGTAACTTCTCGTAGTAGGGCAACCTACTAAATTGTTAGGGATAACTTTTTAGTCCCTTAGGAAGGTGGTCATTTATGCCTTGACGACCTTCATGATCATCAATCACATCATCAATAAACAAAACACAATAGAAAAGATGTTTTAAGACATAAACCATTAGATGGAATGGCATTACCTTGACAATTAATTTTATTATATTCCAAATTCCACAGGTGAGGTGTCATTCTTCGTGGCTTTGATGTATTCTCTTCTTTCCCATTGAAAATATGTTTTTCAGTATTTTGATACTTATGATTTTTGTGGAGAAAGTGCCTATACTCATCAAACACTTGCTTTCCTAAACTTTTTGAATGATGAGATTTCTCATCTTTGGACCACAAAATGGACATGCAGATTTTCTCTTTGTTTGAAGACCTACAAGATAATGTATAATTGGATTGAATGTGTTAATTTTTTTAAATATAATTATCATGCGCAACTTGAACACTATAACATACCACAAAAATATGTTAGCCCTGGGGCATCGTGTATTGTCCATACAAGCATCACATGGAATTGAAATTGTCTTTGTCCCATTGGTCTAGAGACATCATACATAGTGACACCATTCCATAACTCCAACAACTCGTCGATAATAGGCTCAATATATACATTCATATCTTTAACTTGGTACTTACCTAATCGAATGAATAAAAACATTACATAATTATTATGACCATTTTACTGCAATATTTATAATTAAATGTAGACGACTATTAAATGATAAAATACCTAGAACAATCATTTCCAACATTATGTGCTCCCTCTTTATTGACATCTATGGAGGAATATTATTATTGATAACAGAAATAGGCCACACTGTAAATAGATCTCAGCTCTCCAAATGGATTGACACCGTCCGCTGCCAATGAAAGTCTGAGATTACGAGGTTCTTTAAAGTGTGGCCACTTTTCCTCTATGTCCATAAATGTTGAACCATCTACAAGCATTCAAATAATATAATCTCGACTTATATTGTGTGTATGGTAATCCATAAATTGTGCCAAGATAGTGCACTTGAATAATCGTTGCATACGTGAAATAATGGGAATATAACGAAGAACCTTGCGAGGCACCCTTTTTGTTATTTGATTTGTTCAATATATACTGATATGACATTCAAGGCATTCAGTTCAAAATTCATGTTGTTTATGATATATAATATGATTATTGGGACAAGCATCTATTTCTTGATACTCCATTCCAATATCTTTCATAATGGCAGATAATTCTCGGTATGAGTGAGGTAGAATATTTGATGGTGGTAACAAAAACTCACCTATCAATCTACAGCAAAAAAATATAATTTTTTAATGTAAAGAATATTAATGATACATGATTCACCATTTATTAACTATAATGACATATATGACATACCTTAACATACGTGAGATTGTTATGTTGGATAAACCATTCATAACCTTTAAGTTCACCAACAACAATACAACGGAGAGAAGAGTTGTTTGGGAGCCTTCGTAAAGGGCCTCAGATGCCTTCTCAAGTAGAGGGACATCATGAACAACATCAAGGTCATATTCATCATCATTATTAGCTATGCCAATACTAAATGTGTCATGGATCAATGTATTTGTACTATCATCTTCAATTGTGTTTTGTTGCTCATGATTGTCATCTTCCATGGGATCATTATCTTTAGCTTCGATATTCACACCTCCATGTTCCTCCACTTTGAAAACCATATTCTCTAGGTTGTGTTGATCCATATCATGTGCTCTGGGGTGCTTGACCTATATAAAATTGATAAACATAAATAAACCATGATCATGATCTCATCATCAAGGGATTTCTTATGTATATAAATTGTTAAAATGATATAATGAAAAACTTACCAATGGATGATAATCATGTCCCCCTTCAATGTGACCATGCAACCTACAATGTTTCTTAGTTATTTTGATTAGAAGTCTTCTAGTCTTTAACCCCTTACAAATTTTGCAGGGACAATAACATTTTCCATCACCTTTTCTTTTCAAGTTAGACCACAATCTAGTAATTGTCTCCTTATTGTGTTGTTCGTTGATATTGTCTGACATGGTCTTTCTTCACAGGAAAAAAAATCGGGCTATAGAATTAGTTATATAGAAGTTGAAATGTTAGTTATGAAGTCACATTTCAGTATAATATACCAAATTAAATTACTTGAACATAGAAATTATGCAAATTGAACCAAAACCATTTAACTCTTCTTTTTCATCTCAAAACATATCTAATGGCTTTGTGGTGATTTAGAGCAGGTGATATGCTAATGGCTTTGTGGTATGCAATCCTTGTAGAATATATTAAGTTGACTAATGTCTAACTGGGGTAATCAATGAGTGTCTAATGTGAATTCATTATCAATGTTGTGAAGTCATCGAGAGTATGGTGACAAGTAAGACAAATTTATTAGTCACACCTTGGGTGCAAGTGAATGGTATTACATATACTTTTGGGATGAACACCATTGAGAGTCATAGACCCAAGTTAGTATAAAAGGAAAGTAACTATCCATTCCCATGCTCATGCATACTTACATGACTAATGCTTCCCTTGTGTGTCCTAAACATTGTAGAGACCTTATTTGAATTTCCTAATCAATATGGTTGTTGTCCTAATATGAAATACTGAGTTCTATCCTTGCCTCTGCATCAGAATTATCACATCATGTTTCTTCACCAAAACACACTATTCCCAATCTTCCTCAATACCCTCAATGGAGGGGCATGTATAATGGTTTCAATATACAAAGTCAATGATCATACAATCTGTAGACATCTAAAAATGGTCAATGCTTGCGGAGTCATACTTTAACATTTGCGCATTGCCTCATTTTAGGTTTTTTGCGTCGCATTAACATTTCTCCTATGATTCGTACTTGGTTTTTATCATTTGTGAACATCGAGTCATTCTTCTACATTCTTCATTCATCTCGCTCTCAAATTTGGTCTTGTCGACAACAATCTTCAATCATGATTTTGGGTCGATCTTTGTCCTTGTCAATCTTGTCATATTGTGATCGATTCGTCATCGATCCTTGTCCTTTTCAATCATGTCAATTTGGTCAATTTGTCATTGATTTTTGTCAACCAATCTCAATCAAATCATTTATCACATTGGTCATTTATCAATCCAAAATCAAATCATGATCGAATCAATTATCTTTCATCAAGACCTAATTCATCTTCTAGGGTTTCGTGATTTAATCATTTAACCTGGTTTGTCATTTCCCTCTTTAGGATTAATAAATTATTTATTTATCCTAAGTCTTCTCATCACAATTAAATGTTCATTTAATTGGCTAATTATTCCTCTTTGTGAATGAATTAATTAATGAATGAAAAATTATTGATTAATTCACTAATTTCCTAATTTTCATCGTTTTCCTAATTCTTAATTTCCTCATTCCTCTTTTTCCTAATTTCTTAATTTTCTTAATTCCTAATTTCATTTCCTCCTATTTCTCTCCTACATTCATGGGAATGACATGTCAATTTGTCATAATTTGTCATAATTGACAATCAATCAATTCTTGCATAGAAATTTGTCATAAATTGTCATAAATCTTTGCATAGCAATTTGTCATAAATTGTCATAAATCCTTGCATAGCAATTTGTCATAGACATGTCATAATTTTGCTATTCTTGATTTGAATTTCCATTCGAATCACTATCATGCTAATTTGATCTTTTCTCCAATTTATCTATAAATTGGATGAATTTCTTCAATCAATCCCTTAATTAATAATCCTTAATCAGACTATCGAATTTACGCTTCTAGTACCCTTATGCTGTCGTCTCGTCTTGTCAATCTTGCTTTCACATTATACTTATGAACTTGAAGGTGAGATCCACAAAACAAAGCTATTTGAAGGAGAAAGAAGGACAATGGAGAATCATGGAGGAGACATTCACGTTTGTGTTGGTTTGCATTTGAATTGAATGTTTTATTTCCATGTCTCTATTGAGTGTTGTTTAGGATTTATCATTGCAATTTAGTTTTTTTGATTGAGCTAGGCTAATTTGATATTGCTTTGATGATTTCCAGATTCCTAGCTACACAATCCCTTCTTCTAAACACCCTTGGATACATTACTTGACTTCTAGGCTTGGGAAAACTAATATGAATTGAGCTAACACCATGAGGATAGGGTCAAGTTTCATGGCAACTGATCATAATATGTAAAGACAGGGTTCACACCTAAGTGTTGGCTCTCAACAATGCCACACTTCCAAAATTGTCAATCTTAAGACATCCCCTATTGGGTCAACACTCATTGATGGCCACAAGGCCAAATCAATGTATCTACACTTCAAACTCCTTACTCTAGGCTTGGAGGACCCTACACAAGGTCTATTAATTTTACCATTATAATTATATTTTAATGGATGAGTATCTATATTATCATTTCCAAAATAGTGTTATGCATATTCACAAAAATAAAGGTAAGTGGAAATAGTGACATCATGTGGTGATGTATTCACACATTGCCCCATTGCAAATGGAGACCCCGACATTTTTTCTTTCTAGGTTAGTTGTCTTAGCTTAGTTGGTTGTTGTCGAGTCTTTCTTGTTAACCTTTTGTTCATAGTTACTCAAGAGCTGGCCAAGTCTTTCTCTTTGAAATGAAGTGAGGTTTAGCATTCCCTTTGCCCATCCAAGGCATAATCCCTTCTTATGTCGATCCTATAAGTGGGTGCCCAAAACCAATCACTCCCATTTCCACCTCCCCTAACACTCTTCACTTCCATTTACCATACCTTCTAACTCACCTACCTTCCTATCCTCTATCCTCCATCCACTTTTCATACCCCATGCCTTAACCTCCTTCACATCTTAACGTAAACCTACCCTTCCATCTTACACCCTCACCTCCCTCCACTAACTTCCTTTACACCTTAGCCTTACCCCTATTCTATCCTAGCATCTCCCTATTGGCTTGATGATGATTGTAATGTATTCATCATTTATTATCATTGATGAAACACTCAAACACATATCATTATATTGACTATCGGTGTAACTTCAATTGTTTACACAGTCAACCGGTACTTTGTGTCAACCAGTATGTGCATAAGAGACAACCTATGGTTATACTAATTCGGCATCAAGATGAAGATCAAGCAGAGACTCAAGGACAATGGTTCATATGTTTTATTCAAACCAGTATTTGTTAATTTCTGTGATGAGTTACCAGCACCAACTACTCAACGGTAATTTTTGTGATGAGTTACCAACGCCGACTACTTGGCAGTAATTTTTGTGATGAGTTATGATAACCTGTCCAGATACACTGCACCTAGGAAATTGTGTCATGATTTCCTTAGGCCAACATGAAATCTGAATGTCTATATATCAATATCTTAGTAAATATTTTTCATATATGATGGCATGCATAAAGAGTAAAATTTTTTGTTGAAGAGCGATAAGTGTTAGGATGAAGAGTGTGTTGAAGAGATGTGTTGAATGTACTTAGAAGGATATAATCAAGTTAGTATTGTGCTACTCAGAACAAATCAAACCATTCTTGTTGTTTTCTAACCATTACAACATAATCAAATCCCTTAACTGAGTAAGCTCTAACAAGCTTCAATGTATAAATCCTCTAACAAGGTGATCCATTATTTTGGATTCTTAAATCCTCCAGCGGGGTTACTCCTAATAGGGTACTACTCTTAATAGGGTATAAGCTTCTAATCAAACTTTGGGATCTCTAACAAGATTCGCTCCTAGTAGAGAACTTTGTAGACCTTAACGGGTCAGTTATCTATTACTGCAAATAGTTAACTTGTGAGTTCCATCTCACCATGGTTTTTACCTATTTGGATTTTCCACGTATAAACACTTGTGTTTTTGGATGCTTTACTTTTTTGTGGATGTTGTAATATCATTTTGGATTGCATGCATTGTGTTTAAAAGCTTTGTTAAATTCATCTAACGGTTAGTGTTTGAAGTAGTGTTTAATTTAGTGTCACTGATTCACCCCCCCTCTCAGTGATTTTCAAGTCCATCAATTGGTATCAGAGCCTAACTTCTTTCAAGCCTAACCTCTTAGAAGGGAGCCTTTAAACCACCATGGGAGATAGGAGCTACTTTGAGATGGCTAGAGAGCTAGAAGCTAGCAGAAATGAACTTGAATCCCTTAGGGTCAAACTAAAAGATTCTCAAGTAAAAAGGAGAGAGATAACTGAACAACTATTACAGATATCTGATAATAGTTCTTTAGATGAAGCCAATATTTATGCTTTAGCAGAGGAAGTTGAAAAGTTGAATGGTGAGAAAATGAATCTAAGGAGAGAGCGAAAAGGTCTCACTATCCGCATGAGTCATGAACTGAAAGCCAAAAGAGTTGCTAAAGATCTTATCAAGGAAAGAGATCAAGAGATTACAAATATCAAATGGGAAAAGGAAACTATACATGAGAATTTGATTGTTGAAAGAGAAGAAAAGGAGAACCTACAGCTAGATCTTGAGCTTGCATCGTCTCTGAAAGAGAACCTGTCTAAGCATAATGAACATCTCATCAAATAGCTTACTGTAGCCAATGAGAAATTGGAGAAGCTTATCAAAAGTTCTACCATGCTGGAAGAACAAATTCAATCACAAATAATGAAGGGTGATATCTTTGGACATGGTTTTCACACAACTAAAAAAGGTGAATCCTCCGGTACTAAGAACAAATCTGCTCCTAAGATCAATAAGCCTACCGGTAAGAAGGTCTTTAAACTTGTTTTCTTTGTTTGCCATAAACCTGGTCACAATGCAAATGTTTGTAGAAACAAACCTAATAAAATTGTAAGTTACAATACTAATGCTAGGTATGTGTCCAAGAAATTTGAAGGTCATTGCTTCACATGTGGAATGTATGGACATAGATCTGTTGAGTGCAAATATGGAGCAAACAATCCTGTGCCACACATGCATCCCAGACCAAATGGTGACCAGATGAGGAACTTTGTTAACTGGGTAAACCTAAACTGGCAAAGATCCTACGACAACTTGTTTAGTCCATTCGAGATGGAGAAGGTAACAAATGTTATTTGCACCTTCTATAATAACTTTGGTCATGTGGCTATGAGCTGCAGAATAAGAATAGGAAGAGGAAATGCATGACCTTGGAGATCATCTGGTATGGCCTGTTATCACTGCAACAAATTGGGGCACATAGCAAAATTCTATAGATCTAGAAATAGCAAACCAGTCAACTCTTCCAAGGATCAGAAAGGAAAGCAGAAAGTTGATATTGAAGAAACTAGAGAGGATATGAATCGGATTTGGAAGAAGAAAAGTGATGAATCACTTGGAGAAGAAACTTCTCCTTCACCCAATGAAGAGAACCCTGCACCGGTGACTTAAGCCTTTTTAATATGGCTAAGGGGAGCTTAATGGTAAAACATCTCCAGACCCCTTGTGAAAAATGAGGAGGAAAGAATTTTGAAACATGAAATTTTGGTAAATTTTTGTTAACATGTTATCAACTGGTTTGTAACCTAACAGATGAGCATTTATTGTAGTAGGTAAAAAGGATAAAATTGAGTTTTACTTTGTCATTTTTAGCCTAAATCAATCGAGAAATAAATTTGAAGCGATTGCAAAGCTGAGTAAGATTGTCTTGTTGTTAATTGTCAAATTGTTTCGTAATTTGAGAAATTAAGTTGAATTGAAGGTTGCAGAAAGTCGAACTGGTGTGCACTTGGGCATTTCAACCGGTAAATGGGGCAACGTGCATGAAACAAGGTATTTATTTGAATGTACGACTTCGAATCTTGTTTTATCTAGAATGGAATCTACTTCAAAGTCTATAGAGAGGTTAATGATTACTTCTGAGCCTATGGAACCTGCAAAGGTAGAACAGATTGTGTCGTATAATGCATTGTCACAAGTTCCAAGTGAATTTTTGGTCAAAGGTGATTTGTCCAGTTATGTAGACTACAAGTTAGAAGATTTAGGATCTCTATACATTTACACATAGTTGAAATCACTTTGTGATGAGAACGGTAAAATTAAGACACGTTATGCTAGGGTTTTCAAAAGGGTTTTCATAATGCCTCCTATTTTCTTGAAGATTTTGAAGATGTACATATCAGAATAATTTTGTGTAGAGTTAATAGAGAAAAAATGTACTTATAACTCACACAATTACAAAGGAAGCCATTCAGGCTGTGACTGGCTATTTCTCAACTAGTGAAGTACCTGAGTTAAGGAAACTTTCTAAGGACACTGTCTTCAACTTAACCGGTTCTACTTTTGATAAGCGTGCCTTTTCTATCAACAATATTAGAGACCCTATGGTAAAACTAGTAGCAATGGTGATATGCTACCGAGTACTTTACTCCAGTAGACTTAATAGTGTTCTATCTGCAGCAATTCATACTACTCGTAATGATTGTTGATAATGCATACTATGATCTTTGTGAAGCCATCAGAAGGCAACTATTTCAAAATTTGAAATCAGTTAAAAAGGATAACAGTCAAAAATTCAAGTATGGTCAGCTATTGGTCGGATTATTCTTTTATTTTTCAGAACTTTCTACCAGGAATTGGAGACATTGAGTGGTCAAAGGACTCGTCAGTCTCTGCACAAATTAAGAACAACATCAAGGTTGTAAATAATAATTTCCATGCTACCCTGAATAGATATTTCAATGAGTTCCAAAAGAAGATGAGTATGAGAATGAGGCTACCGGAAGATGTGGTAAAACACTTTGAGAAGGACATAATCTTCACCGTTACCACTTACTTTTGCTTAATGCAAGCAATTGAGCCAAGAGAAGAAGAAATGGAAGACTTGAGTTATGAGGCTAACCATGATCTACTAGTTGGTTATGCTAATACCCTATTAGCATCACCTATAGACAAAAAGCAGGCAAAATTGGACATTGTGGCAATCCAAGAGGCACCTGCACAAACCAGTATTGCACCTGTTAAAAGTACAAAAGGAAAGAATAAAAAGTCTAATGAAGCATCTCCAACAACAAAGAGAACTAGGGTTACCAGGAGTGTCCTAACCAAAAAGGAACCGGAACCCAGAGTATATATTAAGAAAGAGACAAAGAAGAGAGGTAGAAAATTAATTTTGCAACCAGAGTCTGAGGGAATAGATTCTAATGAAGAACCAAAGAAAGCAAAAACAACTGGCAGAATATCCAAGAAGGTTAAGTAAGTGCCAAAGGAAACTATGCCTATTGATATAGCATCCTTCAAACCTGAAACCCATTTTGAAAGGACAATGAAGACACTAAGGAGAAATAGGTTTGACAATGTAACGGAGCATTTTGATTCCTTCACTAAAAATGAGAAAGAGCAAGTGATTCAACAGGTAATCACTCATCTATGTCATTATAATAGATATCCACATGAATTAGAAAAGGATATCTCAGATTCTTTGAATACTATTCTTTTGAATAAATGGGAGGAAGCTATTAGATTAGAAAAAGAAATAATTGATGAGGTATTTGTACAATATTTTCCTAAGGATGATATTATTACTTTAGTTGCTCGATACAAATCCCAGTTTACATTCAAAGAAAGAAGACTAGAGTTACTTAGTGGAAAGAGGGCAATCATTGAGATTGAGACTCATCAGATAGCTTGTGAAATCAAACGGATGGAAGAGCTCATCCAATCCTCTATGAATGAGGATAATGCTACTGATGATGTTACTCTACCAGAAAAGGATGAAGAGGAGATTATTCAACCTGATGAGGTCTATCCACTCAAGAAAAAGGATGATTCCATTATTCTTATTGATGAAAATGTTCAGAACATAGTGGACCTATCTAGAGACAACACTGCACCAGATATGGATCCCCCAATAATCACTAATGTACAAGTTACACTAGTTGAGCAACCAGCTACTCAACTAAAAGTGGACAATCCACTGGCAATAGAATAATTGGAGAAACCCCAATCTCCACTGGTCATTCAAGAAATTCAAAAGGAGACTACTAAAAGTGTTGCCACATAGTCACTTGAAAAGACAATAGAGCAAAATACAAAGAAAGCTATCATTAAGGTTGTATCCCCTGAACTGGAAAAGCAAAAATAACTTTAAGATGATGATGATGATTCTTTAAGTATTTCAGGACCTATTGATATGAACATTTTGAGTGCATCAGAAATGATAAAGATTTCTAATGTTATGCAATCTAGAGTACATAAGAAGAGACTGAAAGAGCAAAGGGTTGAAGCAGAGACATTCAAACTGTAGTAGAAATTTTGTTTGGTCTACTACCGGAAACATCTATAGCACATATTTCTACACCCATTAGCAAACTTGGCCAGTTAGTTGCAAATGTATCTGATCAAATCAAGTCACTAGAAGATGTTGCTCAACCGTATGCTGCAAAGAATCACAAGAATAAGTATGGAGAAAAATTGGCAAAGGATATTGATAGTGGGAAAATGGCTCTGTCGCACAATAAGGATTTGTTGAGAAATGCTATTGAAATGGGAGGAAAGTATCTTGCTTCCACCTCTAATGTTTCTTTCTTTTATTTTGACATTTCAAAAAGACAAAAAAAAACAGAGCAAGAGCTAGAAAGGATATTCAAGGCATATGTCCCACTCCAGGACTCTATACTTGCCTTTGACAAATCTATAGATGATTTGCATAATAGACTACATATATATGATAATGAGAAGGCTAAGAGACTCTAGTCTCTAAAGGAACTCAAGAGTTTTCTCACATCACAAGTAAACATATTATAGAGAGCCTAGTCCAATGCATAAGCTATATTAGCAACCCCTGAAACCTGCACACTGGATTCAATGGAAGAATTCCGTTCATAGTTGTTGTCTACATCTGAGTATACTAAGAACGTGTTGGAGTCATGGACAAACACTTTGTCACAATTGAAGACAAGCTACAATGTTATTTTCATGAGACTTGCTTATGCTTGAATTTCGATACAGTTTCTTTTTACTGTTGTATATGCTAAACACTATGATACAAATTTTCTATATATATATATTTCTTTTTCAATTTGGAATTGTTGTCAAAGGGGGAGTAGAAATATGTATGTGTGTTTTTGAAAATTTTGTATAATGTATGAATTAAGGGGGAGCATGCGTAAATGTGTAAATTTGTTTTGCATGCACACTTGGTGGTATTACTGTAAAATTTTCTAAGTGTTGCCATCAATGCCAAAGGGGGAGATTGTTGTCTTGATGACGATTGTGATGTATTCATCATTTATTATCATTGATGAAACACTCTCACACATACATATGATTATATTGACTATCGATGTAACTTCAATTGTTTACACTATCAACTGGTATGTTAGAGGTTTATCTCTAACCGGTACTTTGTGTCAATTGGTATGTACATAAGAGACAACCTATGGTTATACTAAGTCAGCATCAATATGAAGATCAAGTGGAGACTCAAGGACAATGGTTCATATGTTTTATTCAAACTAGTATTTGTTAATTTTTGTGATGAGTTACCAGCACCGACTACTCGACGGTAATTTTTGTGATGTGTTACCAGCACTGACTGCTTGGCAGTAATTTTTGTGATGAGTTATGATAACTTGTCTAGATACACTGCACCTAGGAAATTGTGTCATGATTTCCTTAGGCCGACATGAAATCTAAATGTCTATATATATTGACATCTCATTAAATATTTTTCATATATGATGGTATGCATAAAGAGTAAAAATTTTTGTTGAAGGGCAATAAGTGTTAAGATGAAGAGTGTGTTGAAGAGCAGTGTTGAATGTACTTAGAGGGATCTGATCAAGCAAGTATTGTGCTACTCAGAACATATAAAACCATTCTTGTTGTTTTCTAACCATTACAACATAATCAAATCCCTTAACCGAGTAAGGTCTAACAAGCTTCAATGTATAAATCCTCTAACAAGGTGATCCATTAGTTTGGATTCTTAAATCCTCCAGCGAGGTTACTCCTAATAGGGTACTACTCTTAACAGGGTATAAGCTTCTAATCAAACTTTGGGATCTCTAACAAGATTCGCTCCTAGCAGAGCACTTTGTAGACCTTAACGGGTCAGTTATCTATTACTGCAGATAGTTAACTTGTGGGTTCCATCTCACCGTGGTTTTTACCTATTTGGGTTTTCCATGTATAAACACTTGTGTTATTGTGGATGCTTTACTTTTTGTGGATGTTGTAATATGATTTTGGATTGCATGAATTGTATTTAAAAGCTTTGTTAAGTTCATCTACCAGTTAGTATTTGAAGTAGTGTTTAATTTGGTGTCACTAATTCACCCCCCCTCTCAGTTCTTTTCAAGTCCATCACTCCCTTCCCCTCATACCTTCTATCTGACACTCCCCTCCACACTACCTACCCCTTTATCTCTTTATTCCCCTAAAATCACCTATTCTAACCCACATCCCATAAGTCTTCCTTCATTTATTTCCCTAAGCTTAACTCTACCACACACCTATTAACCTACCCTTTCCATCTTCTCACCTACCCCCATCCTAGCCTACCCATATCCTATTTGTATCCTAACCTACCACCCTACCCCCTTACCCTTTTTCCTTGCCCCTTATAACCTACATCTCATTTACCCTTTCATTACCCCATTATACCTCCCACTCCACTTTATTCCCCAACATATCCTAACTCCAACCCCTTCTACCTCCCACATCCTAAACCTCTTTCCCCCCCATGTATCTCCATCTTCCATCATTTATATCCCTTATGTCCCCCTTTCCTCACACATTTTATTCCCTCCTCTTTCTCCACGTAGCAACTACCCTTAACATTTCCTACCACTCCCCCCTCATATTTCTCTCCACCATATCATGTCATCCCTTTGAGCCCCACACACTCAAAAATGGAGAATCAAACAAGATTTTTTAAGGACACAATGTAAGGTGTGGCACTTAGGAAATAAACCAGCTGGCCTTTGAAGGGAAAGATGTATCACATGAACAAAACCATTTGGGGGATTTAAATTCAAAATCAAATCATAAGGAGAGCATAAGTAAATGACAAGAAAAAGATACAAATTCATATTTGAATTGAGGTAATCATATTTTAAGGAGAATTCAAGAGGTGTATATTTAAGTGAATAATCTAATAGGCGTGGATTTCAATCTACATCGGATTCTTGAAAGAAGTACATGCAGTCCTAATATGAATTCAAGCAAATATTAATGCAATCTAGTGAAGAAGGTCAAAATTAATCCAAATCAGAGAAGAGTGGAAGTAATTCTTGAAGCAAAACAAGTTGTTCATATTCAGATCCAAGTGTTTTCGTCCCGTTCTTGTGTCACAACTTACCTAGGCTTTGAAGGGAGTCCAATTGCCAAATGACCTTTCCAATGAGGCTTGCTACTTATTTTGGTTACTTTGGAGCATCAACATAAATCAGTTCATCATCCTTGATCTTTGTTTTCCTCAAGCCACCTAGATCAACAACTTGAAGGAATTCGAGGAGTTAGTAGCTAGTTCTTCAATATCAATATAGCTAAACAAGATAAAACACAAAATTGATAATTATAATATAGTTGAACAAAATGACCTTTATTTTAATCGAGTGTGTTTACAAAATGGGTAAACTTTGTAGTAGAGATGAATGCCTTCTATTCTTGAAACATGATTCAAATTCAACCACTATATAGCTTTCAAAAAAAGGAAAACTTACTAAAAGTAGTATATTAGGGATCTTGGTGGAACCAAAGAATCATAACACCTAGTACTAACTAGTGTCCTTGGAAGTTGAAATGAGCATTCAAATAAGGACAAACCTAATGGAAAGCTAAAAATGTTTGTTGGAAAATTATTTATTTGGCACCTCCATTTTTCAACGCCATAACTCTTGTCTATAACTACTGTAGACATATAAAAATGACCACTTTCCTAAGTAAATATTTAATATTCATTTTAACCCCATTCCTCTATTTAATTAAATTAGATTTTAATTAAATTATTCACATTCATCTATTTGATTAAATGAATTACTCAATTTATTTAATTAAGGTCACTTAAGCCTTTTCTATCCCTTTGATTAAATAAAACACTTTATTTAATTAATTCCCCCTTTTCCCCTTTTAATTAAATTTACATTTAATTAAATTGTTCATTGCAAATAAATAAATTTTATTTATTTATTTAAATCCCCCACTTGTATTTATGCAAGTTGCTTTTATTTTGTTGAAATAAAGTAATTTATTTTAATTAAAATTACCCTCCATTCACTTGCATTTTCCTACATATCCCACTTGCCTCTCTAAACCCCCTTCTAGATTCTTCCAATCCCTTCCAATTTAGCCTAACCCATCTCCTTAATATTGTCACATCCCTAAACAAAGGGAAGTCACTTCTCAAACCCTCAAAGTCTTTCAAAACCATTAAAGGCTTTACATCTCCAACAAGCTAACCTTGAAAGTCTTCCAAACCATTAATGGTTAACTCAACCCTCTTGCATGATTAGAGAATTTCTCTCTAACTCAACCCTCATCTAACCCAAGGATCTCATCAAGGATTCATTGCTTTGACCATTGTTATCCCTTTAACCCTTGCACAAGAATTTATCCTTTGGGTAAAATCTTTATCCAATGGATAACCTTAACCTAACCTTAACCCTTACCTCCTAAGGTAACCATAAGGTCTTCTCAAGCATTTAATGCTTCTTACATCTCCTCTCAAGCAATCTCTTGTTAACAATTGTAAACATGGATTGATAACTTTCAATCTTGTCCCTTGATAAGATTATCCAATCTTGACCATTCATTGCCCCATTTTTCCTATAAATAGAGCCCTCATTCTCTCATTTTGATATCCAAGTATTTAGTATCCAACTTATAGACATTTTATTAAGCATCTAATCTAATCATTTTTAAATCAAGCATTTAGCCTCTTTTGAATAGAAATCATCTTGATAATCATTTTAGGAAGCATTTCTATTATCATTGCATTCTCATAATAGACTAGTATATCATGTTAGGATAAATTTTACTAATCTTTCATCTTATCATCATATCCATGCTAGTTTAAATAATACTAGATTTAACATCATGCATAACTAGGAATGCATTCATGTTAAGTTGATCAACATCCCTCGTTCTCATGGTTGTCATCCCTAAGTTATTTTGCTCAGTGATATGAGAGAAAAGGCATTGGCTTGAGGGTTCTTGTGAGATAGAGAACAATGGAACGTCCCTTGGGAAGTTGAGTTATTCAATATAACTCCATAACTTGCACCAAGAGTCCCATTGGTGTGTGGACTTGTCAAGAAACCAAAATTCAAGTTTCATCCTCCCACTTTTCCCGCACACATTTTTGGCGCCCACCATGGGGCAATACCCCATAAATAACATCATTTTTTATACATGACTAATATTGCAGGTATGTGGAAAAGCAGAGTTAGCACGTTGGTACCTTCTTTTAGCGCATTCGAGCCGTCTATCAAAGCATCTTGATTATTGTTTAGCGCATTAGACCAAAACCTTAGCACATACAATAGTCAAACTAGCGCAAAGCACTTCCTCTGGTAACTGATAAACCTCAACATATTGAAACACCAGTTTAGCGCATCCAAGCAACAGCTTAGCGCATCAGGGCCATTTGTTAGTGCATAGGTTCTTTTATGTAGCACGTAGGTTCTGCAGTCTAGCGCATAGTTGTAACAGATAGAAAAACACAGTTTGTAACCAAGGAAAAAAGTTAGGCTTGTATAAGCTCACATTAAAATCTAAATCTTTCACTAACTGATATTTGAATGTAGGTTATTAATCTCTATTTTTGCAGGTTGGAGGAGTTCATTTTTTTAAGTATTTGATTATTTTTTGTTTCTAACTTTTTCTAAGTTAGTTATTAAAAAATATATCATTTCCTTGTTAGTAAAGAGAATAAACTCATTTTCATTTGGTGTTACTTAAAAAGAACAACAAAAGTCATTTTTTTTCTTTCTTAGCAAGAACAAACTTCACTTTTGGGGATATAAAAAGAACAAGACAAAATTTACTTTCTTGCAAAAGTTTAAAATGAACCTCACCATCCTTTGGTGTTTAAAAGGATCCACTTTATTTTGCAAAGGTAAAGGAACCTCAATTTTAAATTCTAGGCAAAGCAACAAAGGGAAATCTTTCCCCTATTCGAATTTACTTTTGTTGACCAGGTTTGATTCAAGAATTTATTTTGGAATACATAGTTTTGCTATGAGGAATTAAAAAGAACATCATGCTTTTTGGAGTAAAATCTCCAAGTAGAAGTTAGAAAATCATTTCTTTGAGGGATAAAAAGAATCTTGTTTGCTTTGCCTCGAAAGTGGAAGGTATATGCTCTCCCCTTAACTGGGTGATCAAAAATCCAAACCACTCTTATGCTTTCTTCATTTCAAGTACTTAATTCCTTTAGTAGGCTTGCCCTCCCGAGTTACTCTTAGAGTGCCATTTAAATGGTCGGTGAGAGGGGAATGACCTAAGTGGGAAATGACTTTGTCGCCAAGTGTTCCAACCCACTATAATCAAAAGTGGAGGTTGACGAAAGTCCCTTCAACAGTTTTTCTCAGTGATTATCCTTCCCCCAGTATCTTTAATGATACGTAAAGCCTTTGTTCTAAAGGTTGGGAAGCCTCCTGAGGGAGTTTATCACTGAATACCGAACAGGAAGCTTGATTACAAACTTTAGCAATAGAAACTTTGAGCCGAGTCAATATCCAAACATCTTCAATATCATAGTGCAAGGGTGGGGAAGAATCCACCCCCAAGATTACTCACCATATATCTCCCAAGATAACTGCCCGATTGTGAAGCAATTCACTTTGAGTTAATTTTTGGCAAAAGGCAAAAAAATGGGTGCCCCCTAGGGAGTGACACGGCTGTTTGAGCTGACGGAGTATCGAGACTAGTGGGCTATGGTATTGATGATGACCCTTGAATAAAGAGTCTTTTTGATTTGTCTTCTTTATCCAAACCTATGAAAACATTGGGGATTTGAACACATCCTCGCAGAACATACACTATCTGTTTAGTGTAGGCAAAATTGCTTGTCTCTTTCATGTTGTGTTTTCAATTTATATTTTCAAAAAAATCATCCATCAAAATCAAACAAGTGTTGAAAATTCCAAGAAAATCAAAAATAGGGAAATCACGGTAGTTTATCGCATAAGAGTAACTTCTTAGCGCATCTGAAACATTCTCTAGCACATATCAACCATATCTTAGCATTTTTATCGATCAAGCTAGCGCATAACAGTTATCTTCTTGGTAAACATTTCACTAGCGCTTTCGGATACCATATTATCCCTTTAGAGCATCAGCCTAGCATATTGGGGGAAAAATTTAGGGCTTATTCAGGACATATCAATGTATAATCATCTCGGTCAAAATAAATTTCAAAATTGAGAGTTAGCATATAACATAGGCAGCTTAGCGCATACAGAAATTTTGGTAGTGCATCTAGATCATACCTTGGTGCCTCCAGTCTCTGTTTTAGCGCATAGTTAAAACACAGAAAAACAATGAGTAAACCAAATAGTTTTGGAAAATTTTATCATCGGTCCTAGATACCCTTTTGGACCTTTTATCAAACTCACTAGTCAGAATTTGAACCAAAACATTAGAGAAAATATTCCAACAATCAAGCAAGCATCCTTAGAGAAAAATTGTCAAATCTAAAACTAGCTAAGATAAGACTTTATCCGAAAAAATTCAGGCAGTACCATCACACTGATCAAAAGGTCTGCCATCTAAACGGATTTTATCAAACACACATACCTAGTTTAAACTTAAGTCATCAAATCAAGTCTCCATATCGAGAGACTCTTATCCATATCATTTGACGCACTTTGTCGTGGAGGCGAATCTAACTAAACCTCTACTCGATAAAGTAGGCTTCAGTTTCAAACAATGTATCCTAATCCAAACAATCAAAGGAAACCATTGACCACTTGTGTATGACCACTCCTCATATTTTGAGAAGAAGAAGTTTTCATCACAAAACTAAGTTGAAGAAACAATAGCCTAGTTCCAAAACACTTGCCAAACGGAACAAATTTCTTTACATAAATTGTCAACTTTTCAAATCACATCACACCTTTCTCCATCATATGTGGTTGTATCTTCAAGGTAAATCAAATGAATTTGATAAAGAACTCTTAAGAAGGAGAGCTTAGATTCAGAAAGTGGCATTCAGTCAACATCTAAATCGAGGAGGAAGAATCAACCCCACTTTCTTCCCACAAGTTTGCATCACTTATAACATAGCTCGACCTAAACCACCAACCCCTGAACAAGTAGAAGAAGATTTTTTCCCTTTTGTCACAGAAAGCTTCTACTAGATGCCTGCTATCACTCACTCTCAACAAAATAAGAAAAGTGAACTGCAACCAGAGTCAAGTATGTGTCGAAGATTATCAAACCCTTTCAATTATACTAATCTAGGAGAAATAGAGATCACTGAGGAACTTCTCCAAGAATATCAAGAAAACCCCTCCTTCCAAAAACTTATGGAGCGCCTCATAGAAGCTGACAAAGAAAAATGTATGCTCATGTTAACAAGAAAAGGAGTTAGACTACCTGAAGACTTCAATACTGAAATCTTAAGTACAAGGTCTCGAAATTCTGCTTATCAGGAACAACAAACAGAAGAGGAAACACGTGACCCTGAAAACATACTTGAACAACATAACATACCTAAACACAACCATGTCCGAACTAGGGATAATGAAAGAGAAGAACCTTTCCCTCAATGAACAAATGCACCTATGGTTTCTCTTATGCAAAAAATTCAAATGCTACAAAGACAAATGAAAGACATGCAATAGGGAACCACCATACGATACTCCTTGGATGAAATTTTTCCTTACCCCTTTGATAGGAGATTAAACATGATACCTTTTCCCCCAAATTTAGATATACCCAAATACGATAAATATGATGGTAAGAGTAATACCCGTGATCATGTTCAGGAATTTTGTACCATGAACCTTGAATTTTCTCACGGTGATACTTATTTGATGAGGCTATTCCCAAGAAGTTTGGGAGGAAAACAATGGAGTGGTTGTCTAAACTTACACCTCCCATCAGATCCTTTGATGAGTTGGTAAATAAATTTATCACACAATACTCCTATAATATTCAACATGCAATCACCATGTTGGATGTATGTAATACGGAACAGAAAAACAATGAAACATTCATGGTGTTTATTCAGCGTTGGAGACGTATGGTTTTGAGATATCCTCGAGATGTGTCTGAAAAAGAAAAGATGGAAATCTTTATTGACAATCTGAATAGTGAGATGAGTTATCTACTCAATCTCCAATGCATACCATCTTTTGCCAAGTTGATCGAAAATGGAATCCAAGTAGAGGAAGCGTGCATCAAAAAAGGGACATTGAAGTTCTTTAAAGAAGGAACTAATTCATCCAACACTCACTTTAACAACCAAAACAACAACAACACTTTAGACAAATCCTAGTTCTGGACCAGAAACAAAAATGTTGTTAATGAGGGAGGAATTGATGCTAATGATATGAAGTCCAAACAACCAGTATTGGCTTTATCGGGTAATCCACAAGCTAACAAAAATCAAAAATGTTAACCAAAGCACTAACACTTATCCATAAAATACCAATCAGGGACCTTCTAATGCAAACACCAACAATACCCAAACCAACAACAATACCCAAGGAAACAACACTAATCAAGGAACTAATCCAAATCAAAGGAGTAACACCAATAATTTCCCAAATAGACGCATCTACACACCATTAGGGCAATCCTTAGAATCATCATTTCGTAAACTCCTAGCCAACAAGATTATCACTTTGCCAGCCATAAAAAACTTCAGACCCTAGATCAAACCACCTTGGTGGAATGACTCACATTTCTATGATTTGTATCGAAATAAAGGACATCACACCAATGATTGCATGAGGCTTAAAAAACTTGTTCAAGACATGATCAATAGAGATGATTTAATGGTTTATGGTCTCAAAACAAATGGTGATCATGGCGCCTTTAAAAATCCTCTTCCAAATTACAACAAGGAAGGAGCTTCATTATCAAATGATACATGAGGAGCTCGCATAAATCACTTGTACAACAACACTATCAATCACATATCAACAAAGGATAATCAGATAAATGTCATAAAGATCAAGGACAAACAATACCATACATCAATCAATGTGACAACTGGAGCTCAAAATATGTCTTGAAAGGGCATACATCAACATTGACTACTATCCCCAAGACTCAATATGATTTGGTGAATCAACTGTGGCAAACTCCTGCTCAGATATCCATACTCGAGTTACTCAAACTTTTGCCCAAACATAAGGACATCTTGGAACAAGCACTAGTTGAAACAAATGTGCCTCAAGATCTGGATATTGACAAATTTTAAGCCATGGTGGCTCACATGAGAGGGCCTCATAATCTCACCTTTTCCAAACATGATAATATCTCTTTGAGTCATCCACATAATACTCCCCTTTATATTGAAGTCTTAGTCTACAAACATCGAGTTAAAAGAGTATTAATAGATGGAGGAGTTGGTCTCAATATCTGTACCTTAAAACTTATCCATGCATTAGGCTTCTCTAAGCAGTCTATTGATCCACACAAAAAATCACCATCAAGGCATATGATGATGAAGATATATCATCCAAGAGAATAGTGATACTACCTATTCAGGTAGGACCAATACAAAGGGACACTATCTGCCAAGTATTAGACACAAACTTAACATACAATATTTTATTGGGTCATCCTTGGATACATGAAATGCAAGCAGTGTCATCGACCTACCATTAGTGTGTCAAATTCCCATATAATGGATAGGAGATTTCCATCTCTGCTGACAATAACTCCTTTCAACATTGCAATGCTATGGGGGTAGCCCAAGATAGCTTGGTTCCACATAATAGGGAAGCTCAAACTTCCTCAGCATTAGAAGATGAAAATCAAAGAGAAAGGCATGGGAGGATACTCTTTTGAACCCATGTGTCTATCCAAATTACCAACATCACCAAAATATCATGGACAACCCTCTACATCAACACATCAAGCCACACAGCCCATCACCAAGTTTGATGGCAATTTTATTCAATTGGCACACTAGAAAATGAAACAAAAGAGAAAGACATCCTTAGTTGACTATATAAGGATGAGGGAGAAGACATAGTTTCTACTATGGAGGTATCCATACCAACACAATAGTATGGAAAAGGATTCCTAATCATGCAACAAATGGGATACAATGGCAAGGGACCCATAGGCAAGCATCAAGAAGGCATTACAAAACCATTGGACCCTTCTTCACAATTTTCTCAAGACAAAATGGGACTGGGATATGGACACAACATACCCCCAAGGAAAAACAAAATAAATATCAGAAACCTTAGTGGAAAGAAAAGAAGAAATGCAATGAGGACTCATGGCAAGATGCACTACACCGAGCAGCAGAAACAGTAAGAAAAGAGAGAGAACATCAAGAAATAGAGAAACGACAAGAGGAGCTAATCATTCAAAAGGAAGAAGCATCTTATGAGGAAGTGCACCATGTTCAAGAACCTATTCAAAACAAGGTAGAATCACTTCCAGAAGAAATCACTACTCCCCAAGTAGAAATAGTGTATGAACAAATTCAAAGAGTACAAGCTGGTTCTGATTCGGAATCAGAGAAAACTACTAGACTGGTATCAATTATTAGGGATCTCTTTTCACCTTACAACATACCTATCAACAGCACTAAAAGACTCTGGGACAATACTTCTGAAACTGATTCCAATGACTATGAATGGGGTAGTTGTTCAAATGTTACTGAAGATATCCCTGAAGGTTCTATACATACACCCCTTTCTCAAGAAGGACAAGGCACAAATTCTAGATTACTTGAATTTGGTCCACAACATATCTACAAAGCTAAGGAAAATGAGCAGCGACACTATGAGCAAGTCTACATGAAAGATGATACCATCAAAGACCTTGACAATATCATTAACTCACCTAATATCCCAGACAACCTTAACGATACCTCTATCATGACACTTACTGCAACTGACCTTGACCCACCAAATGATGCTTTACCGCTCGTATTTCCTTATTTAATAGACTGGGATGAACCTGAACACCATGACATACCTATTTTCCCAGATGATGAATCCATTGTCCATTACCTATGTACTACCAAACTGGAAACAGACTCTACCAACAAACAAAATAATGATATCTGTAATCAAGAGGGTGCCAAGTCTCTCAGTCGCAAAAATGAAAGAAATAAAGGATCTAATGCTGAAAAATAGTCAATGGCAACACTAGATCACAAAAAAGTTAAAATAAAGGATGCATATGAGGGTGAAAACCTTTCTAAGGCACCTAAGGATGGGAGACTTGACACTCTTTCTAAACACTATCAGGAGCGATCACCCATATTGACATTGATACATAAGAAGCAACTAAAAACATACACCTAACAAAATATCTGATAGAAGAAGAAAAATCAGAGTTTATCCGATTCTTCAAAGAAAAGCAAATCAATTTTGCTTGGTCCTATGTTGATATGCCTGGAATAGATCCAAACTTAATCATGCATCATCTATCTATTGCTTCAGGAGCTAAGCCAGTCAAACAGAAGTTAAGAAAGATGAATCCACATGTAACATTAATGGTCAAAGCTAAACTAAAGAAGTTACTAGAAGTCGGATTTATTCGACCTATAGACCATGCTAAATGGATTTCAAACATTGTACCAGTTTCAAAACTAGATGGAAGCATCAGAATATGCACTGAATTTAGAGATGTTAATAAAGTTTATCCAAAGGATGACTTTCCTTTGCCCAGCATAGACATAATTTTAGACCTCACAGCAGGCCATGCAATGCTATCATTAATGGACGGTTTCTCTAGATATAATCAAATCAAGATAGCTCTAGAGGATCAAGATAAAATAGGGTTCACCTATTCTTGGGGAGTGTATTGTTGGAATGTCATGCCTTTTGGCTTGAAGAATGTTGGGGCAACTTATCAAAGAGCAATGATGACAATCTTTCATGATATGATGCATACCTTCATGGAGGAATATGTGGATGATTTACTGGCTAAGTCATTCACCCGACCAGAACATCTGGGCATATTAGATAAAATATTTCAAAGATTGGAGAAATTCCAAGTTAGGCTAAACCCTATGAAGTGTGTCTTCAGGGTGATATCAGGCAAATTATTAGGCTACATTGTGTCTGCAAAGGGCATTGAATTAGATCCAGCGAAGGTATAGGCCATCATGGAGATGTCACCTCCCAAGAACATTAGTCAACTCAGATCTCTACAAGGACGGCTACAGTCAATCAGGTGATTCATAGCCCAACTAGAAGATAAAAGTTTACCATTCAATCATCTGCAACATAATAACATACCATTCATATGGGAAGCCAAGTGTGCAAAACCATTCTATCAAATCAAGCAAGATCTAATGAACCCACCAGTTCTGGTACCACCCATAGCAGGGAAGCCACTCATTCTCTACATATCAACAATGAACATATCATTGGGGGCGCTGTTAGCATAAGAAGATCAAGAAGGCTGAGCTATATATTACATTAGCAGAACATTAAATGGATATGAGCTAAATTACACATTCATTGAGAAGGCTTGTTTAGCTATAGTTTTTGCCTCTCAAAAGTTTCTACATTACATGCTAGCTCACACAATCAAGCTAGTAGAAAAAATTGATCCACTCAAGTATTTACTCGGCAAAGTAGCTCTCACAGGCCGACTAGCTAAATGGGTCATGATTCTCAGTGAGTTTGATATCCAATACACAGAGCGTCGAGCTATCAAGGGACAAGTAATTGCAAATCAATTATCTGAAGCACCACTACCAGATATGCAACCAATGAAGGTAGAATTTCCAGACATGGATGTCCTTACTGTTACACCCAAACAATGGACCCTGTACTTTGATGGTTCATATACACAACATGGCTCAGGTTCCAGCATCTTGTTCGTCACTCCAAAAGGGCACACCATTCCAAGATCATATAGACTCATGTTTCCATGCACCAATAACATCGCTAAGTATGAAGCCCTAGTCACAGGAATCAAAATGGCTATAGAATGGAGAATTATGGAATTGAAAGTCTATGGAGATTCCCAACTGGTTATAAATCAGATCAATAATGAATATCAAACAAAAGATGACAAGTTGTTGTCATACAAAAGAATGGTAGATGACTTCAAACAGTACTTTGTACACATCACCTTCGAGCAAATACCAAGGTTGGACAACAGAGAGGTCGATGCAATGGCCACCATCACTTCATTGCTACAAATTCTAGAGCAACAGAGTCGTTATGAGTTCCTGGTAGAGTGAGTGTTTTCCCCAGCCTACGACAATTCTGCATCCCATGTTTTCTATGCCTTAACTAGTTCAGACTCTCCTTTATATGAGACAATCTATGAGTACCTTAAAACCAATACCCTACCCATTGACCTATCTCGTAATCAAAAATGCAATTTTATCTGGCAAGCCGCCCGTTATACTTTAACTGCTGATACCCTTTACCGTCGAGGTCTAGATGGTACTCTTCTTTGTTGTCTTGATCATAATGAATCTGAATCTACTTTACACGAGCTTCATGAGGGTATCTATGCACGCATTCAAGTGGTCCTGCTCTCTCTAAAAAAAATTTGAGAATGGGATATTACTGGCCGATAATAGAGAAAGACTTTTATCAATTTGCAAAGAAATGTCCTAAGTGCCAAATCCATGGCAATCTTATCCATGCACCAGCACAAGAATTGTAACCAATTCCAACATCTTGGCCTTTCTTCCAGTGGGGACTTGATTTAGTAGGGAAAATACATCCTTCCTCTTCAAATGGACACAAGTTCATTATCACTGCAATAGAGTATTTTATAAAATGGATTGAAGCGGTCCCAATGACCATAGTAACTGGAAATAAAATTGCCTCTTTTATTCTCAATTATCTAATTTGCAAATATGGTATTCCCAGTTCTATTATCACAGACAATGGGCATCCCTTCAAAAATTAGGATGTGTGATAACTATGTGAGCAATTCAAAATCTAGCATCATTTCTCTACACCTTACTACCCACAGGGGAATGGTCGAGAAGAGGCATCAAATAAAACAATATTGAAAATCCTAAAGAAGACAATAAATTATGCAGGTAAGGATTGGCATGTGCAACTCAATCTAGCACTCTAGGCATATAGGACTAGCATCAGGACACCTACAGGAGCTACACCATATTCATTGGTGTATGGATCAAAAGCAATTTTACCTCTTGAAGTCAAAATTCCATCACTAGGAGTATCTTTAAAAGGCCTCATTCTAGATGAGGAGTATCGGGTAAACCGATTGCAAGAACTAGAGCTTCTGGATGAAAAATGACAACATGCCTATAATCACCTCAAACCATACCAGCAGTGCATGTGCAGAAGCTACAACCACAAAGTCATCCCTAGGATTTCTAAAGTTGTCGATCTTGTACTCAGAAAAATCAACAGGATCGAGAAAAGAAGGGGAAGTTTGAACCTAACTTGTTGGGTCCCTATGTTATCATATCAGCCTATGGATCAAGCACCTATCATCTCACAACTTCAGAGGGCAATGTGCTCGATGAACCAGCCAACAACATCCATCTGAATAAATTCTATACTTGAGTGGTCTAATACACGGAAAAAGTGAAAAATACAAAAAAATCATAAAAACAAAAAAAAGGTGCAATAAAAACAAGTGGTGAAAAGCTGGCAATAGGCGCTATCTGGGAGGGAACAACTCCTCTATCTATCATTACTCATATCTTTTGCATCTAAAGTCAAAGAGAATGGCCATTACCCAACACTTTATACACAACATTTTCCCGAACACACTTAGCGTAGTCACTGTCCTTGCTTATTTGAAGATGAGTTCATTATATCCCACCATGGCTTGGTAATCACTGTAAATATCCACATCGATCGATATCTATAGATAGGGGCAGCATTCCTCTAACTTCAAATATTCCAACAAAAAGCAAACACGAATCACAGCATGCCAAGAAAATCATGTCAACAACAGCTCAGCAGCTGAGAAAACAAAACACTGATCCAATTAACAACTTCAACACACACATGATGGATGATTTTCTGAAATATAATTTGTTTACATCTCGCATGAAGTTTTGATTATTTTGCACTTCAAATTTTTAATCATTGGATCTCTAGAATTTCTCAAAGATGCATCACGCTAGAGAACATCGCAGGGGAGTCTAATACTTTCTAGTTTTCTGTCTGTGAGGTGATCACTTGTACTGTGCAAATTTTATCTTGAGACATGATTAGAAACATATCACTAAAGACATTGTTCCACTTTGCACTTACAAATGGTTAAATCTTGTCTGTTTATACGCAAGCAACACTCAGGTCATCTTGGTTTAATTATACCTTGATGTTTGTGTCATCTTGCAATATCAAAAACCATGTAAGTTTTACTCGGGTCATTATGGTTCAATTATACCATTATGCTTGTATAAACTCCCAACATATCAAAAGCTCAATGATGATAAACAAAAATAAAGCAAAAACATGTGACTACACAAGAATGGCAACAAGAAAAAGAGGGTGATCAATTAGTTGCATGTCATTTTCCACTTAGTTGCATATCATTTTATACTTACATTTATCTACACATCATTATCATCTTAATCTTGCATTAGTTTCATATCATTTTAAATCTCATATCATCTCATCATCATACGTCTCATTTTCAAGATACATCTCACATCATACATCTCATTTTAATGATACATCTCATTATCATACATCTCATTTTCAAGATACATCTCACATCATACATCTCATTTTCAAGATACATCTCATATCATATCATTATCATACATCTCATTTTCATGATACATCTCACATCATACATCAACAAAATCAAGAAACAAAGAATCATCATATTTCCATCATTATTGCTCATACATCATAATTGAAATCAAAATAATTACCATCTAAGCATTACATCATCATCATCACAACATCATATCAATGCATATCATATAACATCATCCATAATGCATCACATGTGAATCCAAGAAATCATATATATATATATATATATATATATATATATATATATATATATATATATATATATATATATATATATATATATATATATATATATATATATATCTTAAAAATGGTCGCAATATACAAGGGATGTCATGTTTGTCAAAATGCAACAAAATGATCAAAATACAACAAAGACAAGTCTCTCAGGTATGTCTATCTCCTAAGGCTGACAGTTTCACTGTAGATGTCCTACCTCTGGATCTCCAGGTGGATCACATTGAGAAGGCCCTGTAACACCTCTCCTCTCTGTCCCCGTCTGACTCCGAGCTGATCGACTAGTTGCATAGGTAGGAGCTCTATGCTCTCTAGGGACTAGCTCCTGATATAATCGCTTGTAGTACTCAGCCTCCTTCACCGTATAACATATCTCCCTCAGTGTTTCTCTCATAGGGGCACCACTTGTCTCTCTCTGCAGTCTCCG
The DNA here is from genome assembly GCF_030272615.1 of Cryptomeria japonica. NCBI lineage: Eukaryota > Viridiplantae > Streptophyta > Pinopsida > Cupressales > Cupressaceae > Cryptomeria > Cryptomeria japonica. Next base: position 381,041,962 of record NC_081409.1, read on the forward strand.
TTCAAGCTCCTCTGCCCAACCCCAGCGCTCTCTCTCTGTATCCCACTCTATTGTAATCTATGTAATCTGGTGTTGTTGTGTTAGCACATGTGCCTATAGCTGCTGCACTGTGACCTACAAGGCTCTAATCTGAGAATCCTGTCGATGGGTAGGTACCCTAATCTAAATGGGTGCCTGTGTCGTACTCCCACCTATGCATGTCCCTATCTGAGGCATCGGTGGAGGTAGAACATTTTATCTCCTCCTCTAGGTGGGTCACCTCTCATCCTCTATACCTCTCATAGCCACTAACACTATGCCTACCCTTCTAGTACTACCAACACCAAGGAGTAGTCCTCCTCCTCTTTCTCCATCTCCACCTCATCCTCTATCTCATCCTCTATCCCTCCCTTTGTCGCCACCTCATCCTCTCTCTATCCCCAAACCTCCTCTATCTCCACCACCTCCTCCACCACCTCCTCCATCATCCCCACCTCTCTCTCCAACCTCCTCTCCCTCCTCATCTCTCTATATAACTCCCCCTCACCTCTCTAGCTACTCATCCTCCTCATCATTAAAAGTAGGTATCATCTCTTCTAGATCCGATATCCATGCCACTGCATGTGCCATAAAGTAGGTTGAGAACTCCTCTGTCATCCCTGCATCCACAACCCTAGCTCTGTAATCCCAGATCTGGCCTGTTAGTGTCATATACTCTATTGCAACTATGCTATCCACTATGGGCCCCCACTCGGGCACATCCTGTCTCTGGCGAGCATATAAGCAAGCTCCCTGCAACATCCCCTGTTGTCTCCCATACTACGGCTGCACAGGGATATGCAAAAATTGCTCGATAATAAAGGGTGTCCACCCAATCAGATATCTAGACATATAAAGATAGGGCATCTCTAGCTCATCCTCCACCCATACCTCGTAGTCCATATATGGTCTCTTACTGTATCAATATCATCTAATGCTCTACACCAGTGCTCTAGTTTTCCTAGCTTACACTCGACAACTATCCATGTATATCCATATGCATAGGCCCATCAAACTTCCCTATCCCTATCTGCAAGTGGTCTCACCACGGGAATGTGCTCCCAAGCCCACACCTTTAATAGTGTCACTCCTACTAACAAACTATTGTATCTGAGATACACCACCTAGTGAAGCTCCTTGTAAAGGTGGGATAACATGCAGAACCCCCATGCAAACTTGTGTCCCTGTGTAACTATGTCCTCCAGCACTAAACCCCATCAAATAGCTAGTCCCTTTGACTTGCAGTTGGGACACAAGAATCCACCAATAAAACCTGCTAGAATAGAGGGTAGAGGAGCATAATCAAGATCCACAAGCTCTTTTCATGGGATCTCATATCCACAAATCTGATCATCCTGGAAGATATGATGGAGAGCCTCTGTCCCACCCTCTTTAGTCGGCTCATATGGCAATAAGGCCCACACAATCAGAATTTGTAGAATGTGATAACAGTCCTCAAGTGTGACTATTATCTCACTAGTAGCCAAATGAAAGGTGTTCATATCATTGTGTCACCTCTCTACCAAAGTAGTCAACAAACCACAGTTAATGATATACCGAGGCATGTCTAATAACGAAGTCAAGTTGTATCTCTCAATCACATCCCTATCGACCTATGTCAATCATGGAATCAATGACCACGGTCACAAAAATTGCTCTCGTGACTGAAGTACACCAAGTTGTGCATGCAAAACAACAAATATCCATCATTAGTTCCCACATTTATCTGATATATCCAATCAAAACAAAATCAACTTGAAACAATGATACATCCAATCAGGTTCCATATTGAAAATCAAGTCCCATACCAAAATCAAATCAAGATCCATATCGACAATCAAGATCCATATCGACAATCAAATTCATATCGAGAAATCATATCAAAGACTCATAATGCAAGCATCATATCAAAGACTCATAGCGCAAGCATCATATCGAGAAATCATATCAAAGACCCATAATGCAAGCAACCCAAAAATCCATACCGCAAGAATCATATCAGGAACCATATCAAAAATCATGAATTAGAACTCATATTGGACATCAAATTCAATCGCAAGGCAAAAAAATCAAAGATCCACATTAACAGACAAATCAGGATCCTCATTAAAAACAATCAATCAACTTGACACTTCATAAACGACAGAAAATTTGGCAGACTCTCAATCAAGACTCAGACGTCATCATAGTAGACAAAACATTGGCTTGAAACCCATCCCAAACACTCAGCAGGCACTTATTCACCCCCAAGCCATCTACCTCATCTATTTTCCCCCGCAACGCATTCTCCAAAAATCATTTTCTACCAACTTTTTATCCCACATGCTAAGGCAGTCCTTCCATGCACTAGGCTGCTAGACATGCGCTAACCTACTCCATCTTTGCACTAAAATATTTCTTCTATGTGCTATCAAACTCAATGCACGATTCTACATTTCTATTGCGCTAAAATCTTTCTTCTACGTGCTAACCTATTCAATGTGCTAGCCTAACTTCCGCATGCACAACCCTATTTCACCTATGCTCTAAATAACCCTATGCGCTATCTTACACCTACGATGCGCTACAAGACCAACCCAGGATGCTAACCTAGTTACAAAACCCTACATGCTACAAGGTTTATCATATGCACTGCGCGAGATATTCTACGTGCTAAACCGGAAAAATTGGAAACAAAAAATGAAAAATGTGACTAAATTTGACAAAATAAAAAACATACAGGGCAAAATTAAGATGACTTACAGGTGGACCATATGTGGTGGGCCTCCGATATTGACGAATGTGCTCGAATTGGTGCGAAGCATAAGGAACCGACATTTTGTCACTCTCCATGTGTCACTCTCACAAAAAGTCAAATGTGCAAATGATACAAATAAAATCACTTCTTACCTTTTTATAGGGTAAAAGTCAACTAGGGTTAGTAGGTGGGGCATATATTTTGCTCATTTTTCTCAATTTTAACCCTATCACACATCATTTTTGGGAGATGAATCGATTCCAATGCATTCAACACAGTCAAAATTTCAAAATGCAATTAATTCAAAAATGCTTATCAAATCAACAAATTTTTCAAAATACTTGATTCATCTCCCAAGGGGGCATCATCAATATCGTTCATAAAATCTAGGACACGACATCTCGACACAAAAATCATATCTGCCAAATTTTCTTTGAATCAACATGTGCACACATGTCACTTCAAAGAGGGGAAAAATGTAGACGTGTAAAAATGACCACTTTCCTAAGTAAATATTTAATATTCATTTTAACCCCATTCCTCTATTTAATTAAATTAGATTTTAATTAAATTATTCACATTCATCTATTTGATTAAATGACTTACTCAATTTATTTAATTAAGGTCACCTAAGCCTTTTCTACCCCTTTGATTAAATAAAACACTTTATTTAATTAATTCCCCCTTTTCCCCTTTTAATTAAATTTACATTTAATTAAATTGTTCATTGCAAATAAATAAATCTAATTTATTTATTTAAATCCCCCACTTGTATTTATGCAAGTTGCTTTTATTTTGTTGAAATAAAGTAATTTATTTTAATTAAAATTACCCTCCATCCACTTGCATTTTCCTACATATCTCACTTGCCTCTCTAAACCCCCTTCTAGATTCTTCTAATCCCTTCCAATTTAGCCTAACCCATCTCCTAAATATTGTCACATCCCTAAACAAAGGGAAGTCACTTCTCAAACCCTCAAAGTCTTTCAAAACCATTAAAGGCTTTATGTCTCCAACAAGTTAACTTTGAAAGTCTTCCAAACCATTAATGGTTAACTCAACCCTATTGCATGATTAGAGAATTTCTCTCTAACTCAACCCTCATCTAACCCAAAGGTCTCATCAAGAATTCATTGTTTCGACCATGGTTATCCCTTTAACCCTTGCACAAGAATTTATCCTTTGGGTAAAAGCTTTATTCAATGGATAACCTTAACCTAACCTTAACCCTTACCTCCTAAGGTAACCATAAGGTCTTCTCAAGAATTTAATGCTTCTTACATATCCTCTCAAGTAGTCTCTTGTTGACAATTGTCACCATTTCATTGGTGAGAATTGTAAACATGGATTGATAGCTTTCAATCCTATCCCTTGATAAGATTATCCAATCTTGACCATTCATTGCCCTGTTTTTCCTATAAATAGAAGCCTCATTCTCTCATTTTGATATCCAAGTCTTTAGTATCCAACTTATAGACATTTTATTAAGCATCTAATCTAATTATTTTTAAATCAAGCATTTAGCCTCTTTTGAATAGAAATCATCCTTATAATCATTTTAGGAAGCATTTCTATTATCATTGCATTCTCATATTAGACTAGTATATCATGTCAGGATAAATTTTACTAATCTTTCATCTTATCACAATATCCATGCTAGTTTAATTCATACTAGATTTAATATCATGCATAACTAGGAATGCATTCATGTTAAGTTGATCAACATCCCTCGTTCTCATGGTTGTCATCCCTAAGTCACTTTGCTTAGTGATCTGAGAGAAAAGGCATTGGCTTGAGGGGTCTTGTGAGATAGAGAACAATGGAATGTCCCTTGGGAAGTTGAGTTATTCAATATAAGTCCATAACTTGCACCAAGAGTCCCATTGGTGTGTGGAATTGTCAAGAAACTGAAATTCAAGTTTCATCCCCCCACTTTTCCCCCACACAACTGCCATTAAGATGATATTCTCAACAATGGATTGAATCTCTTGAGCTTGGTGACTAAGACACTAGTGGTCAAAAATTGAGAATAGGGTCAAGTGACTAAGACACTAGTGGTCCAAAATTGAGAATAGGGTCAAGGAATTGTTATTGTATTGAATATAATTTTGAGTCAAGGAAGTTATCTTAATTATTTCATAGATCAATAACAATGAGTGTGTCAATTTAGAAACAAACTTTGAGATGCACACTCTAATTAGTAAGCTCCTTTTTAGTAACATCATGTAGCAAAGTCTATAGGTTCTTTGTGTAAACCTTTCCTTGTACTTTTTATCTTTGTGTTATCCAAAATCTATTTTTCTACATGTGTCATATCCTTGATAATGGAATTCAATAATATATTGAGCTCATTACTATTTTCTTAGACAAATGTGTATTCATTTATTTTTTCAAAAATGCTTTCTATTTGAGTTGAAACCATAAAATTATTTAAATAATATTTGAATTTTATATTATTGGAATGTTTATTAATCAAATTATTGTGCCCTTTTCCTTTATTTCCTTTGGATCTAGTGATGAGTCCAAGCTCTAATAATTTTCCTTTGTTGGGATTTAATATTAGAACCCTCTTGAACTTCTCAAGAGAGAACAATGGCATATGCTCCAGCTTGTTCTTTCCCTCCCTCTATAGCCAATTTTTTGATGGGTCTTTTAACACACTCAACATAGACTAAGTATCACCACTTAATCTCTCTTATAAAATAGTAGAAACTAAACATATTCCAGACCTCCCAAGGTAACAATGTGTTCATGTGGCCAGTTTGTTCAAGGGGAAAATGTCACTAATCAAGTTGAAATGTCAATTTCTCAATCTGCCCAAGCTAAAAGGTTAAAATAAATTGCAAAAGATAGAACAAGGGTACGAGAAAGTCAATCATCAGTATTACCTAAACCCACATTATCAACAAAATCTAGAAATAACCTTGTATGTAAATAATTTATCATGCCAAAATTTCCAATTCTAACATGAAAATGAGACCAAGGAAATCTCTAGAACAACTAATGGTATGATGAAAGAATAAGTATCCAGTAGAATACTAAGAGGGGGGGGGGGGGGTGAAACAATATACTGAAAAACTGATACAAAGTTCCCAAACTCAAATTCAATCACACAAAGTAAACATATTATAGTCAAGATCAATATTCATAAGAATACTTGACATCAACCGGTTTGACTTTTATGACAACTAAACAGTAAACAACTCCAATCTTGTAAACATCAACAATGCTTAATCATATCTCAACATATTCATCTCTCAATGCTTCCAGTTATCATGCCTTATCATAAGTTAATCAAATCAACAAATAAGATCATAACCACAAAAACATTCACCACTTGACACAAATGTTTATACGTGGAAAACCCAAATAGGTAAAAACCACGGTGAGATGAGACTCACAAGGATAGCTATCTGAACTCTTATGAAGTTCACCCTGTTAGGAGCCAAGCCTGTTAAAGCTTTACAATAAGTCTTGTTAAGAACTAATTCCAGTTAGGAATCACCCAGTTAAGGGATTTACAAATATGCCTTGATGAAAAGCACAATACCCTGTTAGGAGTAACCTCGTTGGAGGATTTAAGAATCCAAGCTAATGGACCACCTTGTTAGAGGATTTAATAAGTAACCAAGCTTGTTAGAGCTTACCTGAGTAAGGGATTTCACTTCTATTGTAATTGTTAGAAAACAATAGGTTTTCTTGATCTGGCTTAATAGCACTACATTTGCTTGATCAGATCCTTTTAAGATTCAATCTACCTTTACTCAAAGTGCAGATCCATTCACCGGTTAGGCAACTACACACTCAATAGGTTTCTACCAATCTTGCCAACAACTTTTACAACAACTTCATAGACCTTAAATACAAATCATTTAGGTCAGTAACACAACAAATACCTAATTCTCATCATCAATATTACAAACAAGTTGGTACAATCTTGACCATTATAAATCACAACAATCTCTTCACATTCTTCAAGAAAATTCCAATCACTCCATGATCACCGCTTCATCGGACTTTGTAACTCATCACGCGCTATGTATTAGATGCAATCCACTTTTCTCCTTCCCTAGACAACAAACAAATGTGCCAAAACAATCTGAACTTATCCTCATACAATGATCACATGTGTCTCCATCATTACCACTTATTAGATAATAAACCAACAAACTTGATTGGTTAGGGTTTACCACTTACATTGCACAGAAAGGTTTAACCCTTTACACCAGTTTACCGGTTCAACTCACAAACTTAACATATCGGTTTACAACATCTTCCACAAAGCTCTTCCTACCAGTTACTAGCCAATATCAAAAACAACAATATCAGCAATAACATGAATACCATTACCGGTTCAATTGACATCAATGACAACATATCATTAATGCAATCTATATGCAAAATGCCAACAACAACTACTACTATTCATTCACATGTTCATTATTAACCTCATCACCACGACAGATGCACAAATTGATTATAACAAAGAAGATGTTTCATAAATGTAAATATTAATTCAGGACTAAGGAAAATGAAAGAAATAGAAGAATACAAAGCAATCAAAAAAGACTACCAATACCGTTGCAAACTATGAACTTCATTTCCATTAATTCTTCAAAATATACCAGTAAAGCACAAATATTCAATCTACAACCTCTTGGTGAATGTCTTTTGAAAGAAAACAAACTAAGTAGTGTTACTAAAATTGGACCTTAAATAATCAATTCTTAGACCCTCAAAATGGATTTTGAAATTACATTTATAGGGAAACTTTTTCCTCAAAACCAGAGATTCAAATCCACCCAAAACCTTATCAAACTAAGAGGTTACAATCAACACACAAGATACAAGCCTATAACTGAATTAAGAACTATAAGGTGACTCATGAAAATGAAATATGTTAGAAGGAACTTAGAATATGGAGTTTTCAAGCATTGTCAATTGATAGTTGTAACTCAAACTATTGAGAATGAGCACTTTGGACCTTTAGTTGAATTGAGAATGATCAAACTGTTGAGAATGATCATACAGTCCATTCTTCTAAACACCCTTGGATACATTAATTGGCTTCTAGGCTTGGTAAAACTAATATGAATTGACCCAACAACATAAGGATAGGGTCAAGTATCATGGTAAGTGATCATAATCTGTGAATATAGGGTTCACACTCATTGATGGTCATTTTGCAACTCACCTTGAGTCTACATGAGCTGCAAAAGCTTGTGATAAGTATGGATGATTGTCTCATTCCATTATGTAGTCCTTTGATATTTTAGGTGCCTACACACTATGTTGTTGTTAAGTTTTGATGTAGTCTTAAGACATTTCATGACTCCATTACATGTCCACACTTGGGTTTACAAACACAACTCTATCAAAACAAAAACAATATCACTAGTAAAACTATGACTGACAATTAATACCCTTAGGATAGTCATAGAAATTTAATCTATTTCATTTGGTTTTGATCCACAAACCCTTCTGAAGGTTGCATTGGGTCCCCTCACCCCTCTCTCTATCATCAACCACTTCAAAATACCAATCGTTTGGTCTTCCTACCAAATTCTTCACTCTTACTGCCTTTTATTGTTTCATACATAGAGATATCAGACTATCCTCATACCCAAACACATACCAAATCTAATTTGGAGCCCTGCACACAATATAATATGATACATATCATGATACCCAAGTTATCATGATACACCTATGGTTACTCATACCCAAGTGCAAACACAAGAAGCAATGGAAATGGGTGTGGACCAAGACAACTCAAGAATTATCATGACAACAGAAGACCAATAAAATTTATTTTCAGAGCCTAAGGCCAAACAAAATGAAGAGAGAAGAAACATGGAGTCAAAGAAGCATGGAGAACAAGAAAAAGAGGATCTATTTAGGCCCCCACCCCCAAGATGACTCCTCCAAAATTTTAAAATTAGGTGCACAAGCAACAAGATGAAGAACAAAGGCCAAAGTAGGTTGTAAGTACCATGAACCCATCCATCCAAAGTGATATGAATCTAGATGTTCCTAAGTGGCTACAATTCAACTTTTAAAGGATAAAGAAGCAAGTATTTAAAAAAGTAAGTTTACAAAAGATGATCGTTGAGGTTGAGGTCGCAAGGAAGCCAAAGAAGGCAATGACCTTGTATGCCACCTAAAACTATGCAAAAGGAGAGATAGTTGCAAACATCTCTATTCCAATGCCAAATAAGGATGTCTGAGAAATGGATCCTTTTGATCATTAGGGAACTCAAGTGAAATTTAGAAAATAAACTAAATGGGGAGAAGTAGCAACTTTAGATGCAACTACTAAGACTATAAAGGTAAGGATGCAAAAATGATACCAATCTAAACAAGAAAGGAAGGCTATTTAGTATCATAGTACATGAACAACTCTTTAAATACCTTGATTAGCCCCTTGAGCTTCTCAAGTTTCAGGGATACTGATGCCTACTTTTCTTCCTAAAAAAGAAATGGAATATTTGTATTCTATGAAGGGTAAAGCAACAATGATGGATACATGGGTTACGGAGAAAATGAATCACATCAGAACTTTCTTTAATAAGTTCTACAATGTTTATTATGAAGCCAGTAAGTTAGATTTAATAATGTCAACCTGTGCTAATCAATGAGAGAAAGATGCGAGGAAGTGAAATTAAAACATTGAGTGAAAATAAAATCAAAGAAGCTGATATATTGAGAGATGAAGATAATGGCTTCATTCAAAGTAGTCTAGACGAGCTAATATTCATGATAGAAATCACGAAAGGAAAAATAACTAAGATGGTAAAGTTCCATTATCCCATCTTAACTAAGCATCGGGCTTATGATGAATACATAACAATCAATTTGGGGGCTCATCCCTTTAGATTAGATAAGGATTGGTTGGACACAATATAAGTTATTTTGTCTAAATGGGATAAGAAGGTAGAAGGGAAGTTTAGGCCAAATAGTAAATTTGATGAACAAGTCTTGAATGAATGTATGGGGTTAATTGTGGCTACATCTCATGCTTCCAATGTGGTGAAAGTCTTAGAGAATTCCACTACCAAACTAAATAAAGTTTTTAGAGTTGTTGACTTTTGAATCAAATGGATAGATGGGCCAAATGAAAGATCTTTAGGCTAATATTTGTATAATTATAAGGAGTATAAGGAAAGGAAAAAGAAGGCTTCCTCCATAAGAAATCCAAGTCTGAATTGATTTGTTTCAAATTTTGATCAAGTAGATGGAAAATAATGGATTCTTAGTTAATTCGAAGTGATGACCTAGCAAGCTTATCTTTATTTAAATAAGGGCCCATCCAAATATTATTAGTGATTTCTTGTGTTCTCGGCTGTAAAAGTCTACTAAAATGAACTTTTCTTTGTATTAACCACTTCACTGACTTGGGAGATCCATTGGATGTGTTAGAGGAGTGGATTCTTTGTTATTTCCCTTTGGTTTCATCCATTTTCATTCATTTTTTACAAAGTTAGAGAAGATTTAGTAAAAACTACCAATACCATAAACTAGGGTAACCCGAGACAGTAAGAAAATGGTTTGGGGGTCATTCCCACATTGAAAATCCTTTTCAAGGAGTGGGATGACCCTAGTAATCATGTATTTAATCTTCTTTGTCTTTGCAGGTCCACATGATAATTCGTCAACGTGCTACATGAGTTGGAAGGACTAATTTTGGGGTGTCTCGGTTTGTCAAGACAATATTTTGATGGTATGATGAAAGAATAAGTATCTAGTAGAATACTGAGAGGGGGGTGAATAAATATATCGAAAAACTTATAAAAAAGTTCCCAAACTCAAATTCAATCACACAAAGTAAACATGTCTCAGTCAAGATCAATATTAATAAGAATACTTGACATCAACCAGTTTGACTATTATGACAACTTAACAGTTAACAACTTCAATCCTGTAAACATCAGCAATGCTTAATCATAACTCAATACTTCTAGTTAACATGCCTTATCAAAAGTTAATCAAATCAACAAATAAGATCATAACCACAAAAGAATTCACCACTTGATACAAATGTTTATACGTGGAAAACCCAAATAGGTAAAAACCACGGTGAGATGAGACTCACAAGGATAGCTATCTGAACTCTTCTAAAGTTCACCCTATTAGGAGCTAAGCCTGTTAAAGTTTTATAATAAGTCTTGTTAGAAACTAATTCCGGTTAGGAACCACCCGGTTAAGGGATTTACAAATATGCCTTGATGAAAAGCACAATACCCTATTAGGAGAAACCTCGCTGGAGAATTTAAGAATCTAAGCTAATGGACCACCTTGTTAGAGGATTTAATGAGTAACCAAGCTTGTTAGAGCTTACCCGGTTAAGGGATTTCACTTCTATTGTAAGTGTTATAAATCAATAGGTTTTCTTGACCTGTCTAAGTAGCACTACATTTGCTTGATCAGATCCTTTTAAGATTCAATCTGCCTTCACTCAAAGTGTAGATCCATTCACTGGTTAGGTAGCTACACAATAGGTTTTTGCCAATCTTGCCAACAACCCTTACAAACAACTTCATCAACCTTAAATACAAATCAATTAGGTTGGTAACACAACAAAAACCTAATTCTCATCATTGAGATTACAAACAAGTTGGTACAATCTTGACCATTAGAAATCATGACAAACTCTTCACATTCTTCAATAAATTCCAATCGCTCCATGATCACCACTTTATTAGACTTTGTAACTCATCACGCATTGTGCATTAGATGCAATCCACTTTGCTCCTTCCCTAGACAATAAACAAGCGCGCCAAAATAATTTAAACTTATCCTCATACAATGATCACACGTGTCTCCATCATTATTGCTTATCAGATAATAAACCAACAAACTTGATTGGTTAGGGTTTAACAACTAATAGGGTTTACCGGTAACATTACATAGAAAGGTTTAACCCTTTATATCAATTTACCGGTTCAACTCACAAACGTTTCATACCGGTTTACAACATCTTCCACAAAGCTCTTCTTACCGGTTACTATCCAATATCAAAAACAAAAATATCAGAAATAACATGAATACCATTATCAATTCAATTTACATCAATGCTAACATATCATTAATGCAATCTCTATGAAAAATGCCAACAAACTGCAAATGCCAACATATTTTGATGGTGAGTTGGGTTGTGAATGAAAAGATCAGGCTTTGGAAGGTTGGAGAAGGGATAGGCGCAAGGTGCCTAACTCTGCACCCAAATTAGAAAATTTCATTCTTTCTACAAGCACTTCAACGTGTTGTTCACCAAAAGTGATAACCCAAGAACGTGTTGTTCACCAAAAGTGATAACCCAAGAACACCTGCAATCCTTCTATGAAATGGTCAATTTCAGTCTACAAAACACATCAGGGCTTGGACAACATAACATAGGACCCTAATTGATCCTCTTGCACTTCAGGTTCTACTAGACCTAGGTGGGAAACCCTTTTGATGCATTAAATACAATGATTACAGACACATAACTACATCAACATTAAGCAGATAGATTATTTCACAAGCTCAACAGGTTAGGAAACACTATAGATTGGCTAGATCTATACAAACAATAAGATGAAATAGAGCTTGGAAAGAATGGAACACACACCCCTAAACATAAAGGGAAATTAGATTTGTCTTTTAAAATGTATATCTGAAACCATCCCCAAACCTGCAAGACCAGTGCCTTGTTCATTAGGCAACAGAGTAACACACATAAATACAAATATAAATCATAGATGCAAGTTTGTTTTCCTTAAACAAGACATTCATGCATCAATACCTTATATTAATGCACTATTTGATTCATTCACAAATTTATCAGATCTAGATACATATTTCATCATTTATGACTGACTACAAAATTTAAAACCTTCACTGAAGGATACCTATAAACAGCCACAACAATCTCCTTGAAATTGACAAATTTCATCCTCCTTAAGGATTCAATTTATGATAATGAAATACATACCTAGAGACAATACTATGTGGAATTTACTCATGCCTGACACAAGTAAGACCTGCAACTAAAACCACATTTACAACACTGCACTGCAACCTCTATACCCTGAAACAAACCATAGAACTTTACACATCTGGGTCAAGAAATTTCAGAAAATGGAAGCCATGAAAACTGGAGCATTTCTCACAAAATTCTAGAACCCCTACAAATGAGAAGAATTGAGAATAAGAAGAGGAGGGAAAGATCAAATCTCATCAAAACAAGCCAAGTGTCTCTTTTCTCTAACTGAAATTCTTTACCTTCTTCTTTCCCATGGAAACTACTTTCTAAATATCCCATATTTGTTAAAATTAACTAATTTATTAGATTCCTCACTCCGAGAGCTTTCCGACAATATATAATATTTCATATTTTGAGCAAAAATGAGACCCTAAGCGAATTAATCATTTATGTGCTCACATCATTTAAATTTTCCATTTTTTTATATAGTCTGCACTATATAATAAACTGATTTTAATTTTGATTTTTGGCTCTTTTGTGCTCTGACGCCCTGCCATGTGTTGGTACCTGATTGGTCGATGGGGTCCACTGGGAACCCTCTGGGATGACACCTCATCACCCCACCATGTGTCTGCTTGCTTGTCGGCCACCTCTGCGCCACCTAGGCACCATTGGGATAGGACCCACCTGCTGGACCTCTGACTGGACCTGCCACCTGAGTGCCACCTGGCTTTCGCCATTTCACAGATGGTAACCAGCGTGCAACTTCAAGCTCTGAAATCGCGCGGACCGTCAGATCAACCCGGACTTGCTCGATCTTTACCACTTTGTTTTCGCTTCATTTTCAGTCTAAGCCTTTCGCCATTTCACAGACCTTAACTGGTGAGCTCCTTTCCTTCATGAAGCAGTGTGGACCGTCGATCTTCATCAAACCTACACGATCTTTACCCTGTTCAATTTTCGTGGATGCTTTTCACCATTTCGCAACCTCTAACGTTCGTGCATCTCACCTTTGCAAATTTGCGTCGACCGTCGATCCTCTTCAAACCTTCTTGTTGGTTAAGTCAGCCTTTCTCTACAAAATTTCGCCCATTTGCCTCAGGAAGCATGCCTGCGTGGGGTCCACCTAGTCGCCACTCAGTCGCCACCTTGGTCGCATTGGGATCCGTGCCCATGCACGTGGGGTCCGCTTGGGTGCCCAACAGGCACCGCCCATCAAAAGCCTTGATGGCTTTGACATATTACATGTGTGGAGCTTTTGATATAAATATCAAAAAAGTTCATTTCCCAGCCAATGTGGGACAAATGACTTTGCCTAGGACTGCATGTTTTAAGCTTTTCCTAAGAGTTTTAATGGTCGGCATTGCATTTGTTTGGGATTTTAATGTCCTTCTTCTCCATTGCGTAGGGATGTATGCTTGCCAAATGCTATTTGATGGAGACTAAATTCATGCCTTCCTTTTGTGCTCTTTAATTTCTCTACAGTTCCAGACATGCCCACGCAGAGGAAATATTTATTTTCTGCAAATTATATTTGTTTTAGAAGCTTTCTGCAACAAATGAGGGGGGGAGATGTTGGGAACTTGTTTTAAACCCCTCCTTTATCAGCCACACAAGGGAGGATAGGGAGGCATTTGCTACTATTTTCAAAAACCTCACACCATGCAAGTCAAACACCACTCCACACAAGGGTTGCCAAACTGCTATTTGCATCTTCTTTGAGGCTTCAACGCTGCCCACCAGACATTGTTTTCCACATGGAGAGAGAGATTTGCTATGTTTGCATTTGCCATTTTCACTTGGTAGAAAATTTCACATCATTTCCATTTGTTTAAAAGTCTCTGCTACTGCCAAACATCAACATTACCTGCTGCACGTGGGGAGAAGAACTCCAATTTCAATTATTTTACTATGCCCTTCTCCAGCCATCTCCTACCACAGACAAGGAGAAGAGGATGCTAGCAACTTCTAGTTTTGGTTTATGTAGCCTTCTATCTGGCACGATAGGGTGAGTGATGGTTCCACACTTCAACAATTTGCATTTGCTTGAAGCTTCAACGCCTGGGTCAACCACCACTGTCAGCAAAGAAAGATAAAGAGAAATGTGAGGAAGGAGGAATATGGTTCTTGTTTGGCATTTGCATTCGCTGGAGACATAAACCCACGCCACACTCTACCTGACATAATGTCTTTGCATGGAGTTTTGATGCTTGCTAATGGCATTTGTAAAACATGTTTTAATGGGCTGCAATTGCTAAAAAATTCCAAATAAAAATTTCAACGCCTCTTTTCAACCTCCAATCTTGTGCTTCACCAGCATATTGAATTTGTTGTTTAAAAATTAAAATGCATTTTCATTGTTGACTCCCATAATAGAGGGGACATTGGCAAAGTTACATGGACTTGGGTCTGCACATACCAATCTACAATTCATTGAAGTTTTAATGCCTTTTCTAAAACCATTTCGCCATTAAAAATTAATGCACGGGCGTGAGCCAAGTCAGGCCCCAAAGTGGGTCCGACTAAAAAAAATTTGTTTTCATGCAAATGACCTTTGAAATGCTTCAGGAACCTCAAACACACCTCTAGAAATGATCGGCATCATTTTCAGATCATTAAACTGAGTTTCGCGACTTTCAGGCAATTACGCCACATTTTCACATTTAATCGTGAAGACGTAATTTTCAAAGTGGTCAAAACACCTTTTTGGACCTCGCCATCTAATAGGCGTGTACTCTGATATACAAGGATGAACTCTACCAAGTGGTTTTTCAAGAAGAATCCCGAGCAAAGAGATATTAATTGGCGAAATGACCAACTGGCTTTCTCGACACTGCGGACCTGATGAAGTCAATGTTTTGGCAACACATGACACCTTTCTCAAAAATACCAAATGACCTCCATAGACCCTCAAATTTGGAACACAGGTACCTTGAAGTACATACTAAATCTATCAATTCTCAGTTCAACCAAAAGCCTGACTAGATGCAAATGGTGTGCTCATGAAAATGGCTACATTAACTGATATAACACTGAAAGTGCAGAAGACTGAAAATGATAGTTCAATGAACCCTTTTGCAAACCGACTAAACAGAATGGTAGGAGCCTGAAAATGGAAACATAGCTCATCATTTACACCAAAATTAGCCCAAAACAAACATTGTGTCATAAAACTCACTGAGGCAACTTTTACACTTAAGCGAAACAAGGCTCCGACTAGCTGTCGAAGCAGGGACTTGTCAAAACATGCAAACTGCAAACGGATTGATCTTCAAAAACTGAGCAAATGGATTTGTTAAGACTTGAAAGTTTGTAGGATAACTCACATTTATGCATAAAGTTTAATCCATTTTGAAATTCTTCATGACAATCAATAGGGTAAAAGATGTAAACACCCAAAGAAGGCTACTCAATAAAATCTGCATTTGTGCCTAAAATGCACTTTCAGCTCACCCCTCGAAATGGGTACCTGGTAGACTTATCCAAATTGAAATCTTAAAGTTTCACATCACTGCATAGGCCAAATGAAAGGTGTAGGACATGTCTCCCGAGCCTTACCCTCTAAAAATCAACTGGCTCCATTTTGCCCTCTCTTTAAATAGGCAATTCAAACTGACTCATTTAGGTACTTTTCTGACATGCAGAGCAAAATTTTGAAATGGGCCTCTAAACTTGACTCAATTTTAATGAGTCCCAACACAACGTCTTCCTCTACATACATGAAATCCAACTTCAATGTACACAAAGTATAAAGGAAAGTGTGAGTTTTTTGAAATTCATCATGGAAATATTATATAGATTAAATCCGAAGATCCGATGAATGAATTAAGGTGAAGATTCAACAATTCCTCATTATGCAAATCCAAAATTAAGGTGAAGAATCTACCTCCAATGGTGAGTGTGCCGTTTGATCTTGTCAAGGGTTAAAGTTGACGCGAACGCTTGCCTAGGATTGTAATGCACAAATGACTTGTCCTCTTTTGTTTTGTTTTTTAAATAACGCTTGTTGTCGTTGGAATTTCGACGAACGCGGACACTTTTTTGAAAAAAAAAACAAATTTCATTACTAATGCCTTCTCCGTCAAAACCAAATGTGAAATTACTATCGGAATTCTGATGAATTCGAGCATTTTTTCAAAAAAAAAATCAAATTTGGTCACAATATACCTTCTCCTTTGGAAACCTTTGTCAGAAATCTAGAACAAATGTATTAGTGCAAGCATAGTTTCAATTCATTTTCTCTAGTGTGTAACTCTGTTATGTTTTGAAATAGTAAGATCAAGGGTTTCTCTCATTCATTGCATTGTTGTGATCTATGTGTTTTCTATCTTATGCTCTGATCTAAAGTGTTGGTTAAATTTTTAGGATAGGATTTATAGACTAGTGCGGCTTATATTGTTGGCATTTGCATGAATATTGTATTAATGAAATGTTATGTTGTAATTGATGTCAATTAACTGATAATGATACTATTGTAATGTTGTTTTGTAACTAGTAGGTAAGCTTCTGGAGTAAACCAGTATTGCTAAGTATTGGAGAGTTGAACCGGTAAACCCTACCTGTTGATTTGATAAACCCTAACCGATTAAGTTTGATGAATTGGTTATATTGGTTTATGATCCGATGATGAGAGATAATGATTATGACACGTATGCATATTGTATGAAGAGATTTTCAAAGAGTTTTTGGCGCATTTAGTTAATTTTTTTTGTCTAGGGAATGAACAAGTATATTGCATGTAATGCAAAGCATGTGATGAGTTACTGAGTTCGATGAAGTGGTGATCAAGGAGCGGTTGAGGCTTTCTTGAATGATGTGTAGAGATTGTTATGTAATCCAACGGTCATGCTTGAACTGACTTATTTGCAATCTCTATGAGAAAATTAGGTTTTTTGTTGTGTTACTGACCTAATTGATTTATTTATAAGGTCGATGAGTTGTTTAGTTTCAGAGTTGGCAAAGTTTTAGCTAAGTGTGTGGTTGCCAAACCGGATGATGTATCTATAGTTTGAGTAAAGGAAGATAGGAGTATGAAAAGGATCTAAACAAGAAAGTGTAGTTCTATTCAAACAAATCAGCAAACCCCTGTTGTTTTCTAACAATTACAGCAGTTAAATCCCCTAACCGAGTAAGATCTAACAAGCTTGGTGTTATTCAAATCCTCTAACCAGATGATCCATTAGCTTGGATTCTAAATCCTTTACAAAGGTTACTCCTCACAGGGTATTGCTTCTAACAAGGCATTATAGTCAATCCCTTAATCGGGTGGTCCCTAACAAGATCTATTCTTAATAGGACTTTTTGTAAAGCTTTAACGGGCTTGGCTCCTAACAGGGTGAACTTTAGAAGAGTTCAGAATTCTTGTGAGTTTCATCTCACCGTAGTTTTTCCCATTTGGGTTTCCACGTCAAAAATATTGTGTCAAGTGGTGAATGTTTTTGTGGTTATGTTTTCTATAGTTGATTTTCTTAACTACCTAATCCACTTTGACAAGTCATGATAACCGGCAGCAATATGAAATGAAAGTTTTACTTATTCAATAAGAGTATTTGGATTTTTGTGAAGTTTCAAGTTGTATATTGTTAATTTGTTGTATCAGTCAATTGGTTTAGCTTGACAGTTTAATCTTGACACTATATTGCATTTATAGTTCTAAGTTTACTTTGAGAAGTTTGATTATGAGATTGGTGAAGTTAATATTTGTTTTTCTATCTACTGATTCACCCCCCCCCCTCTCAATAGTTGACATCGGATCCTTGTTCTTTCATCATACCATCGATTGGTATCAGAGCATCTCAGGTCCTCTAAGGTCTAAGCCTAATAGCTTGAGGTAAAGATCTTGTAGATCATAATGAAGAAGGAAGGTCTGAAGTTTAATAGAGAACTATAGAATATGGAGTGATAGAATGAAAATTTATATCAAGATTCTTGGAAATCAATACTGGGAACATGTTAGTACTCAATATGTTGCACCTAGTGGGATTATGATTTATGATCAAAAGAAAGAGCAACAAGAAAACAATAAAAAACTGGAGGCTATTATCAGTTCTTTGTCTGATGCAAAATATGTTGATGTCCATGGTCTGGAGACTGCATATGAGGTATGGAAGAAACTTGAAGAGATTTATAGCGGCGATGAACATGTGAAGATTGCCAAGGAAGTAAGAGGAAAGTTTGATGATATGCAGATGGTTGAAGGTGATAATATCCAACAATATGGTCAAAGGATAAAAGAGATAGTTAGTGAGATCAAGAGTGTTGGTGGTAAAGTGGAAGATGCCACAATGGTTAGTAAAGTGTTGAGAACCTTGCTACCAGTCTACGCTATCCGAGTTGCAGCCATTCATGAGCTAAAGTCTATTGAAAAAACCAAGGTAACCCTTGACTCCATCATTGGTAATCTTACTTCTTTTGAAATAAATGGTTATGATGGTAGTGTTCAAAAATCTGAGTCTGCATTTAGAGCTTCAATTTCTAACCCATCTATGAGAAAAATTAGAGATGTCAGTCACAATTATGAATCTAGATCCAGTAGAGAAGTTGATGATGAAGACAATTTGGTTGAGATTGAACCATTGTTGGCCAATTGGTTTCCCATAGGTACTGGTAAATATAGAGGTAAATTACCTTTGAAATGTTTTGCATGCAGCAAGATTGGACACATTGCATCTAACTATCCTAATGGTGATAATAAGCACAAGTGAGACAAACTCAAGAAGTACAAGGGAAAAGGCAAAAGAGATTGTCTTATTGCAGTTGATGGTGGTATCACTGATGAGGAATCTGATGGTGATGCTAATGAAGACATTGTGTTTGTAGCCAGTAAATAGGAAACATCTGATCAAAAGGAATTAGTTTCACACATGGATAATTCTGATGATTGGATCATTGATAGTGGTTGTTCACATCATATGACCGGTGACCGAAACAAATTTCTTTCTTTGAAGGAATTTGATGGTGAAGTTGTAAGATTTGGTAATGATTCACCTTGTATTGTTAAAGGTAAGGGAACTATTTCTCTTAATGGAAAGAGAAGTGCAAATGATGTCTACTGGGTTGAAGGTCTAAAGCACAATCTTTTGAGTGTGGCTCAACTCAATGATTGGGGATATCCATTGGAGTTTAAGAATGGTATGTGAAAAATCTATGGAAGCAAAGGTGAACTGATTGCAACCGGCAAGAAAACTAAAGGTAACCTATTTCACCTGAATCCTAAAGTCAACAACTATTTAATTGCTAAAGTAGATGATAGTTGGCTTTGGCATAGGAGATTTTGTCATATAAATTTTGATAACATTGTTAAAGTGAGTAAGTCCAAGATAGTGAGAGGTTTTCCTCAGCTGAACAAACCGGTTAATGCTCTATGTAAGGAGTGTCAGTTGGGAAAGATGACATCCTCAAATTTCAAGAGAAAATATTTTTTAGCGGAACATCTGTTAGATTTGGTTCATAGAGACCTTTGTGGACCAATAAGGACTAAAAGTATTCAAACTGATAGATATTTCATGATCTTCACTGATGATTGCTCAAGAATGATGTGGGTCACATTCTTGAAGGATAAAACAGAAGCATTTAGTAAGTTCAAGGCATTCAGGGCCTTGGCTGAAAAGGAGAGTGGTAAGAAGATAAAGTGTCTAAGGACTGATCAAGGCAGAGAATTCACTTCTGAGGAATTCACTAAATATTATGAAAAAAATGGTATCAAATGGCAGCTTTCTACACCAAGGACACCATAGTAGAATGGTATTGCAAAGAGGAACAACCGGTCAGTTGTCGAAGCTGCTAGGACGATGTTGATACAAGAAGGTGTAGCGAAAACATTTTGGAGAGAAGCTATCAGCACAGTTGTCTACACAATGAACAAGATTCTGGTAAAAAGAGGTAAGGATAAGACTCCTTATGAATACTAGTATGGTAGATCACCTAATGTTAGTTATTTCAAGAAATTTGGTAGAATTTTTTTTATTGAGGTGACTATGTTAGCAAGTTTGAGGCTAAAAGTGACGAAAGTATATTTCTTGGTTATTCCACCAAGAGCAAGGAATACAAATGTTATAACAACCAGACATAGATAATCATTAAGAGTGTTGATGTTCAAGTGGATGAGTATCCTGAATTCTTAGGGGAAACCAGTGTGGAGAAAAAGGATGAAGATCCTTGCATTTTTTTTTTGGAACCAGAACTTGTGAAACCTAAAACCGATAAAGAAAATGTTGTTGTACCAGTTCAACTGGAACAGGTAGATTTAGAAGAAGATGAAGATAATGTAGAAGAAGAACCCGAAGATAATGATCATGTTATTCTGAGGTATGTGAGACTCAATCATAATCCTGAGAAGATTATTGGAGATAAGGATGCCAGAGTGTTAACCAGAAGAAGAATTAGAGAGAATTCTTGTATGATCTCCACAATTGAGACTAGAACTGCTAAGGAAGCATTTGGAGATGATCGTTGGGTTAAAGCTATGGAGGAGGAGCTTTAACAAATTGAAAAGAACAATACATGAACCCTAGTACCCCAACCGGTAAATAAAAATGTGATTGGTACTAAGTGGATGTTCAAGAAAAAGTTGAATGAAGATGGTGTTGTAGTTCATAATAAAGCTAGATTGGTTTGCAAAGGTTATGCACAAGAAGAAGGAGAAGATTATGGTGAGACTTTTGCACCAGTGGCTAGATTGGAAGGTGATGGAACTTTACTTGCATTTGCAGCACATAAGGGATTCAAAGTATATCAGATGGATGTAAAGTCAGCATTTTTTAATGGAATACTAGAAGAAGTATGCATTGAGCAGCCAGATGGTTATGCTCTGATTGATGAGAAAGATATGGTATGTAAGTTGCACAAAGCACTATATGGATTAAAACAAGCACCAAGAGCATGGTATGAAAGGCTTCATTCACACCTAATGAAGATAGGATTGTAGAGAACCAATGAAGATAGCAATATATATCTCAAATCTGAAGGAGATAAGATATTGGTTAGTGAAGTGTTTGTAGATGATATCATATTTGGAGGTAATAATGACATGAGCAATGACTTTGCAAATGAAATGAAAAGTGACTTTGAAATGTCTCTAGTGGGAGAGATAAAAAAATTCATAGGCTTGCAAATTCAGCAAATGAAGAGTGGTATTTTTATCACAGTCTAAGTATGTGAAAGAGGTATTAAAGACATTTGGTATGAGTGATTGTAAACTCAGAAACAGCCATGTGTAGTTCACCTTGCATTTCTTCCTTATCCATTTTATTTTCAAGAAGATGAGTGGTAAGTGCACTGATCTCTTGCTTCAGCTTGGAGATCTCATGATCTTTGTCTTTTACTAGATCTTCAGCTTTCCTCCGATTCTCAAGCTCTTGACACATTATGATAGTTAGTCCTTCAAGTTCCCTTCTTAGGTTGGCATTGGACTCATTCATTTTTTCAACTTCTTGAACTAGGGCTTCCATGTCCGCTTCATCAGAAGAACTATTTTCAGTTGGCTCCATCAATTTTTCAGCATGCTCTCTTCTTTTTGCCTGAGAGGCCTTATATTTGACTTTAAGTTCATCATAGGCTTGCTCAGTCTAAGTGAGCTGATGAGTAAGTTCCCTCATAGTTTATTCCCCCATATATCTTTCCAAGTGGTTAGACTTATAGAAAGGTTGGCTCTAATACCAATTGATGAATACTAAGAGGGGGGGTGAATTAGTATACCAAAAATTACTGAACTCAAACACTTTATCAGTCTAGCAGTAAACCAGTATAACAGTTTAACTAACAAACCAGTTAACACAAATGCAAACCAAACAACAAGTAAGGAATTCACCCATAGAAGCACAATCACCATAACACAAGAGATTTTGACATGGAAACCAAAATGGGAAAAACCATAGTGAGATGAAACTCACAAGTAACTATATGCAGAATAGTAACCAGACCAATTAAGGTCATACAATTTTCTTTACTAGAACATATCCTATTAGGAATCTCAATCTCTGTTAGGAGATAAGTCCAATTAAAGACTACCTTATGAGAGGATTTTAGATCCACATATGTGAATCACCTTGTTAGAGGATTTACAAAGGCTTTTCTGGGCCTACCTGGTTAAGGGTTTCTAACTTGTCAAAGATGTGAGTAATCAACAAGTGAATGATCTAGCAAATAGCACAGTCTGCTTGGTTAGATCCATGATAGCTCATTGCTAATGCATTTCAGCATTACTTTAGTCTTTAGTAAATCCACACTCTGTTACAGCACACAGACTTGATCTTTCTCGTTAAGATCGCACATACAAGAACTCATCAACCACCGCAAACCCTAACAGCTACACACACCTTAAAACCCTAGACATGATGTCCTTAAAAGGAATCTGATTTCATGTTGGTCCAATAGGATTACATTGCAATTCCCTAGGTTCATTGTATCTAGACACATTTGGTAACACAGCACAAAATCACCATCAAAGTGTCAATGGATGGTAACTCATCAGAAGGATATACTGATTGGTAACTCATCACAGAGTATTACCAGTTTATAAAACTTTACCGATTATCGGTTGGTAACTTAGAGTAATACCGGTTTAGCAGATTACTGGTTGATAGAAATGAAGACTAGGAAAATGATAACTATTGCTTCTAGTTCCTTTGCTCTGTTCCGCTTGAGATCCTCGAACCGCTTGAGGTCCTCATGCCACTTGAGATCAGTAAACATTTTCTGTAAGACACCAATAGTATAAAGACTATGATATAATACCGGTTTGAAACAAATACCGGTTGAGCGTAACTCATACATACAAAAAGTGATCTCATAGCAAGTGTGTGTCCATCAATGACAATCACAACATAATCATCAAAAATGCCAACACTATAACTGGTAGGTAAGTTTGTGGAGTAAACCGGTATTTCTAAGTGTTGGAGAGTTGAACCGGTAAACCCTACCTGTTGATTTGATAAACCCTAACCGATTGTTTGGTGAATTGGTTATATTGGTTTATGATTTGATGATGAACGGTAATGATTATGACACATATGCATATTGTATGAAGAGAGTTTCAAAGATTTTTTGCCACGTTGAGTTAATGTTTATTTCTAGGGAATGAACAAGTATATTGCATGTAATGCAAAGCGCATGATGAGTTATTAAGTTCGATGAAGCGATGATCAAGGAGTGGTCAAGGATTTCTTGAATGATGTGTAGAGATTGTTATGTAATCCAATGGTCATACTTAAACCGACCTATTTGTAATATCTATGAGAGAATTAGGTTTTTGTTGTGTTGATGACCTAATTGATTTTTTTATAAGGTCAATGAGTTTTTTAGTTTCAAAGTTGGCAAATTTTTAGTTGAGTGTGTGGTTGCCAAACTGGATGATGTATATACAATTTGAGTAAAGGTAGATAGGAACATGAAAAGGATCTGAATAAGAAAGTGTAGTGCTATTCAAAAACATAAGCAAACCCTTGTTGTTTTCTAATAATTACAGCAGTCAAATCCCCTAACTGAGTAAGCTCTAACAAGCTTGGTGTTATTCAAATCCTCTAACCAGATGATCCATTAGCTTGGATTCTAAATCCTTTACAAAGGTTACTCCTCATAGGGTATTGCTTCTAAAAAGGCATTATAGTCAATCCCTTAACAGAGTGGTCCTTAACAGGATCTGTTCTTAACAGGACTTTTTGTAAAGCTTTAATAGGCTTGGCTCCTAACAGGACAAACTTCAGAAGAGTTCAGAATTCTTGTGAGTTCCATATCAACATGCTTTTTCCCATTTGGGTTTCAATGTCAAAAATATTGTATCAAGTGGTGAATGTTTTTGTGGTTACATTTTCTATTGTTGATTTTCTTAACTACCTAATCCACTTTGATAAGTCATGATAACCAACAGCAATATGAAATGAAGGTTTTACATATGTTAGTAAGAGTATTTGGATGTTTGTGAAGTTTCAAATTGTTTACTATTAATTTGTTGTAACAGTCAACCGATTTATCTTGACAGTTTAATCTTGACAATATATTGCATTTACAGTTCTAAGTTTACTTTGAGAAGTTTGATTTTGAGACTGGTAAAGTTAATATCAATTTTTCTATCTACTAATTCACCCCCCCCCCCTCTCAGTAGTTGACTGGATCCTTGTTCTTTCATCATACCATCATATACATGGATTCTGATAAGTACTTTAGGTTGGGACAGATAGATAAGATCTCTATCTATTAGATTAATGTTTTGTTCTGTTATATTTCACCTTATGTTTAACAATCTCAGTTTCCCAATGGATAAGACACTAGTCATGGCTTTAGTCATTTCCAGTAACATTTCTTTACTCATAGCTCATCAACATCTTGTTTTAAATTGATAGTATCATAATATCTTTTCATTTTTGTATATGTCACTACTTGTCAAAAGTTGTCTCATGCTCCAAAGTAGGTTGAGGATCACTAAGAGCTAGCCACTCTGTGGCATTCTCCCTCTTTATTGAGCCCCTTTAAGGAGTGAGACCATCTGCTTTATTTTAATATCAGTTGTAAGTGTGGTTTGAAGATTGCAGGAGCATTAAGGGATCACCCTCCCAGGTTTTGCAGAGCTCGAAGTGAAGAAGGCTTAGCATAATCCTTGTCATATGTTGGTCTAAGTCCCTAAGTATCTCTAAAACAGTCTGGAATTGGCCTCTCCACGCATGATTTGAGGGCCTAGCTTGGTTCTTGCCCCTACGGTATTGTAAAACCCCCCACTATGTGTAATCTGAGAAACCAACAAAAATGGTGACTCTATTGGGGATAGTTGTCTAGAATCTTTGGTCAGAAAAAATTGAATCATCATATTGGTTGAGATTACCCCATCCAAGCCACCAACAAAAATGGTGACTCTATTGGGGGAGAATTTTTAAAATCTCTAGTTAGAAACAAAATGAATCATCATATTGGTTGAGATTACCCCATCCGAGCCACCAAAAAAAATGATGACTCTGCTAGGGAAGAATGTTTAAAATCTCTGGTTAGAAACAGATTGAAACATCATATTGGTTGAGATTACCCATCTGAGTCACCAATAAAAATGGTGACTCTACTGGGGATGAATTGCATAGAGTTTTCTATGTCTTTCTGTGATTTGATGGTTGAGCTATGCTCCCGCATCATAAAACTCAGATATTTTTCCTTATAGAGTCATAAGCTTGTAAATTCCAACCCCTTGTCAATTGGGTCAATTCTCATAAATGTTTCCAAAAAATATGTTGTTATTCATCTTTCAATGTGAGTTTTGTCAAGATTTGTCCATATTACATGACTATTTCATAATACCTCACAAGTTGTCAGTGGTGAATCTGATATCTATGCACTAGTGTGCATTATTTGAAGAAGAACTAAGAATAAACAAGGAATTTGTAGTAGAGATGAAACAGATTTGAGCTCTTGTGATGAAGTACCCTGACAAGTTGAGGAAGGAATTCATGTGAGGTCATATTGTTGGATAAGGAGGTGTTGCAGTGCTGGGTTTTGAGCAAATTTAACTTGCGAAGAATTTCCAGCTATTCAAATATTTGTCCTCTACAAAGAAGTGGTGACTCTACCAAAGAACCTATTGAAGATGTGAAGATAGCTTCAGATCTACCAATATTTCCAACCATAAATCTGATTTGCAGCCACTACAGCACTTCCAAGTATTTTGATTTTCATGAGTCAAATATATTTCTATGAAAATCATTTGTAAAAAATGTTTCCCTATTAAGTGAGCTTAGCACTAATGAAAAGGGAAAAGTAGTTAGTTCTTAGCTTCATGCTTCTCTATTGTATTTTCTACTACATGTTTATGTCTGGAAGCACGTAGTGATATCATAGGCTTATTTAGGAGGTCCTTAAGCCTGATTTTTGGTCATTTCTTGTATCATTATGCTTAAGGCTTTGTATGAAAAGAAAGAGTCATGAAGTGTATAATTATGGGACATGTATGAAGATGATTGTAAAACTAAATCAAGATGTATTATCCAATTTTTGGTCCAAATATAATGAGTAATCAACAACTTGAGAAGGGTCAACCTAGAAGGATGTTTATCCTTGGGAAATACAAGATTTTAAATTTCAATCATATTCAGGGATTCCCAAATCTTTTTCCTATGGAGCTTAAAGATCATGTACCTTTATTTCATGCAAGTCAGTTCAAGTCAGCAGCTAGGCACATTCAGGTATTTAGTGAGTTTATTGAAGGTTATCAGATTGGTGCTGAAGATATTATTATGAAATTTTTTGTGAGATCTTTGAAAGACAATGCAAAAGATTGGTATGAATGTTTACCCTCACAAAGTGTGTCTTCAGGGCATGAGTTCAAGAGGTTATTCTTGAGTTGGTTTGGTGATAGTAGTGAATGTTATGAACAATCCTCCACTTCACAGTGTATTTCACCATGTGAAGATGTAGTTTATGCACAAGAGCAACATGTGTCAAATGCTCAATTTTTTTGTCAAAATCATAATGTCCCTATTGTTCCAATGTGCATTCCTTAGTTTTGTGAGAACTTCTCTCATCCTTAAGTTACATGTGAATGGAATACAAGTTTTGTAGATCTAATGGCATATGTTAGTGCACAATTGAATATAGAAAGGATATCAGGTGAATCAGCACATGCATTATTTTTAAGGTTTCTCAAAGCATTGCGAGTTATTTCCCCATACTTCATGCTTGAGGATTCACAATCGATTGATTTGTTTTTACAAGTTTATGAACCTAGTGTTTTCCATTGGCCAAAGGAGTTGAAACCAACCAGTCCAGATTAGCTTGTTGAGTGGTTAGACATGGTAGAGGGTTTCAAACTCAAGATTGAACTAAATGATGAACATCACGTTGTTGATAATGCAAAGGTGGAACAATAAAATGATTAGGATACAATGATTGATGAAGATACCTCCTTTCATGTGTAAGGGCAGGTTCATTGTCAGCCTGAGATAGATAAATCTTGCAAATAGCATGAAGATGAGGAGTGCATACATGAGGTAGAGTATCAAGAGAGCCTAACTATGGATGTGGATGAATCTATGGGGGTTCAAAATTATTCTCCATATAGTGATTATGATTTTGACAAGGTTGTTGAAGATGCAATCTCCAATATGAACACATGCACATCTTCATCCACTAAACTTTCAGGCTGCAATGAAGATTATGAAGCCCAAGAGGACAATTCTTTACAAAAGGATGATGTTGGCAGCCTTGGTGAGGATACTGAAGAGAAGGACATGAGACACATGGATGAGTTGGAAATGTATTCTATCAGCAGTGACAAAATATCATAGTTGTTGGCAGCCGAGTATCAGAAACATGCACATGGAAAGGGTCAACAACTTTTATGCCCTGTTGAAGTTTGTTTTGACAGTGAGAAATTTTCATACAAAGACAAACATAATACACTTACTATAAGTTTTCCTCTTATGCCTAAACTAGATGATATGCATGTTGATTAAAGTTTAGAACTTTATTTTGATGTTGAGGATGAAGAGTTTTTCAGGTTTTGATTGGTGTGGATATACGTCTCCTAATAAGGGTGAACAAGGAAGTACATATTCTTATGTGGACCAAGAATCATATTTAAATAAAAGGTTAGATTGTGAGGATATGATAGAGATACATGCTTATGTGCAACCTTATGAAAATGAAGATGATTGTTCAACATGCACCCAAATTGTTGATGAATTGAGCATTAAATGGGATTCTAATGGACAAGAAGATGAAGTTTTCAATCTACACGATGAGATATAGTTGCCTAAAGAAGTTGTTTATGATTCTTATTCTTTTTAAATGTTTGAGGGTGGTTTGCATTGTGGGAGAGATCAACGGATGATTTCTTTTCAAAGTAGGATCTCACTCATGCAAGTTAGTTACATGAATGAAGCCTATGATGCCAGATGTGTAAGAGAATATGAATCTTTTTCTTTTCAGCTGGATGACAGTCTTACTAGGTATGACACGGGTTTCAGTCATTATAAATGTTGTAGTATGCATGATGATGTTTGGTTAAATGATCATGACACACCAATGTCACAAGATCATCAGAATTTGCAATGTGTGCACGGTTTTCAGATGTTTTTTGATAGTGAGTGAACTTATGATAATCAACATGATAGTTGGATAATAGAATTCAACATGTTTAACCAGTTGACTTCTAGCTACATCCACAAATTGGCCACAGTTAATTCAAGTGAAATAAAATCTATGACAGAGGAAAGCATTAGTTGATCTTTATAGGTGGCCTAGGGCCATCACTTGTGGATTGATTCTAAAGCCACATCAGTTTGGGATAGAGAAAACCTTTTTTGACTCTAAGCCTAATGAAGTAGGCACTTGGTCTACTCCCCAGATATATGGAATCTTTCTATGCCTATAGGAGGCATACATCCCCAACTAGAGCCACTAATAGTCCTAAAAATGACTCTGCAAAAATCTTCATGCCTTAGTCAAAATATTGGTTAGTTTGATTTTGTCTTTCTCTTTGTCTTGTGTTTCAGGCTAAAGGTTTAGGGTTTATGCATTTTGATTAAGTCTTTTATAAAAACCCTAAGCCTATTATAATTTGGTGTTACGTTTCCTCCGCTTTAAGCCAAGGGTCTGCTTATCATTGGCAGGGCCATGTATTTCCTAGGCATTAAATTTTTTTTGTGTCGGGCCCCTATTAATATTTTCCTAAGTCATCCTTAATATTTCAGCCGATGTCTTTATGTTAACAGTTGAGCTACTAAAAGTTCTTGCATTTTGCACATGGTTTAACAGATGAAGACATTTTATTTTTTGCAAAAAGGTGCTCGATGTTTAACTGACTGAAGACTAGCAGTTACCATGACCGGGAGGTAAATTGAGAAAATCTGACGGCTCTTGTAACCCTATGATTGAAAATGATTGATTCTTATGGATTGCGGCATCACAAGATGATACCATATGTCCTAGGCAGGCTGAGGTAAGTCGATGGTAGGGTCGTTGATGATGGTGAGGTGGAGGGTGAATTGGAGATGCCATGTCATAACTTTGGTAGGCCCACTTGCCACATATGATGTTCAATGTCAGATTGACCAGTATGGATCATGTGATGCACCAACATGGAGGAAGATCAATAGCTGAGATTCAAAATTTATTTTAAAACAAATTGGCATCGTTTCTTCATGCATGCGAGCAAGTAATGGTGGAAGGAGTTTGGTCTGCTAAAAGAAGAATAATGAAAGAGATCAATCTTCTTTTTCAATTTACCAGAGGCATTTCGAGCATGAGCAGAGAAATTTTAAGAACCAAAGAAGATTGGAACAAGCTCTCACAGTACAAAGTTGAGGTTTTCTAGTGCATTTAAAGAATTTTGGCCATCTTGTAGTGGTTATTTCTTCGAAAGATGAACCCACTATGTCATAAGCCCATATAAAATCTTCATCAAGAAACAACAAAAGGCATAAAGAATATGAGAGAGGCAGCTAGGATATTTTGTGGCAGAATCATGTATGACCGGTCATTTTTGAATGATAGGTGTCTCCTCTGGCCTGTAGCTTATTTTCTCCCTTGTTTCTAGAAAATAGAATTCAAGGCCACGTGACAAGGGTGTGAATTTTGGTTCCTTTAGGGTTCCCTTTTTGCTTCCAGTGGTGAGTCTAGGTGAAATGAGTAGGCTATAAGAGTCATTTACAGAGAAAATAAAATGGGTCATGTGTTTTATTTTGTTTCAGGTTCTTTAAGGAGTTATATGTAAGATAATTTGTAACAGGAAAATAGCTTAAGATGAATGCAAGCATAGTTCGAATTCATTTTCTCCAGTGTGTAACTCTGTTATGTTTTGAATGAGTAAGATCAAGGGTTTTTCTCATTCGTTGCATTGTTGTGATGTATGTGTTTTCTATCTTATGCTCTAATCTAAAGGGTCGGTTAAATTGCTAGGATAGGATCTGCAAACTGATGGGGCTTATACATGGATTTTGATAAGTATTTTGGGTTGGGATGGATAGATGAGATGCATTATAAGGCATTATTATCTTAAGATCTCCAACTATTAGATTAATGTTCTATTTTGTTATATTTCATCATATGTTTTACAATCTCAATTTCCCAATGGATAAGACATTGGTCGTGGCTTTAGTCATAGCTCATCGACAGCTTGTTGTAAATTGATATTATCATAATATATTTTCATGTATATGTCACTGCTTATCAAAAGTTGTCTTATGCTCCAAAGTAGGTTGAGGATCACTGAGAGCTAGCCACTATGTAGCATTCTCCCTCTTTATTTATCCCCTTTTAGGAGTGAGACTTTCTGCTTTATTTTAATGTCATCTGTGTTGGAATTATGTGAACCGGTATGAGGACATATTGACATTGTATGTTGCCATTGATGTCAATATGCTGAAGAGGAGAGAATCGGTATATGTGAGAACTGGTATGTTACCAAGAACCGGTATAACACTGTGAACCAGCATTTGTGCCAAAGTGAAGCGGTGTGTTTGTTTAAGGTGAACCGGCATGTGGTTATGGGAACCGACACATGGAAGCTTTGTATGACTACCGGTTGGTAGTCTCAACTTCAGGGTTTCCGGTTGAAGTGCCTCAAGCCTATGTGACTCAATCGGTGACTTTGTGTGATGAGTTAGCATTGTAACGAAGAACAAATCATGTTGCCATGTCAGCCTTGTGCGCGTGAAGGATCCTGCATGAAGGAGATTGTTCCTATCTACCTAAGGAATGTGTGAAGTCTGTAAACGGTGATAACGCATGATGGGTTATCAGCCGCCATGAAATTAGTGGAAAATGAATGATGGAGAACATCTTGAGATTGGTTCAAGACTGTTGCATTTAATGCAATGTGCTCAACAGTTAGGATTGAACCATTTGAATTTCTTAACCTAACAAGTTTAGGGTTTAGAGTTTATGCTACCGACCTATCTGTTTCCTATAAGGTTGATGTTGTGTTTCTTTTTGAAGTTGTTGGAAAAATTTGTGTGTGTGTATCCAAGAGAAGAGATACGTGATTCTTGCCAGACCAGAAGAGAGAAGTGATACCTGCAGAGTGTAAGTGCATAAGGTGAAGAGGAGCTAAAGTTGATCTGCATTGGCATTGAGTGTTGTTACTAGATCATTGTAATACCTATTGATCTCTAACCACTTCAACAGTTGGGAATTCCCTTAATAGGGTAACTTTAACCAGCTTACTATAAATCCTTTAACAAGGTGACTCAAAACCATTGAGTTCTTGAAATCCTCTAACAAGGTAACCTTTAACAGGATTTAACCCTTAACCGGGATTTCTAGCCATCCCTTAATCGGGTGATCCCTAACAGGATCGGTTCATAACAGAACCTATTATATCAGTCTTTAACCAGACAAGGCTCCTAATAGAGCGGACTTCTAAAGAGTTCAAAAATAGCTTGTGGGTATTCATCCCCACTGTGGTTTTTCCCAGTTGGGTTTCCACATGAAAAATCTGTGTGTCATGTGTGGTGTTATTCATGTGATGGTTTGAGTGATTTGTGTCTGAAGATAAATCATGTTGATCTAGTTGTTTATATATCTTTGATGACAGATTACATGTTCATGCACTAGGGTGAAATGGAAATGAAGTATTAGATTATATGAAAAGATAAGTGTCAACCGGTTTATGCTTGTCTCAGTTACTCTGGGTTTTGCCGGTTGTACTCTGTTCAAGACCGGTGTTACTATTTGTCTGCTAAAGCACAGTGTCTGCTAACAAACTAGTTTAGGATTGTATTTTTGTTTGTACTAATTCACCCCCCCCCCCTCTCAATACCAATTTGGTACTATCCTTTCATCATTGAGTTATCAGTCTGCATGTGTGGTGTGGAGATTGCAGGAGCATTAAGGGATCACCCTCCTGGGTTATGCATAACCCATGGTGAAGAAGGGATAGAATAATCCTTATCATATGTTGGTCCAAGTCCCTGAGTATCTCTAAAACAATCTGGAGTTGGCCTCTCAACACATTATTTGAGGGCCCAACTTGGTTCCTGCCCCTGCGGAAGTGTAAAACCCCCCACCGTGTGTAATTCTGGGGAACCAACAGGATGATCCCTTTCAATGATACTCTAAGTGAAGGTAGCTCAAATTCAATGGGTAAAATGGATTTCAATTCATACACAAGTGTATATGGTGTGGATCCAATAGGGGTGTGAATGCTAGTTTTGTATACCCACAAGGCAGGGTCTAGTTGGACATGTCAATCACAACCAGCATCATTCATAATTTTCTTCAGGATTTTCAAAATGGTTTTGTTCAAAGATTCTTCTTGGACATTCCCTTAAGGATAATAAGGTGTAGAAAAATGATGTTGGATATGGAATCCTTCGCAAAGTTCTTGCACATCTTGGTTTTTGAGGGGTTTACCATTGTCAGTGACAATGGAACTATGAATTCTATACCGACAAATAATATAGTTCAAAATGAAGGAGGATATTTGTTTGTCGATAATGGTGATTAATGGAATGGCTTCATTCCATTTTGTGAAATACTCAATGGCTGTGATTATGAACTTGTCTCCATTTGAGGAGGAGGGATGGATTTTACCCATGAGGTCAAGTCCCCATTGGCAGAACAGACATGATGTTGTGAACGGTTGTAGCTCCTATGTCGGTGCATGTATAAGATTTCCATAAATTTGACATTTCTGACACTTCTTATAAAATTGATAGGATTCTTTTTCCATGTTTGGCCAATAGTATCCCAATCTTAGAAGTTTATTGCTAGAGTAGGACCACTTGAATGTGTGCCAAAAATACCTTTGTGAACTTCTCACAAGGCGGTTTTAGATTTGTCACTTTCAAGACATCTAAGGAGAGTACCATCAAGACCTCATCGATAAAGTGTATCGATTGTGAGGGTGTAATGAGGTACTTGTCAGATAAAGCTTCATTTTGGATTCTAGGAAAGATTGGGTGGGAGGGTATTGACTTTCAGATAGGTATAAATCTTCCCATAGGTTGGAGATTTAGAACCAACCAGGTGGCATATAACTTGGGAATCGAGATTGACATAGCCATGGGAATACAATTATTCCACTAGGAACTCATAACGATTTTGCTTGTCTGGTATTTCTAGAAGAGAGGCAACGGTTTCCATGGCAACTACAGCTTTGTTGTCTAATCTTGGGATGTTTAAATTTGATATTAACAAAGTATTTCTTAAAATAATCCACCATTCTTCCATATGGCATCAGTTTATCATCCTTTGTTTGATATTCATCATTGACCTAATTAATGACCAATTGAGAGTCCCCATAAACTAGTAACTCAATTATTTTTCATTCCACTACTACTTTGATGCCAGTGACCAGGGCGTCATATTCAGCTATATTGTTGGTGCAGGAGAACATCAACCTATAAGACCTAGGGATGGTGTGTCCTTGAGGAGTGATAAATAGGATTCCAACACCCAACCCATGTTGGGTGTAAGATCCATCAAAGTATAGTACCCATGGTTGTGTTGTAACTGCTAGGACATATATATATCTAGTAATTCGATGTGCATCAAATGATTATCTTGCAATGGTACTTTGGCTAACTGATCTACTATTTCTTGGCCTTTCATGGATCTTTTGTCCATTTATTGAATGTCAAACTCACTCAATACATTAGCCATTTTTCTAGTCTTCTTGTTAGAGTTGAGTAGATATTTTAATGGATCTATCTTTGCTATAAGCTTGATTGTGTGGGAAAGCATATAGTGTCACAAATTTTGGGATACAAACACCATAGCTAAATAGGCCTTTTAAATGAATGTGTAGTTAATTTCATAACCACTCAATATTCTTCTGATGTAGTATGTTGGCATATGGACACTCCAATGAGACATTGTGTGTGATTGAAGGTTTTTTCATTGATGGCAACCTTGCAATCCTATGGCACCAGCAAAGCATTATTGAAACAAAAGGGTGCACCGGCATCAACAAAATCAATCTACACTGGCATCGACACAGAAGATGTACACCAGCACATAAGGAAATATGTATATCAGCACAGAGGCCGACAGGATTTTTGATATGTAATATTTTGTTTATTATTGTAAGCCGACTTGGCAAATTGTAAAATGACTCTTGTACATAAAAGAGATCATTGTAGGTATTTGTAGGATATGGATAGGAAGCATAAATAAATTATAAGGTAGACCTAATGTGTGAATTGTAGTTCAAGGGTATATGTAAAGAACAGAGCAAGAACCGGTACCAAATCTGGCATTGAAGATGCTATTGTAAAGCAGTACAAATTATTGGATTTGCATAATCCTCCTTGTAAGTCAGTGTGACTTCTTATTGAGCAGTGAGCTCTAGGCAGTTGGCCTTCCTGCATGTGCAGGCCCCTATTGTAAGTAATATTCTCTTATTGGCCAGTAAGTGAATATTGTGGGTCACAAATCCCACTGAGGTTTTTCCCACACCAGGTTTCCTCATTAAACATCTTGTGTTATGGTGTTCTTTTCATGTGGGTGTTTTTGATTCTGTTATTTGCATTGATTCTTGCATACCGGTATACTATTACTTTATATTCTGCATATTCAGTTTCAAGAAAATTTCATTACCGGTCAGATACTGATTCACCCCCCCCCCCTCTCAGTATCTATGGGAACCCTAACAAATTGTATCAGAGCTTGGTCCTCTACTTTCAGAAGCCTAACAGCTTGAGGAAGATCTTGACACCGGTAAAGATGGAAAATCTGATGAAGCAACTTGAAGGAGCTCTTACTGACTATGATCCAGAGAAGTTGAAAAATATCAAATTAGAAGATGATTTAAAAGCAGCTCAGGACATTATTCAAGCACTTCAAGAAAATCTTACTGTTACAAGAAACAAGAGAAGAGAACTTTGTGAAAAATTGCAAAATGAGAATGATGAAAAGGAATCACTAAATGATATGATAAGCAAATTGAAACAAGAGATCATGACAACAAAAAATGAAATGCAAGATATGACTATGAGATTTTGCAAAGAGATTGAGGATAGAAAGAAGAATGAAGAAGAATTGACCAGAAGACTAAGTGATGCAGCAAATGAGAACACAAGACTTAGCTATGAAAATGACATGTTGAAGATAGATCTGATGCACACTCAGAATGACTCAAATGAACTAATGAGACAAAAAGAGATCTTGGAAAGGGAATTGGAAACTACAAATCAACACAAAGAAAAATTCAAGAAAAGCTCAGAAGAACTTGGTACCTTATTGAAGAATCAAAAACCCAAAGGTGACACTTCTGGAATTGGATTTGAAGTTGGAGAAAGCTCTGGTACTGCAAATACCCAGGATCACAGCAAACTGGTAAGACCTTCTAATACTTACAAATTCACTGGAAAATGCTTTAACTGTAATAAATATGGTCAGAGGGCAAATGAATGTAGATCTAGGAATTATCAGAACATCAATCCTCCCACCGGTCAATGCACCAAATGCAACAAAATTGGTCATAACTCTAAAAATTACATAATGAATGTAAGATGTTATGTTTGTGGAAGATTTGGTCATTTATCAAATAAATGCAGAACACAAACTGGCATAGGTTATGGAAAAGCTATTCAGAAAAATAATGTAACCTGTTATGCATGTAACAAGATTGGTCATATTGCTAAATTTTGTAGAAGT
Source organism: Cryptomeria japonica (assembly GCF_030272615.1). Classification (NCBI taxonomy): domain Eukaryota; kingdom Viridiplantae; phylum Streptophyta; class Pinopsida; order Cupressales; family Cupressaceae; genus Cryptomeria; species Cryptomeria japonica. Next base: position 381,078,255 of record NC_081409.1, read on the forward strand.
AAAGGTACACCGGTAGATAACAAAAGTACTAGCTTGAAAGGTAAGGAAAAGGTTGAAGAGGTTAAGCAAGAATTTTCAAAACAATGGATTAGAAAAGGTGATCTAAATATTGGGGTTACTCCTCCACCAGTTGAACCAACAAATGCTTCACCGGCAGGACAATATGATGCTCCACTGGTAGGACGTTCTTCATCTAATTAAAGAAAATTATCTTGAGGGTTTGGCAATCAAATGACACATGTGCTATTATTCCCTTGGTTAGAGAAAAGAAGTTGAAAATCTTTCATTACCGGCAAATAAAGTTAAGCTAATACATTGCCGGCAAGCAATTAATGTGGTAGGTAGCAGAAAAGACTTTATAAAATAAGGTTTTTGGCTCCATTTCATTTCACCGTGAATTCAAACTTTCAGAGAGCATGAAGATTTCCGAGCTAAGGCATTCCGAGCAAAGAGGCAAAGCACTTCAGCAATCAATCCATCCAAAGGCAGAAAAAGGTATTTATCATCATGGCATCCTCCTTTGCACCTGAATTCATAGCAAACCCTATAGTAGTCGAGGTTATAAAATGACCTAGGCCCGTGTTTCAGCTAGTTCCCGAGGTAGCTAAGAAAGATGACAACACAGGTGCTTTTTCCCAAATTCCAAAGGGTGTTGTTTATGCAGAAGACCCTAGAATGTATATTCATTGCAACATAGAGGAATTAGGTGATGAAGAAATTAAAAACATGTGTAAATCTGTTATATGTGACAATGCCAAAAATGTGAAACCTGAACATAAAATTGTTGAAACCCTAGGATTCACTGAAATCCTCTGCATTCCTGAATTTCCCAAGGAAGTGGTTAGGATAGTTCTTAGCAGGGTACATGGCTCATTCTTTTGGCTTGACTCAATGCATAAAATTACAAAGGTAGCTGTGAAAGCAGTAACAGGGTTACCTTCCACCGGTACCAGACCCGACAAAACCAAGAAGGTCTCCAATGACTTGGTAACAAACTTAACTGGTGCAACATCAGACAAGAGATCATTGAGGGTTAATGATGTGACCGATACAAATGTGAGATTCATTAGCATGATTCTAGGTTACAAAGCAACTCATGCTAATAGGCTTAACTCTATTTCTAGTTTATGCATAAAGAGTGCTTATGACATGGTTAAGGACAATGTGAAAATTGATATCTGTGAATGGTTAAAAGATGAATTAATTGACAATTTAGCAAAAATCAAGAAGGATAAGAAAGGTACCTTTAGATTTGGAAATTTGCTTGTATGCTTAATGTTACATATAACCAAACAGGCTCCCGGTATAGGCTATAAGAATTTTGGATTCGACATACCAGTAGGAAAACAATTGTCTGACTTATTCAACAACATGGGTGAAAACAGAGAAAAGAATATCAATAAATATTTTCAAGCACTAAAGGTCAGAATGAATAAAAGAATTAGACTATCACAAGAAATTGTCAACAAATACAAGGATGATATATGCTTTGTGATCAAAAAGGATGAGATCTGGATGGAAGCAATCATCCCAAGAACAATCTGGGTTATAGAGATGGGGTATGAAACAGATGACCACATAGTGGAAACTTATGCCAAAGCACTTCTGGAAGACCCCAATGAACTAAAGGAAGAATTATTTGGTAGTGTTGAGACCATTGAAAGCCAAATTCAATCTAAAAAGAGAGTAAAGAAAGTTGAGGCATTTATGAGGAAAGGAACCAGACAAGCAAAAGCCATAAAGGAAGATGTACTAAAGAAAACCGGCATAACAGAAGATGAGTTGGCAGCCCAACAACCTGAAACTCATCTATCACCGGTAGATACTTCCTCAGAAGGAGATATGCCAGCAACTTTCAAAAGAGTTGTTAGGAAAAGAGACCCCTCACCGGTGTCCACTCCTTCACCTAGAAGGACAAGACAGAAGCAACAAGCTATGAGGTCTTCGGTCAAGAAAGCCACACCTAAGAAAAAGCTGACCCCCAAAAAGAAGAAGAAGACAAACACTGACTATGCCCCTCTTGACATACTACTGAATGAGATCACAGAGGAAGGTAAATTGAAAAACATAGGGAAAATCTATGACACCCTATCAGATGATGAGAAAGGACAAGTCGAGGAAAGTGTTATATTACACATGGACATGTATAAAAAGTTTTTGATGCAAGTCCTAAATGAAATTCATGATGAACTATATAAAAGACTTGAGGCCAGAAGGCAAGGAATAATTGAGTTGGATAAGAAAATAAAAATAGAGAAATTACTTGCAGTATACCCGGCCAACTCACCTAAGGAAATTGATGATTTGATAGCTCAGGCCAACCGGACAGTTTTTTCCACTGCGCACCAGCAAATATCACTAATGGCAGGTAGAGTTACTGAAGTTTCAGAGGAAACAGAAGATGGTTGGGCTACATTCTTGGTTGAAAAAGAAAAACAAGAAGAATATAGGAATCCCAAGCCCATTCTGGTATATCAAAAGGACAAAGGGAAAGGTAAAGTTGGTGGACCACCAAGTATCAAAATTAGAGACAACTTACCCCCACCTCCTTTAAATACTCCACCGGTAAAAACAACAACTGCAGAAGATCAACCGGTAGCTGAGAGCATGGACACAGAGGATAATAATCCTAATCCTGAAGTCCTATATACTATGAATGTTGATACTCAGAAAATCAACATAGTTGTAGATAAGGATACATCAGAAAACAAAGAGCAACTGGCAACAGATTCAGAGAAAAAGATGGAATCTGGAACACAAACAGATCAACCAACAGAGTTAAAGGCTCCAGAACAGATGCCACAGATAAGAAATGTTGTAGGAACACCAATGCTTAAAGAAATGGAGACACAAACAGACCTACCAGAGGTCTATACTAGCTTGGTCACTTCCACCGGCACTCAATTTAGTGGGTCACCATCAAATGTAATAGAGGTATTGCTCGAATCTATCAAGAAAATAACTGATTATAGCTCACAAGCTTATAAAGTGATAGATGATTCAATTCCAATTTTGAAATCAATAGCACCCAATTGTAATATAGCCAATAAAGATTCTTTAGGCCAGTTGGATACACTTTGTAAATATATTTCTGGAAATTTTGAGCAAACAAAGGTAGAAATTGTAAAGGAAAGTGTAGAAAAAGAGAAACAGAAATTCTTTGAGGAAGGAATAAAGAAGTGTAACAGGGAATTTGACACACTTCTACCGGAACTGTGCAATCTATTGAAAGAGTACAAAACTCTGTACAAAGACACCTATAAGATAAACCTTTTGACCACAAATGTAGACAAAAAGATGAGCAAGGTATAGGAAGAGATCAATAAACTTGCTGATAATTTTGTTAACTCACCCGATACATTATCAGTTTTTGAGGAAAAGATAACAAATTTTGAGGAAGAATTGCTCAAATTAGAAAGAGAGAAAGAAAAAATAATAAACAAGGCAAAATTCTTGAGATCTAAACTAAGTCCAAGATTGGACTATTTAGCATCTCTGCGAAAGGAAATCTCAGAGGCACTAACACAGGGTAGCAAAACACCAGCAGAGCACTTGCAGCATCTCACCAGTACAGTATACAGAACTGAGATAGCAATAAAGGAGAGAAAGAAGTTTATGGATGGCATAAACTTAATTTTGGGAGATATTCTTCAGATAATAACCACCCAACTACAAGGTTGAGGTTATGAATTTGTATAACTACAAAATCCACTAACCTTTGTCATTGATGCCAAAGGGGGAGTAGTAGATGAGAAAATTCAAAACACAGGGATCACATGCTCAGGGGGAGCACTCACATTTTTGGTAACATTTTTGGTCTACACATTTTTGGATATCTTTTTGAAATTTCTCATGAGTGTTGCCATCAATGCCAAAGGGGGAGATTGTTGGCATATGGACACTCCAATGAGACATTGTGTGTGATTGAAGGTTTTGTCATTGATGGCAACCTTGCAATCCTATGGCACTGGCAAAGCATTACTCAAACAAAAGAGTGCATCGGCATCAACAAAATCAATCTACACCGGCACCGGCACAAAAGATGTACACCTGCACAGAAGGAAATATGTATATCGGCACAGAGGCCTACAGGATTTTTGATATGTAATATTTTGTTTATTATTGTAAGCCGACTTGGAAAATTGTACAATGACTCTTGTATATAAAAGAGATCATTGTAGGCATTTGTAGGATATGGATAGGAAGCATAAATAAATTATAAGGCAGACCTAATGTGTGAATTGTAGTTCAAGGGTATATGTAAAGAACAGAGCAAGAACCGGTACCAAATCTGGCATTGAAGATGCTATTGTAAAGCAGTACAAATTATTGGATTTGCATAATCCTCCTTGTAAGTCAGTGTGACTTCTTATTGAGCAGTGAACTCTAGGCAGTTGGCCTTCCTGCATGTGCAGGCCCCTATTGTAAGTAATATTCTCTTATTGGCCAGTAAGTGAATATTGTGGGTCACAAATCCCACCGAGGTTTTTCCCACACCGGGTTTCATCGTTAAACATCTTGTGTTATGGTGTTCTTTTCATGTGGATGTTTTTGATTCTACTATTTGCATTAATTCTTGCATACCAGTATACTATTACTTTATATTCTGCATATTCAGTTTCAAGAAAATTTCATTACCGGTCAGATACTGATTTACCCCCCCCTCTCAGTATCTGTGGGAACCCTAACATAGTATACAACCCTTTCTTTTCCTGTTGAATCTTCATGTGCTATCAAAGCTCCCGGGGATACTTTCATTGTTGAGATGTATAAAAGAAGTGGTTATTGGCCACACCAATATGGGTGGATCTATCAGATATTGCTTTAACTAATCAAAGGCCTCTTCATATTTTACCTCCCATCTGAAAGGAACATTTTTTGTGTAGTAAATGAGTGAAAGGTGGGCATTTATCAGCCAGTTGCAAGATGAATCTTCTGATAGATTGTAGCCTTCCTTGTAGCGATCTTAATTGGATAATGTTTCTAGAAGGTGGCATCTCCATGATTGCTTGTATCTTTGTTGTATCTACCTTGATTTCCTTTGTTGATACTATGTATCCTAGGAGTTTTCCTGATGTGCCTCCAAATACACACTTCTTAAGATTTAGCCTTACATTGAATTTTTCCAACTGTGGGCACCAAAAATGTATGCTACAATTATGGTTAATCAATCAAATATAAATGAAGAAACTAACATACCAATGAAAAAATATATATAAAAGGATTTAATTGATAAACTTGATTAAACAAATAATCCTTCAAAGGAGTTCCATTGTTCTCTATCTCCAAGGATTCCTCAAGTCATGGTTTTGCTCTCAAATCATTGATCAATTGACTTTCAAAATGATAACTCAAATAATGAGTTCTATGATGAAATGATCTACATGTTATGCAATTAAGATCTTATATGATGATAACCATTCTACTCAAATTGATCTATGATAATGGAAATATTATGCTTATGATAATGAAACTACTATGCTATGCTAATGAAACTACTAATCTATGCTAAAAATGCTTCAGGGAGAGAGACTTGTATGAAAGAAACTTGATAGTGAGAGCACAATGTGTGTAGCCTCTTGATAATGAGAAAATAAGTCCTATTTATAGAAGAAATGAGAAATTGGATGGCTAAGATGGATTAGGCTTAGCAAGGGATAGGATTGCATGAGGAAGGTTTGATCCTCAATCCCTGATTTTAACTTCCACCAATGTCATGGTGACAAGTGGCATCATGAGGAGGATTGAGAGGAGAGGGAAGAGGCATTAAATACTTGAGGGGACATGAAGGTAACCTTTTGTGGTTGAGTTACCTTGTTGGAAGAGAAAAAGACTTTTAATGTGTGTAAGAGCCTTAAATATTTTTAATTGACTCCTTCCTAATCCTTAGTTTAGGAATGTGCAAATGTTTAGAAGGGGATTAGGCTAATTTAGAAGAGTTTAGAAGAAAATTAGTGAGCAAGTGGGTATTGTAGGAGAATGAAAGTGGGTGAGGATAAATAGGATTTAAATAAATGTTTATTTATTTAAATGTACATGTGAATTTTGGATTTTATTTAAATAACAAAAAAAGGGGGATAAAACATTAAATGCTTGAAGACTTGAAGGAAGTCATTAAAGGCTTGAGAGGACTCTAGAAGAAATCCATTAAAGGCTTGAAGACTTTGGGGGAAACTATTAAAGGCTTGAGAAGACTCTAGAATGAAACCATTAAAAGCTTGAAGAATTTAAAGAAAGTCATTAAAGGTTTGAGTTGATGGGTTTTGGGTTTTTTTGTTTAGGAATGTGCAAACCATTAAAGGGTGATTAGGCTAATAATAGGGGCTTAGACATGATTAGGAGGAAGGTTAACTTTCAACTTGCATTTTCTAGAAAGTGCAAGTGGGGAAGGGATTTTAGGAATTTAAATAAATATTAATTTATTTAAATGTGAGAAGGGATTTTAGGGATTTAAATAAACATTAATTTATTTAAATGTGAATAACGGGATTTGGGGATTTTAAATAAATATTAATTTATTTAAATGTGAATGAGGATTTAATTAAACAAATATGATTTATTTATTTGATTAATGGTTTGAATTTGGTTAAGTGAATTAAATCAAATTAATTGAATAATGTATTTAAATAATAGGAGAAGAGGGTTGGGATGAATTATTAAATATTAATATAATTAATATTTGGAAAAGGGGAAAGGATTAATTAAATGTGAATTTAATTAATAGTTGGATGAATGATAATAAAACAAATATAAAATTCATTTAATCAAGTGGACAGAAATAGGTGTCTACAATAAGCTTTCAATATAAAATCTCCACCTTTTTTGTATCGGAGTCCAAAATCCATAGTGCCTTTCAAATATCTAAAAATTATTTTCACAGCTTGCTTATGTGTCACCTTCAGATTTGCCTGAAACCTAGACACCAAACACATAGCTTGCATGATATCTGGTTTGGACGTAGTCAAATACAACAATCCACCAATCATCAATTTGTACTTCTTTTGATTAACCTTTGAAGTGTTAGGATAACCTATGAACAACTGAGAGGAGGAGGTGAAACAGTTGTTAACATATTATGTGAATTAAAGCACTTAAAACCTTATACCTGTATAACTAATTAAGCATTAAATAATAAATGAAAACCAAAGAATCAATACCATGCAACCATAACACATAACACCATGATTTGTACGTGGAAAAGATCAATGAGGAAAAACCATGGCGGGAAACCCTACCCACAGTCAGATGATACTTCTAGAGTGAGTATATGATTACAATAGGGGCATGCACATGCAGGAAGGCACACTTTCTAGAACGCACTACTCATCACAATGGAGTCTCACTGACTAAGGAGATTTCAACTACCTCAAGATGTTTGGACTACAATTCAGAGAGAAGAACTATCTGTGATAGCATCAAACATGTCATATTACAGTTTCGGTTAAGCTCAATATCGGAGGTCTAAAACCTCTTACATAAACCCAACTTGATCACCTATGATTGACCAAATCCTCTGCACAAATGATTACTATATTATTTGCTCCTTGCATATATCCATATATCCACCTATGATCTACAATGAGATCTTACATACATTTATACCAACCCGAGACCTAACCAATTAGGTGGGCCACACAAATGATAATACAATAGACCCATTACATAATCCTAAAATAAAATCATAACACATGTCATCCTAAGGCCAAACAAATATCATCCAATCAATGAAACATCCCAAAAGCGCATCGGAGGATCCACCAACACGTTTCATGCAAACCTGTCCATAACCTAGATAGCATCGGACCTAAATTAGATCCACACACGCCAAGGCAATGACACCAATCAGCCGAGGCATGAACACAATCACCATCAGCATTCTGAATCCCTTCTAGAAGCTACACCAACACCACTTATGCATTACATTAAATATCTTCAATAAATCTCTATCGGTGAAACCCTTACTTGACCAATAAAGCAAGCTTACTAGAACATAAGATAGCATCCAATCATCAAGTCAATACCAACTAAGTGAAATATACTTCAAAATCATATGAACCATCCATATAAACATGTTCCATCATCCAGATCATATTGATGGCAATCAACTGATTATCTTTCCAATCCAATCCATCTACCGGAAGCTGATAAACAACCATAACATCAAGTGTTGACATCAATGACAAAATATCAATGCAACACATAATCTATTCCATCATATGGCTAACAAGCTCCCCCTTTGGCATTGATGGCAACACTAGATGTGAAAAACATCCAAGTGACAATAAAATGCCAAACAAGTCTCCCCCAATGGAAGACCACCAACAATCTGCCATGAAATGATATAGCAATGAAGCTCTTAACCAAAACTAAAACAAAAGGACCAAATACCGCCAAACTCCCCCTAAGGAGTGCAATCAATGGTTTTTCACATATATTCCTCCCCCATTGACAGCAATGCCAAAGAATCAAATAGAATAAATAACTCTAAAACTCAAGGCTGACTACTCCCCCGGAGTAGTAGCACTAATTCATCAATCCGGAGCAGAAGGTAGCTCTGGTAATGCATATCGGACTGATGCACAACTACATGAATTAAGTCTCTATCAGAGGGGTAGAAACCCCCAATCTATCTCTCAAATACTCAAATGGTTCCCGAGACAAAGGTTTAGTGAATATGTATGCTATCTTCTCTTTAGTGTTCACATAAACCAATCTGACTTCTTTTTCTTCCACCTTTTCCTTCAAAAATTTATACTTGATTGATATGTGCTTGGTCTTGGAGTGAAATACCAGATTCTTTGATATGTCAATAGCTATAGAGTTATCACAATTGATAACTATTGGATAATTACAACTCACTTGTATATCCTTCAACATCTCCTTCATCCATAAAACTTGAGTAGAATTGGTTGTTGTTGCTATATATCCAGCTTCAACAAAAGATAAAGAAATGCATGATTGTTTCTTGTTGATACATGAAACCAACTTCTTCCTAAGGAAGAATGCTCCACTAGATGTTCTCTTTCAGTCATCAATATCACCTGCCCAATCTATATTTGTATATGCACATAGAGTAAAGTCATCATTTTTAGGGTATTTATTGCACTTTCATGATTTTCTCTTGGATTACTTTGAAATCTTGATACAATATTGATTGCATTCATTATATCTGGTCTAGTCTATGTTAAATATAGAAAACCACCAATCATGGATTTATATCTTGTAGAATTTACTAAAGGGGATACATCTTAAATTGACAATTTTTCACTTGTAACCCTAGGAGTACTAACCGGTTTAGAATTTTCCATACCAAATTTATCCAACAATTCCCTTAGATACTTAGTTTGACAGATAAATATACCTTTGTCAGTCTGAGTAATCTGCAAACCAAGAAAAAATCATATTTCTCCAGTCATAGACATTTCAATTTGACTCTGCATATTATCATAAAATTTCATGCACAATTTTTCTTCACCTCCAAAAATGATATCATCAACAAATACTTTAATAATCAAAATATCATCATTAGTGATCTTATAATATAGGTTACTGTCAGCATTACCTTTTATAAAATCAAGCTTCAAAAGATACTTATCCAACCTTTCATACCAAGCTCTAGGAGCCTGTTTTAGTCCATATAGGGCTTTCCTTAATCTGCAAACCATATTTTTGTCATATGTCAGCAAAAATCCATCTGGTTTCTCAATAAATACTTCTTCTTCAAGTTCTCCATTCAGAAATGCACACTTAATATCCATCTGATAGACCTTGTAGTTCTTATAGGATGCATAGGCAAGAAATAGTCTAATAGCTTCAATTCTAGCTACCGATACAAAAGTTTCACCATAGTCAATTCTTTCCTTCTGAGAATATCCTTTGTAGACCAATCTAGCCTTATTTTTTATAATTTTCCATCCTCATTCAGTTTGTTTCTAAAAACCCATTTAGTTCCAATAACATTATTATTTTTAGGTCAGGGAACTAAAGTCCAAGTATTGTTCTTTTCTATCTGATCTAATTCATCTTCCATAGCTTTCATCCAACATTCATATTTACAAACTTAAACTACTAATGTTGGTTCAATCTGAGAAATGAAACATACATCTTGATTTGCCAATCTTCTCCTTGTCATAACTCCCATGTTTTTGTCTCCAACAATTTAATTTTCAGAATGATTAAAGCCTTACATACCTTGGTGTTTTCTAATTTTTACATTTTTTGTGTTGCTCTTCTGTTATAGTTGAGTTTTCTGATGATCCTGAGGTAACTAGTTTAGTATTATGTTCCGGAATAGGCACTACCCATTCAGTTATGATCATTTCCATTGTCGGTTCACTGTATAAGATTTAGCTTGGTCTTTGTACTGCTCATCCACTTTCACATTAGCACTCTCCACAATTCTCTACAATCTTTTGTTATAATATCTATATGCTTTTCTTTTAGTTGAATAACCAATAAATATTCCTTCATCACATCTATAATAAAATTTTCCAATGGAATCATCTATTTTGATATAACACTTACTTCCAAAGATTCTGAAATATTTAAGAGTAGGAGAATGACCAAACCATAATTCATAAGGTGTCTTTCTGGTATCTCCTTTAATATGAACTCTGTTGAATGTATAAAATTTTGTACTTATTTCTTCTCTCCAGTAGATATGAGGCAAATTAGTTTCCATCATCATTATTCTAGTTGCATCCAAAATGGTTCTACTCTTTCTTCCAACAATGTCATTCTGTTGAAGTGTATGGGGTGTAGATAACTGTCTCCTAATGTCATTTTTCTCACAATAGTTGTTAAACTCATCGGATGTGAATTCACCACCTTGATTTGATCTTAGACACTTCATTTTCACTCTTGTCATTGTCTCAACCATAGCTTTGAAGATCTTCAATTTCTCAAAGGCTTCAAATTTCTCCCTTAGAAAAGCAACCCACATCATTCTAGAATTGTCATCAATGATTAATATGAAATATCTATCACCTTGAAAGTTTCTTGTATTAGCAGGACCACATAGTTCAATATGAATCAAATCAAGAACATCATTATATTTATCAGGTATTCTCTAAAATGAAGTTTTGATTTTCTTACCCATTTGATATCCTTTACATACCAGAATATGAGACTTCACAATTCTAGGTAAATCTCTAACTGCCTTAGTTGACCTGATCTTTACAATACAATCAAAATTTACATGACACAACCTCTTATGCCATAGCCAACTTTCATCAATATGTGCAATCAAACATGTCTTTTCACCAGAATTCAAATGAAAGATGTTACCTTTTGTCTGTGTACTGGTTGCAATCTCCAAACTTGATTTTCTAATGATTTTGCACTTTCCATCCTTGAATTGTAATTGAAATCCTATGTCTACCTATTATCCTACACTCAAAAGATTATACTTCAGACCTTCAACATAATAGACATTATTAGTGTTATTCTTACCATCCGATGAAATGGTTCCTCTTCCTTTGATCATGCATACCTTTTTATTACCAAAATTGACTTGACCACCATCAAATTCTTGCAGGGTTAGAAACTTTCCTTTGTCACCTATCATATTATAAGAACACCCACTGTCTATTACCCATTCATACATGTCTTCAACTTTTTCTGCAAGGGCCTTTTCCTCATTCTTGATAACTAATTTTGGATCATCTTCCTTCATAGCATAAAATACACAGTCTTTTCCATTGCTGGATCCACTAGTTGAATCTCTCGTCGGTTCTTCTTCTGAGTCATTATTTACTCCTTCCTCATAGGCATAGTAGCATGATTTGTTTTTGTATTTCCTATACTTATGCTTGATATGATATTCAAGGTTAGGCTTAAAATATCTTCTTCCTCTTTCTTCCAATTTTGAATTCCTTTCAGAACATCTAGATGCAAAATGGCATATCTTATTACATGCAAAATATTTGAAAGGAGATTTTCCTTCATACTTACTTCTTGATAGACCTCTAGGTATCCTTCTAGCAAATAGGGCTTCAAGTTTCTCAAGCTCTTCATCTTCTTTCCCGATCTCTTCCAATTCCTTTGCATACAAAACTTTCCAATCTTGCTTGTTGGTTGATGATGTAGATGCTTTAAATGAAGTATCAACCTTTATAGCTCCAAGAGGACCAAATTCTTCAAGCTCAAAAGAAGATATCTTATAAACAAGAGTATCTCTATTGATAGGAGAATTATACATGGTTCCTAGCTCATTAATTGTGGTTACCTTCATCTTATATGTTGGTGGCAAAACCCTTAATACTTTTGAAACAATCTCTTCCTCGCTCAGAGATCCACCACAACACTGAATTCCCAATACAATTTCATTAACCCTTTCCATGAATACAAAAATTATTTCATCTTCTTCCATCTTCAAGCTTTCATATCTTACTTGGTAATATTCAAGTTTTGCAATTTTAACAGTAAGATTACCTTCATTCAAAGTCTCCAACTTATCCCACATAGATTTTGTCGATGATTTGTCTGATAGTCCCATGATTTTTTGATTTGATAAGGCACTTAAGAGGGCTTCTCTAGCTCTGCAATCATTCTCAATGTTCTTATCCAAGTATTCCGGTGCAGGAAGGTCAAATGTCGAATTATGAGGACTGTAACCATTCTGATTTATTTCACAAATTTCATTTCCAATGCATCTTAAATGAGTCTCCATTTGAATCTTCCATACTCCATAGTTTGTTCCATCAAACCTAGGGCTATCCTTCCAGAAAACATGAGTTGAACTATTAGTTACCATAGGATCTTCCTCAAGTGGTTAAGCTTCTACAAAATAGGACCAATCTTTGATATTAACAACTGAGAGGGGGGGTGAATCAGTTGTTAATAGATTGTGTGAATTAAAGCACTTAAAACCTTATATCGATATAACTCATTAAGCATTAAAGCATAAATGAAAACCAGAGAATCAATACCATGCAACCATAACACATAACAACATGATTTGTATGCAGAAAACCTCAATGAGGAAAAACCATGGTGGGAAACCCTACCCACAGTCAGATGATACTTCTGCAACAAGTATATGATTATAATAGGGGCCTACACATGCAGGAAGGCACACTGCCTAGAGCACACTACTCATCACAATGGATTCTCAGTGACTACATAGATGTCAACCACCTCAAGATGTTTGGACATTAATCCAAAGAGAAGAGTTGTTGGTGATAGCATCAAACATGCCAAATTACAGTCCTGGTTAAGCTGAATACCGAAGGTCTAAAACATCTTACATAAACCTAGCTCAATCACCTGTGATTGATCAAATCCTTTGCACAAATTATTATTGCATTATTTTCTCCTTGCATATATCCATATATCCACCTATGATCTACAATAAGATCTTACATACATTTATACCAACGTGGGACCTAACCAATTAGGTCGGCCACACAAATGATAATACAATAGATCCATTAAATAATCCTAAAATAAAATCATAACACATGTCAGCCTAGGGCCAAACAAATATCATCCAATCAATGAAACATCTTGGAAGCGCATCAGAGGATCCACCAACATGTTCCATGCAAACCAGTACATAACCTTGATAGCATCAGACCTAAATTAGATCCACACATGCCAAGAAAATGACACCAATCAGTCAAGGCACGAACACAATCACCGTCAGCATCATGAATCCCTTCTAGAAGTTGCACCAATACCACTTTTGCATTACATCAAATATTTTTCAATAAAGCTCCGTCGATGAAACCCTTACGGGACCAATAAAGCAAGCTTACTAGAACATAAGATAGCAATCGATCATCAAGTCAATACCAACTGACTGAAACATACTTCAGAATCATATGAACCATCCATACAAACATATTCCATTATCCAGATCATATAGGTGGCAATTAACTAAATATCTTCCCAATCCAATCCATCTACCAGAAGTCGGTAAACAACCATAATAGCAAGTGTTGACATCAATTACAAAACATCAATGCAACACATAATCAATTCCATCATATGACCAACATGAAGACATATCATCCTTTCTTGGCTTACATCCAATGCTTAAAGGAATTGTGACTCGCTTACAATCATCAAAACCAAATTTTTTCAACATCTCTTTCACATACTTGCTTTGTGAGATAAAAATTCCACTTTCAAATTGAAAAACTTGTAACCCAAGAAAGAAAGATAACTCACCAATCATTGATATTTCAAACTCTTTATGTATCTCTTTAGCAAACTCTTTACATAAGATGTCATCTCCTCTGAATATAATGTCATCAATATAAATTATAATAATCAATAATTTATCTCCATCAATATTGAAGTAAAGATTAGTGTTTGTTGTATCTTTCCTGAAATTTTGTCGTAGAAAATACCTATCTAATCTTGCATACTAGGCCCTAGGTGCCTGTTTGATTCCATACAATTCTTTCTTCAGTATGCACACTATATCTGAATCTTTTGTCAGTGTGAACCCATCCAGTTTCTCAATGTATACCTCTTCTTCTACATCTCCATTTAAAAATGTTCACTTGGCAGCCATCTGATAAACTCTAAAGTTCTTGTAGGTAGAAAATGCAAGAAACATACTTATAGCTTCCATCCTTGCTACTAGAGAAAAATTTTCTTCAAATTCTATGCCTTCCACCTGAGAATATTATTTACATACCATTCTTTCTTTATTTCTTGTAACTTATCCTTGCTCATTTAGCTTGTTCCTGAACACCCATTTAGTTCCTATCACATTCTTGTCCACCAGTCTAGATATCGGCTCCCAAGTCTTCTTCTTTTGTATTTGATTTAGTTATTCTTCCATTTCTATTACACAACTCTCATCTTTAATTTCTTTCTCATAAGCCTTTGGCTCAACCATTGATAGAAAATAGTAATTGACTTGTTCTTGAGCTTTTTCAATCTTCCTTCTTATCTAAGACCTTTTGTCTTTTCTCTAATTATCTAATTTTTTGAATGATGCTTCTGAACATCCTTAGCAAGAACTTTTATTGAGTCTTCCTCTTCTTCTTCTTCGTCATCATTTGATTCCTTCGCTTTGTTCTCTTCTAGATCACTTGTCTTCTTTGTAAGTGCTAGAAGAATCTCCACCTTTTGTGCTAGAAAATATTTTCTCTCTCTCTTATCCTTGATGTATTATACTTTTCCACTTGTTCTAATTCCTTCTGCAACTCTTTTACATGTCTTCTCTTTTCTAATCACACATTCGGTCCTACTCATCAAAACTTCATAAACTTTTCTACACATCTGACTAACACTTAACAAACTATGTCTTAATCCTTCAACATAATAGACATCAATAGTTTTATGCTTACCATCAATAGAAACACTGTTGATACCTTGAATAGTTTCTACATCTTCTTTGACAAATTTCACTAATCCAACATCATATCTCTTGAGATTAATAAACCTATATTTATTGGTAGTCATATGATTTAAACATCTAGAGTCAATAATCCATGTATATAATTATATCTTAGCATGCAATGCAAACTTGATTATCTTCTCCTCTTTTGGTTTCTCTAATGCATTCCCCTTTTCTTCTATTGCTAAAAACAAGGATTCTTGATTCGATTCATTATCAATTTCATCTTCAGATGTATGATCCTCTATAGAACATAAGGCCTTCTTCTCTCTTCTATTAAATTTGTGCTTCCTAGTATTATTTCTCTTTTCATCATCATCTAGTCTCTTATAATCTTCCCTATAAGTGCAATGAGAAGCATAATGTTCAATTATACCACAAAAAAAACACTTCAGATATAACTTACCTTTGTATTTTTCAATGCCTTGCTACAATCTTCTCACAAAGTATGCTTCATCTTCATCCAAGTCTCCACTATATTTTGGATCATCGTGTCTTGAAACATTAAATGTTGCTTCTTTCTTTTCTCTTTTCTCATCCTCCATTTCTAAAATTTCAAAGGTTGCTAAGGTATATGTAAGACGATCAATAGTATACTTACTCAAGGCATTTCTTTCTTGTATGGCACACATTGTTTCTTTGTATGATTTTGGTAGGGTCAGGAAGATCTTTTGAACAACATCACATTCCTCCAAATGTCCAATGGTATCTCTAATACCATCAGCAAGGTCAATCACTCTATGAATATAGTTCTCAACACCTTCATCTTCAAGCATTCTTAGATATTCATACTTCTACTACAGATTCATCAACCTAGCTTGTTTTTTCTTCAAATCTCCTTCAAATGCCAAACACATCTTGTTCCACACCACTTTAGCTTCTTTCAATACTTTTACTCTTCCAAACACTAAATCACTTATGCAACTAAAAAATATAGCTCTAGATTTCGCATTAGTCTCCTTCAACTTTATTTGACCTGGAGTCTAAGGACCACCTTGCAACTTCCCATATTCCATTCTATATTGTCTCCAAATGTGATTAAATTCTCTCCTTCCAGTACAAGAATTTTTTACCATAAAAAATTGGAACCTTTTAATGCACGTCATGTGCCATACCGAATCTACCTTAAGTAGTTAATCTTACTCAAGAGGAACCTTGCTTTGATGCCAATTTGTTGAACCTAAGGTAGGATTGGGAAGGGGGGTGAATCAGTCTTGAACAAAATTAATGCAGCACAAACAATTAATCAGCAACACAAACACAACATATCAACACCAAGATTTTCTACATGGAAAACCCAAACAGGGAAAAACCATGATGAGAACTTGCCCACAAAATATATACACTTTGTATATCATATTAGAATGAATGAGCTCATTTCTCCAAAATTACAAACAAAGACTAATTGCTCTTGGGGCAAGATACAAACAGAAGACTTGCAAACTTGATGCTAACTCTAACAAGGGAATATACAAAAGTGATTCAAAAAAAAAGATCTCTTGATTATGAAGTTGTCCTTGAACTCTACATCAAGTGACCAACATCAACACACGCAACTCAAACCTCATCTTTTAATACCATATCTCATACCTCTTCCAAAGTCTCAAATAGCTTGCACATCATTCGAACACAACACTTCTTTTCTCTAAATTTTGTTGATTATCTTCACATCGCGTACTTCCTATCATCCTCTTCTCTTTTCACCTCATCTTCATCATCATACTCAACTTAGTCACATCAATTCTTTATATACAAGATAGATCACCAAAGCTTGAACCAAGCTAACCTGAAACACAATACATTGTCTAGACCAAAAATACACATGTTGATCCACTCAAGGAGAAAGAGGGGACCAAAACACATCTTCCAAAGATCAATCCACTGAACCGCAATCGCCAAAACAAAAACCTCAACATCTCAACATGCAATGCATACATATAGTTAATTAATGGTCAAAACAAAAGAGCTCCAATGCAAATTACTCTTGTTTGGATGTCCACACGCTATGGTGAAACCCATATCATATCAAATAACCTTCCACAAATCATATCCGGTCCCAAAGATAGGTTTAACATAGAATATCACAACCTACTATGAAATATACCACAACTTTCAAAGAAAAGAAAAATATTTCTGGACCACAAAACTAACTCATCCATAATGCCAAAAACATAAACAAAGAAGATAACATCAAACATCAACAACACTTTTTCGGATCTGAACACTTTTGGAACAACCAATAGAACAATTGCAACATCAACACCACCAAATATCTCTACACCATAGGCATTCTAGACCAACAACTCTCTAGAAAAACAATTTTGACATCAATGACAACCCCAACAACCCAAATCTTGTTGCTAATTCCTTTCACATGATTAATCATATAATTATGTCAATTCTCCATCTCAAAATTAATTAAATTATATTTTTAATTAATTTTGTCACCTTTTCCACATAATTAATTTATCAAAATTAATTATATCCAATTCTTATAAATTATTCTAAATCCCAACCTTAGCCAACATTTCCTCTAATCCTAATTAGTTAATTAATTTTAATTAATTAACTAATGCCTTGATTCCTACAAATCACCCTTCTAATCACCATCATTTAACCTAATTAATTCTAGTCTAATCATGATCACCATTTTCCTCAATTTTATATTCCTCCACTCATTCTCTCTCCTCATGCCCCATTCTCCTGACTTACCCCATTGCATTCTAATCCTCCATTATCCCACCTAATCGCTTTCCTTAATCATTTTTACATCCCTAATCACCTTGATTAGGGATGGGTCAACTCTTTGCCATAAATATCTTTCCTATATCATCCTCCAACCTTAAATGCCACCCACTTGTATATATCCAAGGAATTTCAAATTCCTTGAATCTCCCCATGCCTTCTCTTCCCTGATGGAATTAGAGAACATTTAGAAGGGGGGTGAATCAGTGTTCTACCGGTAAATAGATTTTCAAACTTATTATTCTCAGACCACCTGAACCAAATGCAAGAAAGTAAAATGCAAAAACATAAGATAATCAACTATAAAATCATAACACCAAGATTTTTACATGGAAACCCGGAAAGAGAAAAACCACAGTGGGATTCCAACCCACAATATTATTTCACTATGGCTAGTAGTAAAACAATATTACATAAAGGGTAATGCATTTGCATTCAGGCTTATAGCCTAGAGCTCATTGCTCAAATCACAATATGGAAGTCTCACTAACTTATAGATCTTTTACAAAGATAACTACAATGATTGAAATCCAAAATAGCATCAAGCAATACCTGGATGAGTTATGGTTAGGTGCAAAAATTCTAACTGTAACACCTCTGTAACTTTTCCATGTTCTTCTTCTCAGTCAACTACCAGATCAAGAATGTGCACGTGAAACTGCACCAAATAGGTTTCTCGATCACCACTCACTTACATCAAGCAATATCATACACCAAAAAGATCTTCTACATCAGTCATATATTGTTGGCAATATGTTGGATTTGGTTAAGTGTTACCATTTGTGTCAACACTGTATCCTGATTGGACCAATCCTAGTTAGTCTTGGTGATCATCTTGGTTTTGGCTATGATTCTGATCCGGTATGATTAGATCTCTAGAATCGATTTTGGATCCTTACTCTGGATGGTTATATGCTTTCTATAGTCTATTGGTTCATGATTTGGTTCTTTGGTTGTTATCATTTTGGTATTTATTGGTACCGGCTAGCTTCTAGCTTTCCTGGTTAGCTTTACCAGTAAGTGATATTTGGTGTTTTGGTCAGACGATCTTGGTCTGGCTTATGGAATCAGTTTCTATCATCCTAAAGGTACTTCCTAATTATATTCCAGGTGTTTTCTGACTTTTTATTGGATGGTGTGATATTATGGTGGTCCTATTTGGATCCAGTTAGACCTTCTGTATTACTTCACTAAGGGTTTCTATTAGTTGGTGAAGCATGTTGGATTTTGGTCTTAGTGGAATTTCCAATGGATAGAATTGTTTGGTTACTTTATTTAGGTCCATTGTATGTAATATAAATCATAATATTGGTTTGGTGATACCGTGTAATGTATTTTTTGTTATTATGGGTTTATGGGTTTAGGGTTTAGCCAACCTTGTTAATAAGGTTGATGATCTGTATTTATAGGTGACTTGTTCATGTAATTTGGATATCGATGGGATGGATGGTTATGTCTGCATTATCAGAGGAATTTTTTATGTGTGAACAAGTGATATATCATCTGGTGAAGGTTTTTGTATTGTTGGGTACACATTTGTGCTTAACCAAAACTGTATCAAGCATTAGGAGATGCTACCTTCATAGTTCATTCTTTTCGGATTGTAGTCCGATGTTTTTGTTAGTCAGTGAGACTTCCTTTTGTGATGGGCAGTGCATTCTAAGTTTTTGGCCTTTCAACAAGTGCAGAACTCATTGTAATTGTTCACAATACTACTGCAGAGTATTCATCTGATTGTGGGTAGGGTTTCCCACCATGGTTTTTCCCTTTATCGGGTTTTCCATGTCAAAATATTGGTGTTGTGTGTACTGAGCTTTCATGTTCTATTCTTCATTGTGTTGGTTCCTTTGTGCTCCAGTTTAATGGTTTTGATATGCATTAAGTTCTAATTTTTTATGGTAAACTGATTCACCCCCCTCTTAGTTTACTCTCGATATCAGATATGTCTAACAATTGGTATCAGAGCAAGGTCCTCTCTGTAGAAGCTTAATCGCTTGAGGAGATCCGATGGCAACTACATCTAGTTCTACATTCAATCCCTATCAGAAGGAGAGTCACAAATTTGATGGTACAAGTTACAAAATATGGAAGGAGTGAATGAAGATTCATCTTAGATGTCTTGGAGCTGAAGTTTGGGAGATAGTGGAGAAAGGGTATATACCTCATGATCCTAATTCTGGAACACTGGCACCTGCTGATGAATAGAAGGCGGCTTAAAATGATGTCATAGCTAAAGAAGCATTGTTAAGCGTCATGTTTGATGAAAAGCTATTGAATGTCATAGAGTTGGAGAATGCAAAGTTGATCTGGACAAAGCTTGAAACTCCTTATGAAGGTGACCAAATTGTGAAAATTGCAAAACTTGAAGGTTTCCAGGTAAGGTATGAAACTTTGAAGATGAGAAGATAAGTTCTTTCATGGATAGAGTAAATGAGATTGTTATGGGAATCAAATTTTGTGGCGGATTGGTTAGTGAGGATGAGATAGTGTCAAAGGTTCTCAGAGTTCTACCTCTGGCTTATAAGATGATGACTACTGCAATCAATGAACTCCAGAGAATATCAAGTACCCCTATTACTAGAGATACATTGTTTGGGAAATTGACTGCTTTTGAGCTTGAGGAACTTGGAGATCAGAGTGCTACTAAAACTAAGACTGCATTTAGAGCATCTGCCTCTAGTAAGAAAAAGATAGATTGGAAAGAGATGTATGCTAAAGATATGGAGGACATTGAAAGAGAAGAAAGAGAACTTGAAGAGCTAGAAGCCTTGAATTCTAGAAGAATTCCTAAAGGACCAGTTGGAAGTAAGTATGAAGGAAAATTCCCTTTTAAATGTTTTTCATGCAATAAAATTGGTCATTTTTCTTCTAGATTCCCTAAAAGAGCTATTAGAAATCATGAAAGATTTGTGAAGAGTTATAAGCCTAATCTAGAATATGAGAGAAGACCTAGATTCAGTAGGAATAAGGATAAATCATGCTATTATTATGGTGATGATGATTTTGGTATTACTAATGATGATGATGAACCTGTGAGTGGAACTGATAATGGATCTACCTCTGGTAAGGACAGTCTGTATTTCTATCAAGGATGATTCTCTGGAACCTATCATTGAAGCAACTCATACTGAGGAAAAGGATTTAGCTGCTAAAATTGAAGAAAAGGATGAATGGGTTATAGACAATGGATGCTCACATCCCATGACTGGTGACAAGAGAAAATTTCTATCACTACAAGAGATTGATGGCGGATTAGTCAGATTTGGAGACAACAAGGCATGTAGGATCAAAGGCAAGGGAACAATATCATTGGATGGTAAGACTTACACTGATAATGTTTATTATATTGAAGGCTTAAAGCATAATCTTTTAAGTATAGGTCATATGGTCGATAACGGATTTCATTTACAATTCAAGGATGGAAAATGTAAGATCATCAATAGATCTAGATTGAAAATAGCTTCCGGAACTCAGACCAATGGAAACATCTTTCATATGAACTTTGGTGAGAAAGCTTGCTTGATTGCTCAGATTGATGAAAGTTGGTTATGGCATAAGAGGATGTGTCATGTAAATTTTGATTGTGTAGTGAAGATCAGTTCAACACAGGTTGTCAAAGCTTTGCCCAAAATTGTCAAACCTCATAATCTAGTATGTAGAGAATGTCAAATGGGTAAGCAAGTCAAAACTTCTTTTAGAAGCATACGTGATAAATTTAATGAAATTCTTGATCTTATTCATATTGGTCTATGTGGACCAGCAAGGACTAAAAATTTTCAAGGTGATAGATACTTTATGTTACTTATTGATGATTATTCTAGAATGGTGTGGGTAGCATTTTTGAAAGAAAAATCTAAAGCTTTTGAGAAATTCAAAATCTTTAAAGCTATGGTTGAGACTAAGATAGGACTAAAGATAAAGTGTTTGAGATTAGATCAAGGTAGTGAGTTTACATCCGGTGAATTCAACAACTTTTGTGAGAAGAATGGAATCAGAAGATAACTTTCTGCACCTAGGACTCCACAATAGAATGGATTGGTGGAAAGGAAGAACAGAACCATATTGGATGTGGCAAGGAATATGATGACAGAAGCTAAATTGTCTGATATTTATTGCAGGGAAGTTATGAATACAGTTGTATACACTTTCAATAGAGTACACATAAAAGATGATACTGTTAAGACTCCTTATGAATTATGGTTTGATCATACTCCTACTATCAAATATTTCAAAAATATTGGAAGTAAATGTTACATAAGAGATGATGCATTGGGAAAATTTGATCCTAGAAGTAATGAAGGAATATTTTTGGGTTATTCTACTAAGAGCAAAGCATATAGATTTTATAACAAAAGATTGAATGGGATAACGGAGAGCATAAATGTCAAGGTGGATGAACATGGAAGTAATCAGATTAGATCATATGACTATGGACCAGAAGATAAATTTATCAAACATGAACTAGTAATGCATGAAGTTGCTCATAACAGTGAACCTGTCACTCTGGTAACATCAGAAAACTCAACTATGATAGATGAACAATAGAAAGATTCAATAAATCAATAAAATTTAAAGACTCCCATGTATGTAAAACTAAATCATTTTGAAGATCAAATCATTGGAGATAAAAGCAAAGGTGTGATGACTAGGAGAAGGCTAGCTACTGAAGAGGTATGTTTGATTTCTCAAATTGAACTAGAATCATTTATTGAAACAAGTAAAGATGAAAATTGGATAAAGGCAATGGAAGGAGAATTAGATCATATTGAAAAGAATAAGACATGGGAACTAGTTCCTAGACCTAAAGACAAGAACATTATTAGAACTAAATGGGTTTATAGGAATAAATTGAATGAGGAAAGTCAAATTGTGACGAACAAGGCTAGATTGGTTTGCAAAGGTTATTCATAGGAAGAAGGAGTTGATTATGGTGAGACTTATGCCCCGGTTGTAAGAATTGAAGTGGTAAGACTTTTTCTTGCTTATGCTACACAAAAGAACTACAAGGTATATCAGATGGATGTCAAATGTGAATTTTTGAATGGAGATCTTGAAGAGGAAGTCTACATTGAGAAACCTGGTGGATTTTCTTTATCAGAAGACAAGGACATGGTTTGAAGATTGAAGAAAGCTTTATACGGAATAAAACAAGCCCCTAGGGCATGGTATGCTAGATTGGACAAATATCTTTCTAAGCTTGGTTTTAGCAAAGGTAATGTTGATAGTAACCTATATTACAAAATTTAGCATGATGACATATTGATCATTGAAGTCTTTGTGGATGATATCATTTTTGGAAGAGAAGATAGTCTATGCATGAAATTTGCTGATGATATGAAGAATGAATTTGAAATGTCTATGATTGGTGAGATGAAATTTTCCTTAGGTTTGTAGATTACTCAAACTAATAAAGGTATTTTCATTTGTCAAACTAAGTATGTGAAGGAGTTACATAAGAAATTTGGATTTGAGAATTCCAAACATGTCAGTACTCCTATGATAACCAGTTGCAAATTATCAAAGGATGACAAATCCCCTAAAGTGAATCCAAGTATATACAAATCAATGATTGGTGGATTGTTGTACTTAACTCGGACTAGACTTGATATTATGAATGTTGTTTGTATTGCCTCTAGATTTCAATCAGATCCTAGAACAACTCATGATATTGTTGTTAAGAGGATATTCAGGTATTTGGCAAGTACAACAAACCTTGGGTTATGGTATCCAAACAATGATGACTTCAGATTATGTGCATATATAGATTCTGATTGGGCAGAAGATGTGGATGATAGGAAGAGCACTATCAGCTATGCATTCTTTCTTGGGAAGAAGTTAGTTTCATAGCTTAGCAAGAAACAATCATGTACTTCATTATCTATAGCTGAAGCAAAATATGTAGCTGCTGCTACCAACTGTACTCAGATTTTATGGATGAAAAAAATCTCAAAAGATATAAGGGTAAGTTATGATGAGCCTATTGTTATTCACTATGATAATACTATTGCTATTGATATGTCAAAGAATCTGGTATTTCATTCCAAACCAAAATGCATTTCTATAAGGTACAATTTCTTGGAGGAAAAGGTGGAAGCAAAGGAAGTCAAATTGGTTTATGTGCCTACTAAGGAGAAGATTGCAGATATTCTAACTAAACCATTGCCTAAAGATTATTTTGAATTTCTCATAGATCAGTTGGGGGTTACCAACCCTCCAGAAGAGACTTAGAGATGCAGAAATGCATCAATGTTAGATACTTGGTTAGTCCCAAAGACACTCAGAGGGGGGGGGTAAATCAATGTCTAACCGGTGGATGAAAGATTTAAACTTATTTGCAACTTTACAACCCAAATTAATATACCGGTAAGAAAATAATAATGCAGTAAAGAGAATCAAAATAATGAGCATCAATGCACACCATAACACATATTTTTGGCGAGGAAACCCGATAAGGGAAAAACCTCGGTGGGATTTGTGACCCACAATATTTACTCACTAGCCAATATGAATAAATATTACTTAGTACAATAGGAGCCTGGACATGTAGAAAGGCCAACTGCCTAGAGCTCACTGCTCAACAACAAAATGGAGTCCTACTAACTACAATTGGATGGTTAATTCCAATAACAATCAACTGCTTCAAAATAGCATCTGCAATGTTGGATTCAGTACTGATTTAAGATCTATCTGATACCTCTTCCAAAACCTTGCTTTTCTCTGCTCTGCTTCTTATTCGCTCTCAAGATAAATACATCAAAATGTATATACAATTATTCGCTAACATAACCTATCACATATTACCGCTTCCTTACATTACCTATCATATCATATTCCTACTTAGAAAATGACCTACAAGATCTCATACATATATGAGTCTTTGCAATACATCATGTTAGCCATACAAATATAATATTACATTACAATAAATTTCACATAAACAATATTATTTCCAAGTCGGCTTGGACTGCCAGTATAATCTGCTGCCGGTGTAACTGGATGTTGGTGTGAATAAACCTTGAAGTGACTGTCAGTGCTAGTAGGTGAAGTTTGTTGCCGGTAGAACCTTTGAACCATTTTATCAGTTGGTTGCCATCAATAACAACATCAACCATTCTCATCTAAGTGTATAATGCCAACAATCTCCCCCTTTGGTATTGATGGCAACACTCATGAGAAAAATCAAAACTAATATCTAAAATTTGAAGTCCAAAAACTGAGAGTGCTCCCCCTGAGCAAGTGATCCCTTCTGTTCACATTTCAATGCCTTACTCTATACATTTTTCTTATTACACCACTCCCCCTTTGACATCAATGACACGGGATGTCAAAAAATTCAAAATTTACCTAGAAACTTGTAGTTACTTATGTACAATCTAAAAAATGTCTACCAAAACCAAGTTAAGACCTTGCAAAACCTTTGTACTATTGGAAATTATTGTCTCTATCTATCAGATCATCCCTATGAGATAATGCATATGTTGCTCCGGTGATTTGTCCCCTTGAATAGTTTCCTTGGTTAGCTCATTTCATTGTGTTAACAAATTATCCAATCTAGGACCAAGTTTGTTCTTTAACTCTCAGGTTTTCATCTTCAACCTTGCTTTCTCTCTTTCCAATTTCTCAATCTTCTCTTCATAAATAGCCATCTCTTGATCCAAAACTGATGTGAGTTCTGAAGAACCAATCATATTGTTAGAAATGTCATCAATATCTTTTTGTGTTTTCCTTATTTTCTCATCAATATCTTATGTTAGATGGTGAGGTTTGCATGCCTCCTTGTACAATTCCTTGTATTCCAGAATGGTGGAATTCAATGTTGGTAACATTGAATCAATCTTTCCTGTACAATCCTTTAATGTTTTGTTAAACAATTCATCCTTCTCCTTATTAACTCTTTCCTTTATGGTCTCCTCATTTATCTTATCTACGGTTTGACTATTAGAAGAAATGAATTTGGACAATGTGTCCAATTTACCTATAGACCCAACAATGTGATCAACCTTGCACGCCGGTGCAATCATCTACAAAATTGGTAAAGAATCATCAATAGCCTTAAATGCTAAGGCATTTTATTATTTTATCTTCTTTATGGAATCTAATAATACATCAGTGACACTTGTTGGTCTGTAATCTACAATAGAATTATTGGGAGGAGTGCTAGGTTCTGCAATAATTTTCTTCTCTTCTCCAGATACCTGTTCAGTTACCTTAACCTCTTCTTTATCCACTTTCTCTTCCTTATTTTCGCTCTTATCCTCATTCTTATTCTCTGTCGATTTTGATTGTGTCTATTCTTGTTCCTTTTCTTCTTCTACCAGTATCTCAACATTTTGCTGAGTGTCAATAGTCTTGACCAGTGATTCAAGTTTCTCAACATTTATAGCTTCAAATTTCTTTTCCTTTTAAGGTTTCCTTATCCATTACAATATTGATGTCTTGAGTGTCAACATTCATTATGAATAGAATGTTTGACTTGGGATCAATGTCATCTTCTTTCACTTCCTCTGATATCTTTTCAAGCTCATTTTGCATTTATGTTGGTGCCTCTGCTACTACCGGTGGGGTGTCCTGAGCCAATGGAGGTAAGTTGTTCTTAACTGTGATGTCTAGTACACTGCCAACCTTACTCTTACCCTTGTCTATTTTCTGATATACTTTAGTAAAGGGTTTATCAACTTTTTGTCTATCTTTCTCTTCTCTCTTCTCCTTCTCAACAAAGAATATATCCCACTTATCAGTTGTTTCATCTGCAATCTGTTTTATTATGTCGGTCATAAGACTAACTTTTCGGTGACCACTCAGAAAAATAGTCTTGTTAGCTTCAGATATCAAGTCATCAATTTCTTACTTATAATTAATAGGATGAACCACTAACAGTGCCTCAACCTTCAGTTTCTTATCTAACTCCATAATAGACATTCTCTTTTCTTCAAGTCTCAAGTATAAATCATGAGGAAGAACAACTATAACCTCAATAAGAACCTTCTTATATATGTCCCAAATACAAAATAATGCTCTCCTCAATGGTATCCTTATCAGAATCCTTAAAAGAATGATAAAACTTATTAACATTACCGAGATTTCCTTCTTGAGTTATTTCATTTATCAGTTTTGTTGGTGAAAGAGTATCAGGTACCTTTTGTTTCGGTTGCTTCTTTGGTGTGATTGTCTTCTTCTGACGACTAGGCTCTCTCATAGCCTGTTGTTTCTTTCTAAGTGTTCTTGATTTCTTCGGTGGTGGAGCAGGTGTCGGTGAGGGTTTTATTTTCTTTATGTCCACCCTTTTGAATTTAGTAGCCTTATCATTGTCAGAGTCAGATGAGGTAGCCATGAGAGAAATATGTGCTACCAATTGTTGTTCTAATTTTATTTCTTGTTCAGCAACACCTTTCATCGGGTCAAGTTTCAACAAACCCTTCTGAACAACTTCAACAAATTTTGAAGCATCTTTTATTACTTTTTCTCTTTTCTTCCTTTGCTTCAGCATAGTAACATCACTCTCTATAGTTTCAGCATTACCAAATATCTTCTCAGTGGGTTCTGGTGGAGCATCTAGGAGTATCTTGGCATAAGATTCCAAGATGTGTGAGTCCACTTCATAACCCATCTTTGTTATCCAGATAGTTCTAGGTCTAACTGCCTCCATCCATACTTCATCTCTTTTAATCACAAAGCATATTTGTTTGTCATATTTGTCAACAATGCTTTGGGGAATCCTTTCCCTTTGCCTCATTTTAGCTTGAAAATACTTGAAGTATTCTTTTACCTATTTGTCACCATTAGAACCTATGTCGATAATTGTCTCCTTAATCTATTTTCCAAAAAAAATATCATAGGAAAAGTCCTTGTGTCCAACACCGGGAAACTCCTTTGAGAAATATAGCATTAAGCATACAATCAAATTCCCAAACTTGAATGTTCCCTTCTTATTACCTTTAATTTTATCCAAATTTTCTAACAGTTCATCTTTCAGCCATTCACAGATGTCAATTTTACCATTGATCATAATCATCTCATAGGCACTATGAATGCATAAAATTGAAATAGAATTTAGCCTATTAGTATGACCAACTTTGTATTCAATAACCATACTTGCATATCTAACATTGTTATCAGTTATATCACTAACCCTAAGTGATCTATTATCTGATGTTGCGTTGGTTAAGTTCATAACCTCTTTGTTTAGAATTTTCTTTTTCTTATCAAGCCTAGTGCCGATAGAAGGTAAACCAGTAACAGCCTTAATTGCTTGCTTAGTGATTTTGAAAACTGAATCTAATCACAAAAATCACCGTGAACTCTGCTAAGAACATAACGGACAATCTCATCTAAAAATTTAGGCATGTGAAGGATGTTAGAGAATCCTAAATATTCAACAATCTTGTGTTCCAGTTTGACTATACCTTGGTTGTCAGTAATAGCATTCATGAACATGTTCCTTAAATCCTCAAACCCTTAATCTTCAATGTTACAATGAATGTATGCCCTAAGGTCTTCAGAAAATGCGACTCCCTTTGGTATTTTTGAAAATGCACCAATGGAGTCATCCAACTTAGCTATCTTAGGTATGATCTTAAAGATAGATCTAGGATGCTTGATATTTTCCACAATAGTAGGGTTTGCAATGAATTTGAGAATGGAAGATGAAGAATCCATGTCGTAAGATAAATAGCTTTTAACTGAAAACCTTGGATGCCTTGAGAATCTTGTTGCTTCACTTATTGGATGTTGGTGCTCAACTCTGCACTCTTTGAATGCTTAAATGCTTGGTGAGTCGAAATGAGAAATTAAAGTGCTTTATAACCAAAAAGTTAACTTAAAACCGCAATAAATGCTTCATCGATGAAGTGAATACTCAACATATGTGTCAGTAAAGAAGAAATATGAATGCTTACCACCAAGTGAGGGTAAATGCATGATCTTCAATTATCTTCCTTGCCCCTAACGATTATTCCTTAGTTAGATGAAGAATCTCTTATCGGTGAAGGATTGCTCTGTTCTATCGGTGCTGAGACAAATTCATCATTTCTCTGATCTCTCTTCTTGACCCATTGTTTAGTGAATTCTTGTTTGCTTCATTCACCTTTTCTTGTTCTTTTTCATTAGATCCTTTGTTGTTTTCCGATACAATCTTACTTCTACAAAATTTTGCAATATGCCCAATCTTGTTACATGCATAATAGGTTATATTGTTTCTTTGAATAGCTTTTCCATAACCTTGACCGGTTTGAGTTCTGCATTGGTTAGATAGATGTCCAAATCTACCACAAACATAGCCTTTCACACTCATTCTACAATTGTCTGAGTTATGACCATGTTTATTGCATTTGGAACATTGACCGGTGGGTAAGTTTGTATTCTGATTATTCCTAAATCTACACTGATTTTCTCTATGACCAAATTTGTTGCAATTAAAGCATTTTCCATTGAATTTATAAGCATTAGGTTGCCTTATTGGTTTTCTATGATCATGATTGTTTGCACTTCTAGAACTTTCTCCATGTTCAAATCCAAGTCCTACTGTTTCTCCATCAAGTTTTTGAGTTTTCAGCATATCATCAAGCTTATCTGAACTCTTCTTGAATTTGTCTTTGTACTCATTTGCAGCGACCAACTCACTTTCCAAAGTACTAACTTGTCTCATAAGTTCCTCTTTGTCATGTTGCATGTGAATCAAATATGTTTTAAGAATATCATTTTCATAACTAATCCTTAGAGATTCATCTAATCTTTCATTAAGTCTACTAACCAAATCTTCCTCATTCCTCTTTCTATCTTTAATATCCTTACATAGTCTCATGGTTAAATCTTGCATCTCATTCCTCATGTTACTATTCTCTTGTCTCAGTTTCTCTACAATATCTCTAAGAGTTTCTTTTTCTTCATCATCTTGGTTTTGTAGTTGTACGTGTAATTATTTTCTCTTATTCTTTGCTATGACCAGGTTTTCTTGAAGTGTTTTGATGCATTCCCGAGCAATTCTGAGTTCATCTTCTAGTTTGATATTCTTTAATTTTTCTTCATCAAAATCTTCAAGAGATCCTTCCAACTATTGTCTCAAAATTTCCATCAGTACTGGTTTCAGAATCTTCCTCAAGTTGTTAGGCTTCTACAAATAGAGGACCACACTCTGATACCAATTGTTATATACTTGGTTAGTCCCAAAGACACTGAGAGGGAGGGTGAATCAGTGTCTAACTGGTGGATGAAAGATTTAAACTTATTTGTAACTTTACAACCCAAATTAATATACCGATAAGCAAATAATAATGCAGTAAAGAGAATTAAAAGAATGAGAATCAATGTACACCATAACACATATATTTTTGGCGAGGAAACCTAGTAAGGGAAAAACCTCGGTGGGATTTGTGACCCACAATATTTACTCACTGGCCAATATGAATAAATATTACTTAGTACAATAGGGGCCTGCACATGCAGGAAGGCCAACTGCCTAGAGCTCACTGCTCAACAACAAAATGGAGTCCCACACACTACAATTGGATGGTTAAATCCAATAACAATGTACTGCTTCAAAATAGCATCTACAATGTTGGATTCAGTACCTGTTTAAGATATGTCTGGTACCTCTGCTAGAACCTTGCTTTGCTCTTCTCTGCTTCTTATTTGCTCTCAAGATAAATACATCAAAATGCATATACATTTTTTTGCTAACATAACCTATCACATATTACCACTTCCTTACATTACCTATCATATCATATTCCTACTTAGAAAATGACCTACAAGATCTCATACATATATGAGTCTTTACAATACATCATATCGGCCATACAAATATAATATTACATTACAATACATTTCAGATAAACAATATTACTTCCAAGTCAGCTTGGACTATCCATATAATATGATGCCAGTGTGAATAAACCTTGTAGTGACTATCGGTGTTGGTAGGTGAAGTTTGTTGCTAGTAGAGCCTTTGAACCCTGTTACCAGTTGGTTTCCATTAATGACAACATCAACCATTCTCATTTGGGTGTATAATGCCAACATCAATCTGGTAAGCTTATCAAATATTTTCTTTGATCTGGGTTGATGAGATGATGCTACTACTCAGGGGGAGTAGTCAACTATTTGGTTCAGTATTTTTGATCTAGTATCCATCCTTTGTCATTGATGCCAAAGGGGGAGAGGTGGTATTCATGTGAAAAACATTCATATCTTTGAGGGAGATTGTTGGTATTACTTGGCACTTGGATGTTTTTCACATTCATTATTGTCATCAATGCCAAAGGGGGAGATTGTTGGCAATATGTTGGATTTGGTTAAGTGTTGTCATTGATGTCAACACTGTATCTTGGTTGGAGACTATCCTGATTGGACCTATCCTAGTTAGTCTTGGTGATCATCTTGGTTTTGGCTATGATTCTGATCCGGTATGATCAAATCTTTCAAATCGGTCTTGGATCCTTACTTTGGATGGTTATATGCTAGATATATTTTGTTGGTTCATGATTTGGTGCTTTGGTTGTTATCACTTTTGGTATTTACCAGTACCGGCTAGCTTCTAGCTTTCCCAGTTAGCTTTACCGGTAAGTGATATTTGGTGTTTTGGTTAGATGATCTTGGTTCAGCTTATGGAATCAGTTTCTATCATGCTAAAGGTGCTTCTTGATCATATTGTGAGTGTTTGGTGACTTTGCATTGGCTGTCGTGTTGTTATGGTGGTCCTATTTGGATCCGGTTAGACCTTCTATGTTACTTCACTAAGGGTTTCTACCAGCTAGTGAAGCATGTTGGATTTTGGTCTTAGCAGAATTTTTGGCAAATGGAATTGTTTGGTTACTTGTTTTAGGTCCATGTTATGTAATGTAAATCATAATATTGGTCTGGTGATATCGTGTAATGTAATTTTTGTTATTATGGGTTTAGGGTTTAGTCAACCTTGTCAATAAGGTTGATGATCTGTATTTATAGGTGACTTATTCATGTAATTTGGATATCGATGGGATGGATGGTTATGTTTGCATTATCAGAGGAAGGTTTATGTGCAAAAAAGTGCTATATCATTTGGTGAAGGTTTTTGTATTGTAGGGCAGACATTTGTGCTTAACCAGAACTGTATCAGGTATTAGGAGATGCTACTTTCACAGTTCATTTTTTTTGGATTGTAGTTTGATGTTTTTGTAAGTCGGTGAGACTTCCTTTTGTGATGAGCAGTATGTTCTAGGTTGTTGACCTTTCTGCAAGTGCAGACCTCATTATAATTGTTCAAAATACTACTACAAAGTATTCATCTGATTGTGGGTAGGGTTTCCCATCGTGGTTTTTCCCTTTACTGGGTTTTCCACGTCAAAATATTGGTGTTGTGTGTACTGAGCTTTCATATTCTATTATTCATTGTGTCTGTTCCTTTGTGCTCTGGTTTAATAGTTTTGAAATGCATTAAGTTCTAATTTTTGATTGTAAATTGATTCACACCCCCTCTCAATTTACTCCTAGTATTAGATCTGTCTAACATATATATCCACAAAAATTAAACATTCATCAACTTGACCATCCATATTATGCAATGTAACATGTAACTGAGTGTCATCTTATACCAGATCTCTAAACCATATATGGATCAACCAAATGATGTCAAAATGATTTCTACATATCGGCCCTATCATCCCATGAACAAATCTGACCACCGCAATCACCACAAGATTCTAGACCAAAAGTGCTCTACTTATCCTGAAATAACAATGGCATATTACCGAACCATTTCCTCTACCGATTACCAAAATTCATAACCACCGGATGGGATTTCCAAGAAGATTTTCCATCAATGACAACCATAAACCATTATACATGTGCTAGAATCCATCGGATGGGTGTCAACTGCCAATAATCTCCCCATTTGGCATTGATGGAAACACTTGTGAAAAATGACTAAGTGTTGAAACTTGTATACCAGATAAAAATTTCTAAGGCTCCCCCTTAGACCACAACTCAAAAAATTGTATCATCCTCTGTACATTTTTTACTCCACTCTTTCCCTTTGACAGCAATTCCAAATATGGGGTGCATCTCAAAATCTTATATTCAAGGGTACATACCAAATATTCCATACATACTTGAAGATATCTGCAAAAATGGTCTTCAAAAATCCTAAGTGGGTATCCCACCCATTCTTCAAGTTGTCCAAAATTGTAATGAAAGCACTAAAAACTATTGTTATATGGATCCTAATCAGACTCAGAGGTTAAATTTTCACTACTTCTATCGGCATGGTTTCCCCCCATATTTTTTTATTGGGGTTTGGGGGCAGCACCCCCAAGGTGGGGTCAAGGGGCATCACCCCTTGCAGGGTCAAGGGACAGCGTCACGCGAGGCCAAAAAGACATTATTTTATAAAGGTGTCGGGTGTTATTTTCTATTGGCTGACATGTTGTAACCCTAATTTTGTAACCAACATAAGTCTTGATAAAAAGGCTAAAGGTTAGGGGTTTTGAATAGAGAATTTAATAGCATTTTGTAGCGATATTGAGTTGCAAGGGATTGTTGTTTGTAATTTGTTTTGATTTACTGGCTAATAATATTGGACTCTATGTTTGGTGGATGTAGCCTGAGATTGGGTGAACCACATTAAATATTGTCTATTCACTGTTATTATTTTGTGTTTTTCACTCCTGTGTTAATATTTATCTGCATATAATTGATATTTTCTACGTGTAATTCCTAACAAAAACATAAGCATATATCTCCACATCTTTTAATTCAGATGGAACTGGTTGAGAAAATGTCTTCATGCAATCAACTTTGTTTCTTAGCATGGTGTCCAACTAGGGAAC
Organism: Cryptomeria japonica; assembly: GCF_030272615.1. Taxonomy (NCBI): domain Eukaryota; kingdom Viridiplantae; phylum Streptophyta; class Pinopsida; order Cupressales; family Cupressaceae; genus Cryptomeria; species Cryptomeria japonica. The sequence continues at coordinate 381,112,155 of NC_081409.1, forward strand.
AATAAGGGTCCTGTTGTCTTCAAAATCTGATTCCCTTTAACATCCTCAAAATAATATGGTTTAAAGCTTGGTGCAGAACAGATATCAAAGATAAGGAAATTCTCAAGACAATATATGACAAGGTTTTATTAGACCTTCTACACTTCGGGCTTACTCGGGGCCCAGGTGGGTATACCTTTGTGAATTAAATTCACGCTTTTAAAAATAAACCCACAACAAACCAATCCAGAAAACCAGTGGGTCTATTCACCTTGAAATCAACTGAAAACAAAGAATGAAAATTGTACTTATGTTCAGCATTTTTGATCAACAAAAGTATGCAATAAACAACTTCAATTTAATACCAGTGTTATCCAAGGTCACAGAGTCATCTAAACTCAAATAAGACTCCTCAAACAAAACATCTTTATGCTTCCCGTCGACTTGGTTTCTATCAATCCTTGTATATGCCTGACACCTACAAGAACTCAAGCGTTATAAACCAAGCTATGGTCATCAAAATTCAAAGTTCATTCTAGAGAGTTTACTAGTATGAGCGATCCCCGCCTCTTTAATTTCCCTCCCAAAGAGAAAATCTAACGAACACTTATACCAAAATTGCTTTGCAATTCCATTCAAACAGAACAACCCTAGATTATTCAGAATGAAAACAGTAAACAAATTTGCAAAAAAAACTTGAAGACAACACAGAGCTTTCCTCAAAACCAATGGTCTGTATATTGATATTTAGTTCAAAAAGTATTACAAGAAATTTTGATTCTCCATTAAACTCAGAAAAGCTCAGATAAATTTCTGCAGCATTTTCTTACAATTTTCTGTGATCCCTTTTCCTCTAGTCCTGGTATCCATTTATAACAACATGGATGCACAAAGCTTCGGACTTCTCGAGGAGAGTTTGTTACAATCATTTCTTTCAAAATAAAGAGGTTACAAGCTCTTTTCAGCCTCTGCAGTTACTTCAACATGTTGTTCGGTTGCAACCTCTTCTGTCTTTTCAGGGGCGCTCTCCAACTGTTCTGGATCCTGGGTGGCATATTTAGTTGCCCACTCACTATATATCTCTTCTATCGGCCATGAAAAATTAATCACATCATCTTTAATTTTAGTCAACCTTTTCCAAGAATTCCTCAGTTTGTTGACTTCTGAATTAAGAAAACCATAATGTGACTTAATTTTTTCTATCTCTTGTATTGTCACAACAAAGAAAGAAGTATCATCAAGATCAATGATTCCTTTAACTCTTGCTGACAATTTGGCTTCTATCTCCTTAAGCCATATCTGCTTGTCTTTTAACTGATCCTGATTAGCAAAAATTCCTCGGAGCAACTCAAAAACTTGATCAGTGTACTCATTTTTACACAAATTAACCTTCCTATCCACATTATCCACCTCTGTTGCTAATTGCATTAAGACTTCAGCGACATCAGAAGTGGATTTAATAATGAGATTGGCTCTTGCTTCATCACAGGATACACACATGAACTCTAGATCTTGCTCCTTAGGCCTCCATCTGTCAAAAATGGGTGTCAAAATGACCTTATCTCTCCTCAGCTCATTCCATATTTCCATAATTTTTCCCACATTATTGTAGAGCAATGAGGCATTTATTGTATCCACAAAACTGGAGATTGTGGCCCTTACTTTCTCCTCATATTTCCCTGCATACAAGGCCTGAGCCTGTTTCAGGTTTTCTAGTTCTTGGGGAGTGATCTCAATCATTTGAGAGCTGGAGGGTGTTGGAGATGGTGGAAGTTCAATGATAGGGCTAGTAGGTGGAGGTCTTGCAGGAGAAGAGGAAATCATCAGTGTTGAAGACTCACCTTGTTGGTATTGTCCCATCAACTGGCTCTGCAATTTAGCAATGATGCTATCTTTACCTCTTACCTCCTCCTTGGCACTGTTATAGGCCTTTAAAACTGTTTCCAACTTAATTTGGAGGGCCTCTTTTTCTTTGGCTTCCTTCTCTGCCACTGCAACACTGAATTTTACAGTTTCTAACACAGTGCTAGCAACCTCTACTACCCCTGTACTCTGCACTCTCTTTACCATCATTCTGCCAAGGTAACTTGACCCTGGGGTGTCTTTGCCTTTCTTGCTCTCATTTCTCTTGAGATACCACATGACTAATGAAGCATTATCCTTATTGAAAGTAACCCCTTCCATGGGTTTAGTCTCTTTTCTTACTGCATCTAATACCAGGGCATCTGTAATATCCCACTCTGGGAAGATAAGCACTCCAGCTTGTGCTACCATATCTCTTCCCTGCTCAAGGGTGATGGTTTTGAATTCTTCCATCATCTCCTATTTTATTTCTTCTTCCACTGAGACTGGATCTTTATTGGGCTGCTCAGCCTTTCTTGTCTCACATCTAGCATTATATCTATCTATATATTGTTTCCAAATGAATTGCATAAATGCTTCCGATGCGACAAAATTGTCATCAGCTAGAAAGCCACTACTTGCCTTTTTTATCTCAGGATCCCATTCCTGGCCTTTAAGTTCAGTGGAGGTGATATCCATTTCAGCATCAATGGGTTCTTTTGGCATCCCTTCCTCCACTTCATCATAGGTGTATGCAATTTCCCCTAAACTACCCAACTGCAAGAGGTGTTCAGTTGTTGCTTGTTCATCTCCTATATGGATAGGGGATTGGGATGGGGAATACAAAGGTGTATCTGATTGCACTTCCTTCCCCACCCTTTGCTTCTTTGGGTTGTCTTGGATGTCAATGACATCTTGTATCTTCCTCTTTCCTTTGGATGTAGAGGGCTCCCCTGTTGTAGGCACCAGGACACTGTAACCTGATTTCTTATGCAGTGTGTAATCACCAGGAGGAATTGCTTTGCTGGAAGCTGACCTGCTTAGGATCATTCTGGCTTTTTCAGGGTTCCTCTTAATCACAGCTTCCCTCTTCTCCTTCGGTGTTTGCATCACATCCTCAAAGCAAACAATCAAAAACTTTATTTTCACTTCTAGTGGGAAGAAGCTAGACAATGGGTCATAGCTAGCATCAAACTGATGCACAAAATCCAAGGCTTTCTTATAAGCCACCCACTTTTCTTTCCTTAGCTCCTGCTCATCTAGATCAAACTCATTTCTGATGAGGTCTTCAGGAAACTGGAATTGATGAGGCCTACCTCTGCATGCTACCTTCTTCCTAAACACACCATTGAAGAAGTCCTCTGGATCAGCACACCTGGACACTGCAGTGGACAAATGATAAGGTTTGAGGAAATCCTCAAAGCAGTTCCAGCCTCCATTTGTTATTACAAATTGGTGGGCTATGGTAGCTGCAGGGAAAATAGTCCCTTTACCTCTGCCTGTCAACTCTGCTTCTTGTAGGCCACCAATTTTCCTAAGGATCTCTGCTATTCCCACTTTGAGAGGGACCTGGTAAGGTAACAAAAATGGAGTGCCCCTAAAACCAAAAACTCTGAAAACTGTGGAGACTGGATATAAATAAATGCCACCCCAGTTATGAACAATTTTTATATTCTCTGTGAATTCTTTTAGCCTTATGAATTCTAGAAGAACCTTGGGGACTCTTGGGTTATCAGAGTAGAGGAGATTCCTTATTTTGGATGCAAAATATTTATCAAACTTCAAAAAACTAGCATCCTCTCTATCCCATGACAACACAGTAGTCCATAATTGTACTGGCATTTTTTCTCCTTCCTTCTCCTTAACTAGGTCTAATCCATTGGCAAAATAATCACCACCTTTGAAGAGAAAAAGGTGCATTAGGAGTGAATACCATCCAAAAGGTCTATCCACCTTTCCATTCTTTATTCCTATCAACCCTCCATGGATAGCATCGGCAATGAAAGAGGCATAATCAAATGTGATAGCAAGAGAAGGATTCAAAATCTGGACAATCATTAGCAAGTAATGATTCGGCATATTTGCTTCAGCATCTTCTCCTAGAACTTGACAAAGTGCCCAATACATTCCTTTAGCCGTCAGGGTAAACATACTTAATGAGAAGGGCTCTTGTGCGTTGGGTCCTACAACTGTTAACCCTCCTATTTTCACAAAAAGTTCTTTGAGAGGCCCATTCCTGAGATGAATTCTCTGTGCACCATAAATTTGGGCTAATGATGTGAAATTTATAGGTTCTAGGAAGTTTGTGAACTCATTAAGCCCGAATGCCATCCTAAACTCTTCAGCATTAATTTCAACAAGGGTTTTCCCATTTACATCTCGGATGCATCTTGTGACTGGATCATAATTTAACGCCATTTGGGTTAGCAGGTCTGTATCCATGAATACCCCTGGGACTACTAATTTCCCAACATCTAATTCTCACATACTATTTTGAGGGGCAGGAGAATTTCTCATTACGAATCCAACTTTAAACAACCCCAACCCGGACCGTCCAACCTGTGGATCTCTCAACCAATTACCTTTATCATATAATCCTTCTCCTATCTTTAGGCGGGGAGCCCTGGGCACTAACTCTTTAGCCTTTGATTCTTGATTGGTTGACAACATCAACTTTTCTAAAAAATCATCACATACACTTCTTTCTAAATAGTTAACCTTGCCAGAGAATTCCCTTTTAGGAGCCATTTTTTAAATGTAAGAAATAAATGCCACTCTTAAACAACTCTGCAAAGAATTAATTATCTATTTTAGAACACTGCACAAGAATTTCTACACAAAAATACAAGAGAACCTGTTCTTTGCTTGAAGGAATTTGCTCTGCAACTGAATGGACTTACTCTGTATATCAGGAAAATAACTCTGCGTCTGCTCTTCTGCGACATCCTTTAAAAGATATCTTTACCTGGTTGTTAGGAAATCAAATATTTGTACTCAGGGCCTTAACTATAACATTGATTCTGCATGCTTCGGTCGTCCCTTCGAAATTGAATTCATACAAGAATTCTTCTTTTTCACTCCAACAGGTCAGAATATTCCTGCAAGTGCTTCATTTTGTTCTTTCGCAACTTCGCGAGGCATAACTATTGGGCAACTTAGTCCTGTGAAATAACGCAAACCGTTCGATCAAAAGAAACTTGATCGAGCGTTAGATTAACTAACGGCTTTGGCCTTTTCCCGGGTCCCACTTTTCTATTGGCTACATAATACCACGTTGCGTCCAACCATTGGCCTTGAAATCCATTTCGCATTCCACTTGACACTGGCCACGTGTCTTTCCTTTCATACTGTCGGTTCCACCTTGGCGGGCCCATACTTTCTTCTTAGACCACGTGTCATCATGACACGTGGACGGTTCTCGTTCACTCTCGCTATTTCGTGGGCATAAAGAGTGAGCATCTTACCCTTGTGAAATAGCGCGTACCATTGGATCATCTCTCAAGCTGATCGGCATTTAATCCTCTGAAAAGGCTCTCAGGAGGGGTGGGCCCACTGACTCATCGTAAACACCTGGCATCCTATCACTTTCGGCATTGATCTGTCGCTCTGTCATTTGCCAAAAGAAAACCACGAGGCCCCACTTTCATCTCAACAACTGCATCCTCCAAGTCATCATCATGACATGTGGACGGTTCTCGTTCACTCTCGCGATTTCGCGGGCATAAAGAGTGAGCATCTTACCCTTGCAAAATAGCGCAGACCGTTGGATCATCTCTCAAGCTGATCGACGTTTAATCCTCTAAAAAGGCTCTCAGGAGGGGTGGGCCCGCTGACTCATCGTAAACACCTGGCATCCTGTCACTTTCGGTGCTGATCTGTCACTCTGTCATTTGCCAAAAGAAAACCACGCGGCCCCACTTTCGTCTCAACAACTGCATCCTCCAGGTCATCATCATGACACATGGACGGTTCTCGTTCACTCTCGCTATTTCGCAGGCATAAAGAGTGAGCATCTTACCCTTGCGAAATAGCGCGGACCGTTGGATCATTTCTCAAGCTGATCGGCATTTAATTCTCTGAAAAGGCTCTCAAGAGGGGTGGGCCCACTGACTCGTCGTAAACACCTGGCATCCTGTCACTTTCGGCGTTGATCTGTCGCTCTGTCATTTGCCAAAAGAAAACCACGAGGCTCTAGGTGTTATTAACAGCTGTACCTACCAGGGCATATCTACCTGCGACATGACTCACCTCTGGGGCCCGCCTTTTAGCCTTTACCCCTGACCCGTTGACTGTTGTGACTTGTGCCACGTGCCACCATTTTACTCGCTTTCAACAACCAGCTGGATCATCAATGTGGCATGCCATGTAGTTTTTGCTATTTCGTGGGGTATAAACTACGCGCAACTTCGCCTAGCGAAATAACGCGAGCCGTGGATCCATCCGCGAGATGTGCACTAGTTACTGGGCCCGACAACTTTAGAAGAAAAACATACAAGGCATAAAAATTTTTATTAATTAACATAACCGCCTAGGCAGACAACAAGGGGAGACACATCCTACGACCCCACGACCCATTACTTAAGTGAATAATGTAATGGAAGATTAGAAACTAGAGGGTTTAAAAAAAATACGATAGGATCTAAAATCAAAAACCCTTAAACCCTTAAAGGCTAGAACAAAGCTGAAGCATTTGGAAATACACCCTATTCAAAAAATTCAACATACCATAGCCAATCATGGGAAAATAAAAACCCAATTTTAATCAGTGATAACAGCGGCTCTGATTGGGGATGGTTGATTGCGAGATCAACACAAGAAAACTCGGAAACTCTGGAGAAACAGACCAAAACATGGACCAAAACCAGAAAAGTAGGAAAGAAAACAAAATATGTACAAACAAAGGACCTACCGTGCATGGACATTAAGAGAAATAATGCTTCAGGAATTGTCCATGCACTGGAAATTCCTGCATTTCATCATCCATATTTTTCAAGAAATATGAATCCTTACCATTTAGGTCACAAACCAAAAAAGGGCCAATCCATAGTGATTCAAATTTTTTATGCTTTCCTTTATCTTGTCCTTTTGCATTCCACTAAAGAACCATGTCATCAATTTGAAACTTCCTTAATGATGTCCTTTTATCAAAAAGATATTTTGACTGCAACTGGATCTTCTGATTTTTCTTATGGGCAGAAGTCCTAAGCTCCTCCATTTCTACAATTTGGACCATTTTGTTTTCCATTGGTTCAGATACCTCCATGTCCTCATTCTGCAAAAACTTATACACAAGAAGTAGGTTATTTACCGGCAGTCTGGCTTGGGTACCATAAACTAACTCAAAAGGTGACATTCCAATGGATTTTTTAACTGTTATTCTATCTGCCCATAGAGCTAACTTCAACTTTTGATCCCAAGATCTTTTGTTTTCCTCTAGGATTTTCTTGATGATATTCAACAGGCTTTTATTGCTGGATTCTGCTTGTCCATTCCCCTGAGGGTGATAAGGTGATGAGTATGACATGAGTATACCATGACTATTGCAAAAGCCTACAAATTCTTCTGATCTAAAACACATAGCATTATCCATTACCAATTTTGCAGGTGTTCCAAATCTAGTCACAATACTATCCATCAGGAAATCAGTGACAATTTTACTAGTAGCTCTTCTTGTAGGGATGGCTTCTATCCATTTGGTGAAATAATCAGTGGCCACTATGATCCATCCATGACCTCTCCCTGACTTCTCAACAATTTCTCTAATAAAATCAATGCCCCACTGGACAAAAAGAGCTTCTACAGAGACTGGATTTAGGGGTAAGGCTCCTTCATACTTGAGCTTGGAGGAGAATCTTTGACATGGATCACATCTCCGAACATATGCATGGGTATCTTTAAATAAGGTGGGCCAATAATACCCAACCCGTATTATCTTACCAGTAGTAGTCTTAGCTGAATAGTGACCTCCACATACTCCATCATGCATTTCAATCAACACCTGTTTAGCTTGAAATTCATCCAAACACATTAGTAACTCTCCATCTCTTTTTCTCCAGAAAAGATCACCCTAAATGAGCACATACTTTTGGGACTTGAGTTTCAAAGTTCTTTTCTGATTGTATGTCATTTCTTCTGGGAGTATATCACCTCTCAACACTTGGATTATCTGTGTATACTAGGGTTGCCTTTCAATACTAGTGACAAAAACATCTCTAACCTCAACATTGTGTATTTCTACATTCATGAGATTTGACTCAGTCATGAGCTTAGCCAAGCCTAAACCTCTCACCAATTTGGTGATCTTTATCTCCAAGTTGAACTCCTGGATTCTATTAATCCATCTACATCTCTTCCCAATAACCTCAGATTGAGACAAAATATCTTTAACTACAACGTGTGGGACGTAGGCAATAATGTTTGCATTAACTAAATATGGCCTAAAAGCCTTAACAGCTTTAACTAGGGCATAAGCTTGTTTCTCCATGGTTTCATATTTTAGTTCTGCTGCTTGCAAAGATTTACTGTAGAAGGCTATGGGATGTTCATATCCTTCATTGTCCTTTTGTAATAGTACTGCAACCACCGTGTGATATGAAGCAAAAGAAAACAAAGAAAAAGGCTTACTATAATCAGGGGATTTCAACACTGGTGCCTCTTGGATTGCCTTCTTAATCTCATCAAAAGCTTTTGAAGCTTCTTGATCCCAATGAAACTTTGTGTCCTTCTTAAGCAATTTGACAATAGGCTTCACTATCTCTGCGAAGTTTGCAATGAATCTCCAGACAAAATTTACTTTACCTAAAAAGGATTGGATACCTTTCACATTTTTAGGTTCAGACACCCTATTGATTGCTTCAATTCTCTCAGGGTCTATTCTTACCCCTTCCTTGGAAACTATGTGTCCCAATAACTTTCCTTCAGTAACCCCAAAATGACATTTCTTGGGATTCAGTGATACACCAAATTCCAGGGCTTTATCGAACACCTTCTCTAGATGTCCACAATGATCATCAGCTTTCTTTGAGAAACAAGTTAGATCATCTTGGTGAACCACCATGATGATATTTATGAATTCTTTAAAAGCCACATCCATAGCTCTCTGAAATGTAGCTCCTGCATTTTTTAAACCGAATGGCATTCTCACATATACACAGGTTCCCCATGGAGTAGTGAAAGTTGTTTTAAACTGTTCAGACTCCTTTACCAACACTTGATTGTATCCTGAGAAACCATCCATCATGGATAAAAGATCACAACCTGTCACTTTTTGTAGCATTGCTTCCATATTTGGGGATGAGTAATTATCTTTTAGTGAAGCAACATTCAGATTCCTAAAATCTACACACAATCTGATATCTCCATTCTTCTTCCTTACTGGGACCAGATTAGAGACCCATGAAGAATGCCTTATTGGTTTTGATAATCCCCCCTTCTCTCAATTTGGTCAACTCTTGTTGCATTTTAGTTTCTAATAAGGGGTTGATAGGTCTCTATTTCTGTCTGAAAGGCTTAGCATCTGGAAGTAAAGGAACTTCATGCTAAAAAAGATCTTGTCTATACGCCTTTAGGTCTTCATAAGACCAAGCAAAGACATGCTTATACCTTTTCAATAAATTGATAAGGTTAGTCCTAACATGAGGGGGTAATTTCTTTCCAATATATACCAACTTAGGGGATGATTCTGTCCCCAGGTTTACCTCCTCTAATTCTTCCAACTTGGTGGTAGACTGCTGAAGTAAATGACTATCATTATAACTAAACATGCTTTCCAGCTCTACCAGCCCTTTAGGTATTTCATTGGTTTCCAACTGGACAACATCATTTCCAAACACTATCTCTCTATTGTCCACCACTTCCACCAGTGCATTACAATCAATCTTTTGTCCATCATAATCATCAACACATTGAATAAATCTAAGAATGTCTTCATCATCAGCAAAAACTTGCCAATTGTACACATTATCAGGAATAGCAGGCCTAGATTTTATTTCCACAGTGGAAATACCGGTCAGCGTTGCATCATCATTTTTCAAAGCAACATTAGCTAGGAAATCTGCCATGATATTTTTTGTTCGCTCTATCCAATTAATAGAAAATGCATCAAAATGCTCAATAACATCCCAAACAGCATGCTTATACTGCTTTAATTTATCATTTTTGGATGCATATTTAGATCTTACCTGAGAGACAACCAATTCTGAATCCCCCATCACTTTCAACAATTGGATTCCATGCCTTTTTGCAACCTCAAGTCCTAGTAGTAAGGCTTCATACTCTGCAGTATTATTTGTGCACTGGAATGCCAATAAAAATGAGTATTTAAAAGTTATACCTGATGGAGATACAAAAAGAACCCCTGCTCCAGATCCTTCTTTTGAGCAAGCCCCATCAAAATACATCTACCACAATCCATATTGTTGTGCTTGTAGCTCAACTACAATTGGGTCAGTATTCTTCAATTGAGGTGAAATTGGTTGAAGTCTAAAATTATCTAAATCTACATCAATCATACAATTAAGCATACCAGGGTCTACATTTTCAATTACCCTAGGAGCTCGTGGTTCTCTGTATAATTTGACCTGATTACCACCAACAGGAATGGTAGCATAAGATAAGTCCAGTTGAACATTTCCCCCTACTGCTGCTGCCCATTGTCTAGAAAGTAACATACCATAGTGGGGTTTAGTATCAGTAACAATAACATCCATTTTGTAAGTGGCTTCAGGAAATGCTGCTATTTTTACTTCCACATCTTTCATTGTACCTATCACAGGTACTTCTCTATTATCCATGGCATAGCATTTCCCATACACAGTGGTTACTGATAACCCTAATTCTTTCATAACACCATAAGGCATTACATTAGCAGCAGCCCCTGAATCTATCATGCAGTTTTTAATCAACCGGTTATTGACTAACAAAGTAACATAGAAAGGATCTACCTGAGAAGGCTCCTGGGTGATAGTGGTTCCAACATAAACCTCTGGGGTTTGGAACTCTTGATCCTTTCCAACTTTAGCTAAACCAGTAGGTAATACTGTGTCACTATCAGATATACTAGAGAATAAAGACAAAGCTGCATCCTTATGTTCTTTAATCTTTAGCAATTCTACTAATGGAACAGTGACTTTCATTTGAGTTAGAGCTTGGGCCATATCAAATGTAGAATTATTGCATTTTTCAGTATTAACCTTTTGTGTTTTGAATTGACTTGCTCTTTTCACTGTCTCTGCTCCTTGTACATCACCAACTTTAGTATCATTTATGCCTTTAAGTACATTTTTAACTGTTTCTCCTTTCTCTTGACCGACCTCAGGAATAGTAGTAGTACTACTTGATGCCCCCTTTTTTGTAACTTCCTTTACAAACATAGAACCTGGCTCACCCTGATCAATGTCCCTCTTGGTGCTTCTCAGATTATAGTTATGTTTTGCTTTGGCAATTGCAGCCTTAGTGAGATTTTTGACTTCTTCCTCACTGGGCCTTCTAAGATGAACCTCTTCATCTTCAATTGTTACCACATTCAATGTAGGATGTCAACCTAAGGCTAACTGTCCTTGCACTAACTTTTCATTATCCAGGACATCACTGTATTCACTTTGCACAGATTCCTCATCACTTTCTATGATGGTTTCAAACATATTAATGTCAGGCTCTGCTTCTGGTCTCATAGATTCTTCCAGAGCTTGAGCTACTGCACATTGATGAGGGGAATGTGGTCCATCACAAGCAATACACCAGGGGGTATTTTCTATATTGTGAACAGTTTTCCCTTTCAAGGGATCTGGTGTGTCTTGACTTTGGGTAATTTTGGGCTTCTCATTTTGGGGTTTACCATCCTTCCAATTGGTATTATAGGGCATGTCATGTAATCTAGGGGGCCTATCTTGCTAGTTATAGTGAGGTTTATCATTTTTGTTAACCTTAGCAGTCAAGTCTTTCATGGCAGTAACCAACTTCTCTATTTTGTCATCCTCTTTAGCAACTTTATTGGGTTGTTGTTTGGTTTCTTGCCATAATCTACCATCTGTCCTTCTTCCTAATTTTCCAGATGCTTTTCTATTACTCTCCACATTTATGGCAATTCTAAAAGCATCTCTCAAATTATGGGGATTTTTATCTCTTAAGATATAAGCCATCTTGGAATCAAATGCATTGTAGTATGTGTTAAGACACATGTTATCATCTAGCCTCATCACTTGATACAATCTGTGCATAGCTTTCTGAAATCTGGCATTGAAATCAGTGACTATTTCATTTTTAGATTTTCTAATATTGTTGAACTCATTCAGCATGAAACTCACATTAGTCTTGTCACCATACTGTTCTTGGAAATCTTCCCATGAACCTATGCTATTTACTGGAAGACCTCTATACCAATCTCTTGCATCATCAACCAGGGATTGAACAAACAGTTTCATAATAACATCTTCATCTGCTATCTCATAATCATTTATTAAATCCCCAAAAGATTTTAGATGTTCCTCAGCACTAATTGCATTGTTCCCAGCAAATTTATGGAGTCTGTCTCTTAGCTCAGTGGGAACATGATCTGGATATCCTGGGATCCCATGAAAAAACAATTGTCTATACTGTTCTAGATTGATTGGCCTTCTTTGAAAATGGGTAATGGCACTATTATTTCCCATGGTCATTTTAGCTTTTGGGATTGGAGATAGAGGTGCTTGGGTGTACTATTTATTCGAGGGTATTTGACTTACTGAGGCAATATTAGCCTATACTGCAGGTTGAGTATTGACCTGAGGAAAGGAAATGTGATGGGGATTAGGCTTGCTAAGATCTTCCGATGGGAACATAATAGGGGGAGCCTTTAAGTAATTAATCTTTCTTTTTACTTCCTGATTCACTGCTTCTAACTCAGCCTTTTCCAGTTCCATTTGGAGGTCTTCCTTTTCCTTCCTCATCCTTTCCATCTCTCTCTCATGTGCTAGAATCCTATGAGAAATCTCTTCTACAGTTTTAGATTCTACTACGTCATCTATCCATTTCTATTTTCCTTTGTCTAAATTAGCTTTAGGAAGCTAGGAGTCATTAAAGACTTCCCTAATTGGCTGGGCTACCGACTTACAAGCTTGTCTAGTTTTAGGGATTAGGATTTCCCTAATCACAGGGCCTTCCTCATCACTTTTTTCTTTTTCCTTAGCAAGCATTTCAAGATCGGCTATCTGTCTAAGAAGCCTATCTCTTTCCATTAATTTGGATTTAACTTCCTTCTCCTTATTTGCCTCCTTTTGGGCTCTTAGGGAGATTAAATGATGGACTCTTTTGTTTAGATCTTCAATCTCTTGAGACATCTTATCCTCATCAGGGAAGTTTTCTTCAGAGTTTGATGCATTAATTTGATCTATGTCAATTAGACTAATGTTCTCATCTATTGTCCTAGGAACAGAGTGCCTAATTGCATTTGAACTGGTTCTATCTTTTGCAGAAACACTAGCATGAGATAGATCTTGATTTAAAATAGGTGCATCATCAATATTTCCAAATAATCCTAAATGGAAACCTAAAATATCATGCTCTGAATCTCTAGAAGATGAATTAGACTTTGCATAGACAGGTCGATCAGGCATCTTACCAGTAGTATTGTTTTTCTACACCCAAGCAGCATTTGATGGCTCATGCAACACAAATCTCTTCTGGCCCCTCCGTGACTATTCTGGTAGACCTTCTTGCAAAGTTTCACGCGGATGTTTCTTCATGAATGATCTCATGTTTTTTGCTCCTTGCATCTTGCTTGTCTTCTTTTCAAAAAAAATTGTACCTCACAAGGACTGGTTCAAAGTAACAGAGTCGCCACCCACAGAACTATGGGAATTATGAAAACAAGCAGTCTTACCCACAAACACAATAATTTTCTTTACAAGCCCCAACATAGATCTATGCTTATATTTTGATTGTAACTCTCCCCAGCAGAGTCGCCACTTTTGTTGTCTTCAAAATCTAATTCCCTTTAACATCCTCAAAATAATATGGTTTAAAGCTTGGTGCAGAGGAGATACCAAAGATAAGGAAATTCTCAAGACAATATAAGACAAGTTTTGATTAGACCTTCTACACTTTGGGCTTACTCGGGGCCCAGGTGGGTATACCTTTGTGAATTAAATTCACGCTTTTAAACATAAACCCACAGCAAACCAATCCAGAAAACCAGTGGGTCTATTCACTTTGAAATCAACTGAAAAGAAAGAATGAAAATTGTACTTATGTTCAGCATTTTTGATCAACAAAAGTATGCAATAAACAACTTCAATTTAATACCAGTGCCTTATCCAAGGTCACAGAGTCATCTAAACTCAAATAAGACTCCTCAAACAAAACATCTTTATGCTTCCCGTCGACTTGGTTTCTATCAATCCTTGTATATGCCTGACACCTACAAGAACTCAAGCGTTATAAACCAAGCTATGATCATCAGAATTCAAAGTTCATTCCAGAGAGTTTACTGGTATGAGCGATCCCCGCCTCTTTAATTTCCCTCCCAAAGAGAAAAGCTAACGAACACTTATACTAAAATTGCTTTGCAATTCCATTCAAATAGAACAACCCTAGATTATTCAGAATGAAAACAGTAAACAAATTTGCAAAAAAAACTTGAAGACAACACAGAGCTTTCCTCAAAACCAATGGTCTGTATATTAATATTTAGTTCAAAAAGTATTACAAGAAATTTTGATTCTCCATTAAACTCAGAAAAGCTCAGATAAATTTCTGCAGCATTTTCTTACAATTTTCTGTGATCCCTTTTCCTCTAGTCCTGGTATCCATTTATAACAACATGGATGCACAAAGCTTCGGACTTCTCGAGGAGAGTTTGTTACAATCATTTCTTTCAAAATAAAGAGGTTACAAGCTTTTCGCAAAAGCAATTACAAGCTCTTTTTAGCCTCTGCAGTTACTTCAACATGTTGTTCGATTGCAACCTCTTTTGTCTTTTCAGGGGCGCTCTCCAACTGTTCCGGGTCCTGGGTGGCATATTTAGTTGTCCACTCACTATATATCTCTTCTGTCGGCCATGAAAAATTAATCACATCATCTTTAATTTTAGTCAACCTTTTCCAAGAATTCCTCAGTTTGTTGACTTCTGAATTAAGAAAACCATAATGTGACTTAATTTTTTCTATCTATTGTATTTTCACAACAAAGAAAGAAGTATCATCAAGATCAATGATTCCTTTAACTCTTGCTGACAATTTGGCTTCTATCTCCTTAAGCCATATCTGCTTGTCTTTTAACTGATCCTGATTAGCAAAAATTCCTGGGAGCAACTCAAAAACTTGATCAGTGTACTCTTTTTTGCACAAATTAACCTTCCTATCCACATTATCCACCTCTGCTGCCAATTGCATTAAGACTTTAGCGACGTCAGAAGTGGATTTAATAATGGGATTGGCTCTTGCTTCATCACAGGATACACACATGAACTCTAGATCTTTCTCCCTAGGCCTCCATCTGTCAAAAATGGGTGTCAAAATGGCCTTATCTCTCCTCAGCTCATTCCATATTTCCATAGTTTTTCCCACATTATTGTATTTGCAAAACTGGAGATTGTGGCCCTTACTTTCTCCTCATATTTCCCTGCATATAAGGCCTGAGCCTGTTTCAGGTTTTCTAGTTCTTGGGGAGTGATCTCAATCATTTGAGAGTTGGAGGGTGCTGGAGATGGTGGAAGCTCAATGATAGGGCTAGTAGGTGGAGGTCTTGCACGATAAGAGGAAATCATCAGTGTTGAAGACTCACCTTGTTGGTATTGTCCCATCAACTGGCTCTGCAATTTAGCAATGATGCTATCTTTACCTCTTACCTCCTCCTTGGCACTGTTATAGGACTTTAAAACTGCTTCCAACTTAATTTGGAGGGCCTCTTTTTCTTTGGCTTCCTTCTCTGCCACTGCAACACTGAATTTTATAGTTTCTAACACAGTGCTAGCAGCCTCTACTACCCCTGTACTCTGCACTCTCTTTACCATCATTCGGCCAAGGTAACTTGACCCTAGGGTGTCTTTGCCTTTCTTGCTCTCATTTCTCTTGAGAGACCACATGACTAATGCAGCATTATCCTTATTGAAAGTAACCCCTTCCATGGGTTTAGTCTCTTTTCTTACGGCATCTAATACCAGGGCATCTGCAATATCCCACTCTGGTAAGATAAGCACTCCAGCTTATGCTACCATATCTCTTCCCTGCTCAGGGGTGATGGTTTTGAATTCTTCCATCATCTCCTGTTTTATTTCTTCTTCCACTAAGGTTGGATCTTTATTGGGCTGCTCAGCCTTTCTTGTCTCACATCTAGCATTATATCTATCTATATGTTGTTTCCAAATGAATTGCGTAAATGCTTCTGATGTGACCAAATTGTCATCAGCTAGAAAGGCACTACTTGCCTTTTTTATCTCAGGATCCCATTCCTGGCCTTTAAGTTCAATGGAGGTGATATCCATTTCAGCATCAATGGGTTCTTTTGGCATCCCTTCCTCCACTTCATCATAGGTGTATGCAATTTCCCCTAAACTACCCAACTGCAAGACGTGTTCAACTATTGCTCCTTCATCTCCTATATGGATAGGGGATTGGGATGGGAAATACAAAGGTGTATCTGATTGCACTTCCTTCCCCACCCTTTGCTTCTTTGGGATGTCTTGGATGTCAATGACATCTTGTATCTTCCTCTTTCCTTTGGATGTAGAGGGCTCCCCTGTTGTAGGCACTAGCACACTGTAACCTGATTTCTTATGCAGTGTGTAATCACTAGGAGGAATTGCTTTGCTGGAAGCTGACCTGCTTAGGATCATTCTGGCTTTTTCAGGGTTGCTCTTAATCACTGCTTCCCTCTTCTCCTTCAGTGTTTGCATCACATCCTCAAAGCAAACAATCAAAAACTTTATTTTCACTTCTAGTGGGAAGAAGCTAGACAATGGGTCATAGCTAGCATCAAACTGATGCACAAAATCCAAGGCTTTCTTATAAGCCACCCACTTTTCTTTCCTTAGCTCCTGCTCATCTAGATCAAACTCATTTCTGATGAGGTCTTCAGGAAACTGGAATTGATGAGGCCTACCTCTGCATGCTACCTTCTTCCTAAACACACCATTGAAGAAGTCCTCTGGATCAACACACCTGGACACTGCAGTGGACAAATGATAAGGTTTGAGGAAATCCTCAAAGCAGTTCCAGCCTCCATTTGTTATTACAAATTGGTGGGCTATGGTAGCTGCAGGGAAAATAGTCCCTTTACCTCTGCCTGTCAACTCTGCTTCTTGTAGGCCACCAATTTTCCTAAGGATCTCCGCTATTCCCACTTTGAGAGGGACCTGGTAAGGTAACAAAAATGGAGTGCCCCTGAAACCAAAAACTCTGAAAACTATGGAGACTGGATATAAATAAATGTCACCCCAGTTATGAACAATTTTTATATTCTCTGTGAATTCTTTTGGCCTTATGAATTCCAGAAGAACCTTGGGGACTCTTGGGTTATCAGAGCAGAGGAGAGTCCTTATTTTGGATGCAAAATATTTATCAAACTTCAAAAAACTAGCATCCTCTCTGTCCCATGACAACACAGTACTCAATAATTTTACTGGCATTTTTTCTCCTTCCTTCTCCTTATCCAGGTCTAATCCACTGGCAAAATAATCACCACCTTTGAAGAGAAAAAGGTGCATTAGGAGTGAATACCATCCGAAAGGTCTGTCCACCTTTCCATTCTTTATTCCTATCAACCCTCCATGGATAGCATCGGCAATGAAAGAGGCATAATCAAATGTGATAGCAAGAGAAGGATTCAAAATCTGGACAATCATTAGCAAGTAATGATTCGGCATATTTGCTTCAGCATCTTCTCCTAGAACTTGACAAAGTGCCCAATACATTCCTTTAGCCCTCAGGGTAAACATACTTAATGAGAAGGGCTCTTGTGTGTTGGGTCCTACAACTGTTAACCCTCCTATTTTCACAAAAAGTTCTTTGAGAGGCCCATTCCTGAGATGAATTCTCTGTGCACCATAAATTTGGGCTAATGATGTGAAATTTATAGGTTCTAGGAAGTTTGTGAACTCATTAAGCCTGAATGTCGTCCTAAACTCTTCAGCATTAATTTCAACAAGGGTTTTCCCATTTACATCCCGGATGCATCTTGTGACTGGATCATAATTTAACGCCATTTGGGTTAGCAGGTCTGTATCCATGAATACCCCTGGGACTACTAATTTCCCAACATCTAATTCCTAGATACTGTTTTGAGGGGCAGGAGAATTTCTCATTCCGAATCCAGCTTTAAACAACCCCAACCCGGACAGTCCAACCTGTGGATCTCTCAACCAATTACCTTTATCATATAATCCTTCTCCTATCTTTAGGCGGGGAGCCCTGGGCACTAACTCTTTAGCCTTTGATGCCTGATTGGTTGACAACGTCAACTGTTCTAAAAAATCATCACATACACTTCTTTCTAAATAGTTAACCTTGCCGGAGAATTCCCTTTTAGGAGCCATTTTGTAAATGCAAGAAATAAATGCCACTCTTAAACAACTCTGTGAAGAATTAATTATCTATTTTAGAACACTGCACAAGAATTGCCACACAAAAATACAAGAGAACATGTTCTTTGCTTGAAGGAATTTGCTCTGCAACTGAACGAACTTGCTCTATATATCAGGAAAATAACTCTACATCTTCTCTTCTGCAAAATCCTTTAAAAGATATCTTTACCCGGTTGTTAGGAAATCAAATATTTGTACTCAGGGCCTTAACTATAACATTGATTCCGCATGCTTCGGCCGTCCCTTTGAAATTGAATTCATACAAGAATTCATATTTTTTGCTCCAACGGGTCACAATATTCCTGCAAGTGCTTCATTTTGTTCTTTCGCAACTTTGCGAGGCATAACTATTGGGCAACTTAGTCCTGCGAAATAACGCCAACCGTTCGATCAAAAGAAACTTGATCGAGCGTTAGATTAACTGACGGCTTTGGCCTTTTCCTGGGTCCCACTTTTCTATTGGCTACGTAATACCACGTGGCATCCAACCATTGGCCTTGAAATCCATTTCGCATTCCACTTGACACTGGCCACATTTCTTTCCTTTCATACTGCCGGTTCCACCTTGGCGGGCCCATACTTTCTTCTTAGACCACGTGTCATCATGACACGTGGACGGTTCTCGTTCACTCTCACTATTTCGCGGGCATAAAGAGTGAGCATCTTACCCTTGCGAAATAGCGCTGACCATTGGATCATCTCTCAAGCTGATCGGCGTTTAATCCTCTAAAAAGGCTCTCAGGAGGGGTGGGCCTGCTGTCTCATCGTAAACACCTGGCATCCTGTCACTTTCGGCGCTGATCTGTCGCTCTGTCATTTGCCAAAAGAAAACCATGGGGCCCCACTTTTGTCTCAACAACTGCATCCTCCAGGTCATCATCATGACACGTGGACGGTTCTCGTTCACTCTCGCTATTTCGCGAGCATAAAGAGTGAGCATCTTACCCTTGCAAAATAGCGCGGACAGTTGGATCATCTCTCAAGCTGATCGGCATTTAATCCTCTAAAAAGGCTCTCAGGAGGGGTGGGCCTGCTGACTCGTCGTAAACACCTGGCATCCTATCACTTTCGGTGCTGATCTGTCGCTCTGTCATTTACCAAAAGAAAACCATGGGGCCCCACTTTCGTCTCAACAACTACATCCTCCAGGTCATCATCATGACACGTGGACGGTTCTCGTTCACTCTCGCTATTTCATAGGCATAAAGAGTGAGCATCTTACCCTTGCAAAATAGCACGGACCATTGGATCATCTCTCATGCTGATCGGCGTTTAATCCTCTAAAAAGGCTCTTAGGAGGGGTGGGCCCGCTGACTCATCGTAAACACCTGGCATCCTGTCACTTTCGGTGCTGATCTGTCGCTCTGTCATTTGCCAAAAGAAAACCACGAGGCTCTAGGTGTTATTAACAACTGTACCCACTAGGGCATATCTACCTGCAACATGACTCACCTCTGGGGCCTGCCTTTTAGCCTTTAACCCTGACCCACTGACTGTTGTGACTTGTGCCATGTGCCACCATTTTACTCGCTGTCAACAACCAGCTGGATCATCAATGTGGCATGCCATGTGGTTTTTGCTATTTCATGGGGTATAA
Organism: Cryptomeria japonica; assembly: GCF_030272615.1. NCBI lineage: Eukaryota > Viridiplantae > Streptophyta > Pinopsida > Cupressales > Cupressaceae > Cryptomeria > Cryptomeria japonica. Next base: position 381,132,128 of record NC_081409.1, read on the forward strand.
ACTACGTGTAACTTCGCCTAGCGAAATAACGTGAGCCGTGGATCCATCCGCGAGATGCGCACTAGTTACTGGGCCCGACAACTTTAGAAGAAAAACATACAAGGCATAAAATTTTCGATTAATTAACATAACCGCCTAGGCAGACAACAAGGGGGGACACATCCTACGACCCCGCGACCCATTACTTAAGTGAATAAAGTAACAGAAGATTAGAAACCAGAGGGTTTAAAACAAATACGATAGGATCTAAAATCAAAAACCCTTAAACCCTTAAAGGCTAGAACAAACTGAAGCATTTGGAATTACACCCTATTCAAAAAATTCAACATACCATATCCAATCATGGGAAAAGAAAAACCCAATTTTAATCAGTGATAATAGGTCCAAATTTCACCAACCCGCCTTAGTATCTTGTCCTTTTCTGAGTTTAGGCTTGAGATTTGATCAATTAGAGCCATCACCTAACCTTATACACTTCTGGAAAGGGTTTTATTGGAATCAAATGATTGATATATACTATCAAGCTTTCCCTGGCAAATATTGATCTGCTTGTCTATATCTGAGTTGAATTTGGGTAGTATAAGGCATGACTTATATATCTTTCCTCCTTCACTCAGTGCCTCAAAAGATAGTCTATAGTCCTTTGTTTAATCTTCCATGTCATCATCAATCATCTTCTGGAAGTTATGTATTCACACCTCCTTTAATTTGTCCAATACTTTCTTGGCGGTTGCCTTCTCCAATGACTCAAAATTGGTATTGATATTGTTGATTAACTATAGTAACTTGTTAGAGGGGTTAGAATTTGAATCTAATTTTACTTTCGGTGCCACCTTTTGTAAAATACCTACAGACATCTCAATAAGCTTCTTGTCCTTGGTCTCTAATTTAACCAAGTCTTAACTAGCTTGAGCCTGGACCATTGCAGAAACCATCAGCCATGATTACCAGGATATTGTCAGTTTTCTACTTTCTTTTATTGGCCTCTTCTTCCTTATCTGGTGCCTCGGCCTTCTCTAATTCTCATTTTCCTACATCCTTTTCTTTAGCCTGTGCATCAGTGTCACCACTTCATGTTGTATCAACTTTTGGAGTCTCTATTGCCTCTGAAACTTTCCTTTCCATTAACTCTGGGTGGTCAACCAGATGATTTTGACTGTCTTCTGTCTCAAGGGTTACATTGGTCTGGACTTCCAGATTAACCTATGTCTAAGTTTCATCCTTTTAAGCACCTACATATACTTCTGGATGGGAAGTATCTTCCTTCCGAGATTCATCATACTTGGGGTTGACTGGAACCCGTTTGTTCTTTAGAAACCTTTTCCATATCTCTTCAGTTTCTTTTCTCACTTCCTCAACCCTGCCAACCATAAGTCTATTTACTCTATTTTTTCTTCGGAATTCCTTCCAGTTGTCTTGCTCCATCAGATTATCAACTTATTCTTGAGATATGCAAGCATTGATATTGACTAATTCGCATTCTTTAATTTCCTTATCTAATCAGCTTGCGGTCAGCCTTCTAGCATCAAGAATGTTATATAAACCATTTAGAATGCTACATTCTAACTCAATAAAAGATTTTCTAAAGTTATGAAAATGCAACACAACAACTTCCTCAATTTCCCTCTGATCATTTTCATCAAAATTTTCATAATGTGCATTAATATTATTGGGATTTCCACCATTAACTATTTCATCAGTCAATTATTTTGCACTCAATAGGGGAATAATGGTATATTTACCTTCTATCTTACCAGATTCAAGACTTCCATCAAGCTTTGTCCTTAGTTTTCTTTCTCTTTTGGGCCTACTGGTTAGAGAGGGTTCTAATTTTGTCTTCTTACTTTGTTGGGAACCACCGAACTATGGTTTCCTAACCACTCCACCAGATTCTCCTTTCTTCTTTTCTTTATTTTCTTCCTCATCTGAATTTGACTCAAATACAACAAGAGATACAATGACGTGAGTTCTTTTTGGTTTCTCCTTCTTCTTTAGTTCTCCTTTTTCAGATAAGCTTTGAGCTATTAAATGAGGAGATGGCTTCACCAGAGCAAGGGAAGACTCAGTCTCCTTAGTCTTTTCTTTGGAGGGAATCAGTTTAGTCTTAGGATTATTTGATTCCATTGCTACTTCCATCTGAGCCTTCTTCTCCTTATCTTTCTTGATATCTTCTTTGGTAAATCCCATCTTCTCAGCCATAGCCTCGGTCATTTTTGTTACTTTTCTTTTCCTTTCAAGATGAGTGAACTTCTTATGTTGTTCCATATTCTTTTCTTTGAATGTGCCAAATTTTTCTTCTGAAGGATCAACCGGTTTCTTCAAAATGTGTTGATCATAACCTTCAAGAGTTAGAGCATCAACCTCATAACCCATAGGCATTATCCATACTATCCTAGGATCAACTGCTTCCATATGGAACGGGTCTTTGTCAACCATGGAAGAAATAGTATCTACATATTTTCCCACCACTTCCTTAGGGATCCTCTCTCTATTCTTCATTCTTCCTTGGAAGGTTTTGAAGAAAATCCATAGGGAAGTTGTCTGATTCTCTATATTTTCCAATCTTTGCAAACCTTGCTTGATCTGAGTGGCTACCAATAAGTCATATGCCCATGGGACCCTACCTGTCCCAGGGATTTCATTCATGAAGTACAATGCTAAAAAAACAATTAGTGAACCAAATTTGAAAACATTCTTCTTGTCTATTTTTTATTTTCTTCATATTGTTCAAGATATCTTCAAAAAGAATTGTACACAAGTCATACGACATATCCTCTTTCACCATCTGATAAGTTGCATATATTGCAGTATGAGAGACCGAGTTCAATCTGCTAGACTGGTAAACTTTGTATCTAATAATCATTGATGCAAATCTGACATCATGCTCTGAGATATCATCAATTGTCATTGACCTGCTATCAAATTGAGTGGTAGTTAGCTTTGTGACAGTTGGATTTGTCATCTTTCTCAAATTAGGTTTTCCACCGGTTTGATTTAGGCAAGTGACTACATGAATTATTTGCATGGTTATCTTGTAGGTTCTATCCAACCATATGAATTTATCGTGGATGGCTCAAAATATATCTCACCCATTCGTCCTCATCGAATGTCAGAAAATGAAAAAATTGTGTGAAATCCTTCCTTTATAAATTTGCATATTCTGGTTTCGTGTTTCCAACTTCATCCATTATGTAGTCAGTATATAGGGTTAAGATATCCTTATTTCTGGTTTCCTCAATTGTACAGTGAATGTATGCTCTAACATCATCAACATGCAAAACTCCATATGGAATGGATGAAAAAGTACCTTTGGGATTGTCCTCAATAGACTTAAAAGGATGTCTTTTGAATCGAGGCCTTGCACGCTCATAAATTTCTACTACCAAAGGATTATCAATAGAAGAAGATGCCATTTCAAGAAAAGTTTGGTTCAAAACACACTTTGGTAAATACCTTTCTCTTTTGTCAGATGCACAAGAACTTCTATTGAATCACCTCAAGCCTTTTGATCACCTTGAAATATGGTTTGCCTCACTCTACAGCTTCAACTCTTCTTTTGCAATGTAAGAAATGGATTCACATTTTTCCCTTTTTCACTTTATAAACCCTAACGTTAAGTTGAAATAAATGCAACTATAAAGTTCAACTGGATGTCATGTTTAGCATAATCCAATCCACTGGATTCCAAGATCAGCATGATGAATTTTGAATAATCATCTCCAAGCATCTGCAATTAACCTTGATCAATCACAGATCTCTTTAGGGTGTTTTGCAAGACTGTGAATGAAGATGCCACCTCCTAAGGCCAAAAGCCTTGGGTACCGGATGAAGATCCTACACCGAATTCAGGTGCAGATCCACTATCTACCTTGGATTCATCTTTTCTAACCCACATCTTCTCATGCTTGTTCTGGATCTCTTCTACCTTTTCCTTGCCTTTCTCATCTGGTTTGCCTTTTTTCACTGGATCATTATTCTTGCTTTTGCAAAATTTTACAATGTAATCAGTTTTCTTGCATGCATGAAAAACAACAATTCTTTGCATAGGTATGAAATTCATTTGATTTGTTCTCATTCTAAATTGGTTAGAGATATGTCCAAACATCCCACAAGCATAACATCTCTTGTTCTAAAAATTGTTCATTATTTCTCTACACATGTTTGACTTGTGACCAAAACTATTGCATGTGAAACATTGATCGGTAAAGGTAGGACCATTGTTCATATTATTCATTCCATTATTCATCCTACTTTTGGATTGATTTTCCATATGACCACACTTATTTCAAGTTAAAGACCTACCATTGAATTTGTAGGCATTAGGTTGTCTTACCGAAGGATTCTTGCTCTTAGGTTTTGCATTGCTTTGCCTAGAATCAGAAGATTCTCCTTTCTCATATCCAAGTCCTCTCATGTATTTTACATGTCTCTGACCATCCAGTATCTCATCAAGCTTTGCTGAGCTAGCATTGAATTTTTCTTTGTATTCAGTTGCAATAGCAAGTTCATCTCTTAGAGCAACAATTTGTCTTTCAATTTCTTGATCATTATTCCTTGATTGTGTCAACTCAAGCTTCAAGTGATCATTCTCATAGGTAAGCCTAAAGCATTGATCTAATCTCTTTTAATGATTCATTCAAAATTTCTTCATTCTTCTTTCGGTCTTCAATCTCCTTAGTTAGATTCATCACAATGGATTGCATCTCATTCTTCAATACAACATTCTCTCCAGCAAGCTTATCACATTCATCAGCTTTGTCCTGATTTTCCATGCTTTGTTCTTCTTTCTCCTTCAACTTGTCCATCATCTCTTTCCTCTTGTCTCTTTAAGTGTTGACTTGATCTTTCAAATCATTAATGAAGCCTTCAGTTGCATTCAAGTTTCTCTTTAAGGAACTTATTTCATTTTTCGATGCATCAAGATCCTCAAATGCCACACAAAGATGTCTCTACAAATCGGAATCCATTGATTCAATCTTTCGGACCTTCCTCAAGCAGTTTGGCTTCCTCAGAGGAACTAGGCTCTGATACTAATTGATGGAATTAGGAAACACTGAGAGGGGGGTGATTCAGTGTTCTACCAGTAAATGAATTTTTAAACATACTATTCTCATACCACCGAAACCAAATGCAAGAAATTAAAATGTGGAAACACAAGATAATCAACCATAAAATCATAACACCGAGATTTTTACGTGGAAACCTGGAAATGGAAAAACCATGGTGGGATTTGAACCCACAATATTATTCCGCTATGGTCAGTAGTAAAACAATATTACATAAAGGGGAATGCATTTATATTCAGGCTTGCACCCTATAGCTCACTGCACAAATTATAATATGGAAGTCTCACTAACTTACAAATCTTTTACAAAGATAACTACTATGATTGAACTCCAAAATAGCATCAAGCAATGCCTGGATGAGTTTTGGTTAAGTGCAAAAAGTTTGATTATAACACCTATGTAACTCTACCTTGTTCTGATTCTCAGTCAACTACCAGATCAAGAATGTGCACGTGAAACTGTGTCAAATAGGTTTCTTGATCACCACTCGCTTATATCATGTAATATCATAAACTAAAAAGATCTTCTACATCGTTCATATATATCCACCAAAATAAAACATTCATCAAGTCGGCCATCCATATTATGTAATGTAACGTGTAACTGGGTGTCATCTTAGACCGAATCTCTAAACCATATGTAGATCAACCAAATGATATCAAAATTATTTCTAAATGTCATCCCTATCATCGCATGCACAAATTTGACCACTACAATCACCGTAAGGATTCTGGACCAAAAGTGCTCTGCTTATCCTAAAATACCGGTGATAGATTACCGGACCATTTCCTCTATCGGTTACCAAAATCCATAACTATCGAATGGGATTTCCAAGAAGAGTTTCCATCAATGACAACCCTAAACCATTATACATGCACTAGAATCCACCGGATGAGTGTCAATTCCTAACATTCCCAAGGAATTTTTAATTTATTTTTCCTTTATTCTCCCCATGCCTCCTCTTTCTTGGGGATTTTTAATTCCCCTTGTCCTCTCTTAAGAAATTTTAAATTCCTTTATTCCTTTCCCAAGTTACTTGGGGAACTCTTCCCCATGTACTTAATAAGTATGGAAACAAGAAATGCCTTTATGGAAAATTTCTTGGATCTCCCACTTGTCCTCTCAAATTCTCTCCCACTCACATTCAATCATATCCCTCCATTCCTCTTCAATCTTGGTCATCCATTTTGGGCCCCTCCAATCTATAAATTGGAGTCTCCTCCCCTCTCAATCCATCCATCATTTTCTACATCGTCATGCTATCAATGTGAGTCAAGAAGTCACCCATTGCAACTACATTATGCCCAAATATTGTCTTAGCTAATCCATAATCTATCACCCAATATTATTATCTTGTTTTGTAGTGGAGAGAAATATGCATCTCTATAGAAAAGGATCAAATCAAGTGGATATCAAGGGTGCACTTCCACTTCCCGCTCAATCAGAGGAGGTGAAGAAAGAAGATATAAAAGATTGATTTCTTTGTTTTGAATGCTTTGTTGTATTTCATGTTTTAATTTATGAATTAACCTTTTAACCACTTTCCTAATCCTCAATGATCTATGTCATTGTAGTGGAATTTGATGCATTGATGGTATGTGGAAGGAATGGATTTCATAGCATGAATCTATGGTTAGCCAAGGAGGAGATTGTATCCAATATAAGATCAAGAAATTGGCATAATGTATCTTGAATTGCTTTTCCAACTCTGATTGGAAGTTTTTTGACACCTTTGGATGGGCGCCCTACATCATCATATGCTCTTATTACAATTCTCTTTGATGTAACTATGCATCTCTCAAACAATCCTAGTGTTTTGACAAAATTCATGGTACAAATATTGAGGCATATCCCCCATCTATCAAAACTTGTCTAATTTTATATTTGTGTACAAAAAAATTAAGATGGAGAGGATCTTTATATTAAGGTTTATGTGAAGTCACATCTTTCTCTATGAATGTGGCATGATGTGAGGCTAGAAGATGTCTTAGCATGGCCTAAAATTAGTTTACATTTATGTAAGTGAGAACCAAAGACTCCTGTAAAGCTTTGACTAAGACTATCTTGTGCTATGGAGATATGAGCAATAGCTTGACGATAGACATATGAGTAGGTTTTTTGACTAATTTCTCTAAAAGTTTGTATTGTCTTGCAGGTTGTGACTTTTAAGTGGCCCCTTGCAGGGTCACATTGGATCAATGGGTTGTGATAGCAATATCAATATTTTTATCTTTTATGGTGATGTTTGAAATGTGATTGTTAGTATGTTTCTTGTGATTGATTGTGTATTCATACGCGACTTGAATTGGAGGCCTTCCCTTTCCATGATTTTTCTTGGGTTTTTTGAAAATCGTGTGATCCATGTTTGAGGATCTTAATGGAGCCTCCACCTCTATCTCATTGGTTAATAAGATCTTGGAAAATATTCTTGAATTTATAAGAATAAGAGGTCTTATGTCCTTTAGTTCTACGATACTTTTAGAAGTCATTACCATTCCACTGGGATGGCTTGAAGTGTCCTATCTTGTAATGTTTTATTTTTGGGAGTGTAATCCTAGCTTCTTCAAATTTAATTCAATGTGTTCCCCTAAGGGTGTGTATTTTCATCTTGGTGTGTTGTTGTACTTCATCCTAGAAGGACCATGCTATGAGGTATTTTGAACCATGTTTGTTGATTGATCATTATAATGTGGTTGATGTGTTGTTTTTGTGTTTGAGGATCTCTTAAGGGTAATAAGGGTTTGGCCCTTGTTGACCACTTAGTCATCTACAACACTATCATTTGTAACATTTTTGTTTTGTGACTGAAATTTTGATTTTTTATTTGTTCTATTGGGGTAACTTTTATTGGTCTCTTTGTAAATTTTCATAAGTCCTTTTGTGATTAGTGATTTCTCAATGGAGATTCCATTCTCTCTAACCCCATTAAATATGTTTAAACACTTTAGTTGGAGCTGAAATAATATTTCCTAATTCAAATTTTAAATGAAGATTTGAACTAGTTGTTTCTTTGATATTTGAAATGGACATTTTCTTGCAAGACTTCCCCCTCTTTGAAAGAATGAGGCAAAATATTCTCCATTTTTTTGTTTGGTGTTGCAAAGATTTTTTATTAATACCTCATGTTTCATATTGTAGGAAAAGTGTGCAATAAATTTCTCTACTAATTCATTCCATGTTCATATATCCGGTGGTAGGTGTGACAACAATTCCATAGCTTGTCCACCAAGACTTTGTGGGAAAGAGGCACATGAGATATGTTTCACTATAATCTACCTTAATGCAAGCAATGAAAATTTCCAAAATATAGTCCCTATGATCTCCCTTTCCCTTGTATTTGTCAAATTTGGGCATTTCAAAGTCTCATGAGAAAGGTGGAATGTGTAATGTTTTTTCAAATGGATAGGGACATAAGTCATTCATCATGTATGTCTTTCTATGTCCAATGATATGTATGTTCATCATACGTTATAGAAAATTTTGTACTTGATGCCCTAAGATCTTTGTTTGTGTTGGTGTTACGGGAAGCTTTTTGGTTGGAGGATAAAATGTTTGATGTTGATTTAGATCCATGAAAGGGTATGTGTGATGGTAAATTGATGGTTGATTGAATGTATGTGTTTTGGTTGAATGTGTGTTGTTGATTCAAGTGTTGGGTATTCAAGTGACACAAAAATGTAAGGTTAGGTGGGGTATGTATGTGGAGCATTAGTTTGTTGGTGTGTTATTTTGGGTGAAATATGTGCAATGTGTGTATGGAGGGTCTTGGTTTTAGGTGTTTCAGGCAATGGTGTTCTATTATAATGATGGGAGTACATATTGGTTGAAGGTTTTGTTTGGTGGTTTCACATGAGTGTTTGAGCGTTGTGAGTTAGTGGTTAGGTTAAAGGGTGTCGCATGAGTGTTTGAGGCTTTTTCATGATATTAAGTGGTTGTGAGGTGTATGTTTGTTGCATGAGTTTTGTGCTATTTTTTTTAAGGTTTATTGGTGTTGGTTTGTGATATAGGAGGTAGTATGGAAGGTTGTTGGTTGTTTTGACTTGTGTTTAGGTTCATAGTGTTGTTGTTTAGGTCTTTTGGGTCATGAGGTGGTGCATTGAAAAGTGAATCGATAAACTATAGGCCATATGTAGGTGGTGTAGGGACATTTGTTTTTGCCATATCATATGGAATAGTTGTCAAAGGAATATTCATGTTTAACTTCTAAGACACACTACCATTTAGTGGTAGCGAGATGTGTGTAGATCCTAAGTTTTTGGACATTGTGTTAGGCACAAATTCTTGTATAGAAAAGACATCAGAATTAGCAAGAAGCTTGGCTCCATTCTGTGCTAACAACAGGAAGTATCTATTGGGGAATTTTGACAAGAATGCCTCCATGACTTTGATAAATTTAGGATCTTATGATGCATTGTCAGTTTCATCTTAATTTATGTTGTTGCTAATGTTTGTCAAGTAAAATTTGTTGTTAGGTAGTTGCAACGCGGCTCTTATTTGGGGTGTATCATGTGACTCTAATGATGACCCAAAGTATATTGTTCTAGTAGAATTATAAATATGGTCAATTGTAGGGTTCATTTGTTTTTTTCTTGGTTTTTAACTAGGTTACCTATACCAGACTTGTGTAGGCTACCAAGTGCTAATGGATGCTAAAAATACTAGGGATGTTGTGAATGTATGATGATGCTAAATGCTTGTTTTATAATTTTTTTAATTTTTGTGACACAAAATGTTAACTAATGCAATAATCTACCAAAATGAACAATAAATGTCAAGACCTCAAAAGGAATTAAGATCAAGGTGTTGGTTGTTAAATTCAAACCTAAACTAGCTTAGTGAGTTTTAGGCCCAATTGTTTATAGGATGGTGATGAAAATGGCATGAGGTCAAGACAATCAATGGAAAACTAAGATTTGACTAAGTCTAATTAGATATACTAAGTATGTTGGTTGTGATGTGTGGATGCCAATCTAGGATAAACATATGTGAGGTTAATGGAAGGTATATAATGTTAATGTAGGATGAACTATCAAGTATCCAATGTTTGTACTCGATATCTGATAAGAATTCTAATGGTCCGAAGCTTTTAAAAAAAAGGCGTTAACCCTAATTTTTAAATCCTAAAGCAAATGTGGTAGGGAATTTCACAATTTCAGTACAAAATTGTTCAGTTTTGGTGTTAAAAAAAAGATTGACCTAACAAAAGATAAATTGATGGGGTGATTGTGTGATAGGGTCATTGTGTGATAGATTTTATCTATTGTTATACAGATTGTCATGGATGCATTATTAAACTAAAGATTTCATTTTAGGATTTGTCAATTGTGTAATGGGATTTAGTAGTTGCATAGAAAAATTTAATAATTGTAGTTATATGTTTTGTTTCACACAGGATATTTTTTTTACTTGTGTGGATAATGAATGTTTGAACTTTGGAAAGAAAACACATCAAGAAGTAAAAACAAAGTGGTTGTAAGTGAAGAGAGTGAAAATTAGGAAGGGTAGATTCAATGGTTAATATGCAAATAAACAAATCAAAACACAATAAAAACCATTATACCTTACCAATTTACTTTCTCTTTTGGATTGAGCCTTTGATGAAGCCAAAGATGCGCCCCTCCTTGACTTGATTGGATTCGCTCCTTGTTTCAATGTTATTAGCTCTCCAAGTGTAAACAAAGGATGATGAAATGGATGGAGGATGGATGGATTGAGAATAGGATGGATAGGAAAGATGAAATTGCTAAAGGACTAAGTGAAGGATGAGTGGGAATTTTGCAAGAGTTTGGGTGCTATGGATGATTTCTAAACTCAAATGGGCAGCATGAACTTGGATAACTTGGAGATGGAAAATGAAGAAGTGGAGTCTCCAATTAATAGAAGAAGAGGGGAGGAAATGAAGGGCTAGGATTGATCCAAGATGGAGGATCAAGATTGCATGTGAGCCCACACATGTCCCAAGGGGAGTTGACAAGACAAGTGTGGAGTCTAAGGGATATGCCATAAAGGCCTTTCTTGTCTCCACACTCCTCAAGGTTCATTGGGTCGAAGGCTTCCCGATGCACCTAGGGAAGAGAAAAGGAATAAAATATTCCTTGAGTGATGAGGAGAAGGAATTAAAAAATTCCTTAAGAGAATGCTCATAGGGGTTGGAGAAATAGAAAAAAAATAAAAACTTCCTTGGGTGAAGGGATACCTAGAGGAAAATCTCACATTCACCTAGGAAAAGGGAATTTAAGGAAGGTTGGTGAGTGAGGGGACAAGGAGTTGAATTTGTGGCTAATCATGAGGATTAGCCACTAGCAACTCATTAGAGGATATATTAGAAGAATAATTAGGTGGGATTAGGGAAAGTGGGATTTGTAGGAGGATTTGACTAGGAGAGAGAATGAGGGGAGGGAATTAAAAATTAGAAGAATAATGATAAGTAAGATTAGGGGTGCTTCTAGAAGAATTAATTAGGTCAATGATGGATTAGGAAAATGTGATTTGTAGGAATCACCTGGATTAATTAATTAATTAAGATTAATTAATTAAAGGGGGGATTTAGGAAGAATTAATTTTGGGGACTTTGGAAGAATAAGAGTAAATTGATTTATTAAATAAATCAATTACTGGAGTATAGTGACAATATTAATTAAATTCAATTAATATTAAGAAACAATAGGGATTATCATAATTAAGGCAATTAAATTAGTTAATAAAAAGCAATAAATTTAAGTGTCTACATTTTACCCCTCTTTTACACGGCAGCTAAATTTGGTGATGGGTAGAATATAGAAGAAGAAGTATGCCCCGACACAAAGCACGGGTGGTGTATGCCCCCTCAAGAATTTTTCAGAATTTTTTGATGGAAAATTCTTGAAAAGGAGGAAGGAGAAAGAGTGACGAGTGAACGAGAAATAAATATAGAGAGGATTGAGGAAATAGAGGAGGAGATGGAAGAAGGGAGAATATGAAAGGAGTGGTCCCACAAAGGGGCCCATATAAGCCACATTGGACCTAGGGCAATGGAGGGTCATTGTCACACATAAGCATTGGAGCATTTTAGAGCCTAGAAGAAGAGATATACCACATTTCGACATGTGAGCATCATTCCAAGAGGGTCCATCGATACAATAGACCTGAGGGCTACGGACCACTGGTACGTACAACTAACCTCATTTTTTATTTGGTAGAATTAGGCTAGAATTAGGGCCTAGAATAGACTTAAAAGTCTAACAGGGCGGATGTAGTGATCACCGTTTCAGTTCGCACACCCCTTGGGTAGTGCGAGTGTTAGTGATTAGCATGAGCACTTGCAGGTAGAATGGGTCCCAGGGAGGTTTTAGGGCGAGCAAGCACGTTTAGCACGATCGCCCATGCTAGGGTAAATTAGGGTTTGGTCAGATAGGGAAGAAAGGGTAGCGTGGCACGAGCAATTGTGTGATTAGGTTTGAGGACCCAAAGTCAGGGTCGATTAGCACATGCGACTATGGCATAGTGCGAGTTCCATGGGTTTGGCGTGAGCACTGAGTGAATCAGTGTGTGCACTAGGGGAGAAGAAAATGGGAAATTTGGTATAGAAGATGGCTTGCGAGGCATCATAAATGCATTGAGAATATGATGTGGCCAAGAATAAGAGATGATGAAGTGGTTTTCTTGGATGCAGGAACATTTAGACCCTTGGCATTGAGAGAGCACTGACTAGCGACCATGAGACTATATAGGCAGTTGCAGGTGGATGAGTTAGAGATTCTAGTTGTAGTGGGATTGCATTTCGTTGGTCGATGGCCGAGGATTCAAGCTCATATTGCGATGATGAAATCCCTTGTAGAGAGATGGGATAGTAGGTATAACACCTTCCACCTACCTACTGGCAAGGCGATGGTGACCTTATTGGATGTATGGAAAATCTTGAAGATCCCCATTCACGGTGTCATCCCCGAGTATCAGTTAGATGCAGTAGACTTCTACCTCTGGGAGATTTGTGATCATGATGCGCTACCAATGTTGGATAGGAGCAGGATGCACCTAGGTAGGGAAATGGGTATTCAACACATTCCTCATCTGGTACTTGTGATATGTGGGTTTCTGAGCAGACGGATCATGCTTGATCTAGGAGGACATGGGTTTCCCATTGGATGGAGAAAATACATATACTACATGATTCAGGATTGTGCTAAGTATGCTTGGGGAGCTGCGATGATGTCTTGGGTATATCATGACATGCACCTTGTAGTATATCGGGAGTATTCCAGTCTATCTATGGGGGTGACTCTTCTTCACATATGGGCTTGGGAGCATATTGCAGTTACACGGCCATTAGGTATACAGGATAGGTGGGCTCAACGACTATATATAGATAGGTACAAGGGCCTCTTACATTACACATGGATAGGTGTTATTTGGTTTTGGCATCATGTTTTTGACGAGCTCATGGAGTTCACTTGGTGACCATTTTTGGATAGTGATACATGGAGGGAGATTTGGCAGTTGCACTAGGCTGGAGTGGAGATGTGGCTCTTCAGTCTGTCCATTTACATTATGGAGTATTATGCCCCTTACAGGGTAGGTAGATAGTTTAGCTTAGTACAAGATATAGTGGGGGATATACCATTATATCCTCAAACGACATGAGAAGTGAGGAGTTGGGGCCTGATAGTGAGTCCATTAGAGGGGAAGGCTAGCTTCCAGACGGTGGCATATTTGGCTTGGGATGAGCGGAGGGGAGCGGTAGAGGATCGAGGGACTAGTGGATATTATAGGAGCTGGTGGGAGGGACATTTTCTAGTGTGTTTGACCATCCCTAGAGTTTTGGAGGATGCTAATCTACAGCCGGAAGTGGATGAGGTGGTTGGCGGAGAGGAGGATGCACCCGGTGATAGGTTTTTGGTGGGAATAGGGAGGGGTGTTGGCGGGCAGCGGAGGGGGGTGAGGGTGGTATGGAGGAGAGAGGCTGAGGTGGTGCAGGGACATGCATCAGCATTAGGGATAGGAGAGACAGTCAGGGGAGGGGAGGGTGGTGCAGATGAGGCCATACCCATGGATATACCAGAGGTACAGGTACAGGGCGCAAGGGCAGAGAGTAGAGAAGGGGCAGCGCAGGTACATTTTGACAGACTCCTGCAGTAGAGGGATACCACTAGGGTGAGGTTACACTCACTCAAGAATGAGGTGTAGATTGAGAGAGAGAGGAGAGAGAGCCTGGAGGCAGAGATTGGGCGGCTGCAGTGGGAGATGGGAGATTTACCAGAGAGCCTCTAGATAGCGAGGACGGAGGTGGATGATATGAGGATGGATAGGGAGGAGTTAGAGCGGATTCTAGAGGAGGCTAGGTTAGGAACCGCCATTGGGGCATTACAGGAAACTCTTTGATGATAGGATGAGGAGTTGGAGGGGCTACGAGGCAGGGTTCATAAGGCAAAGGCACATGCTACATGCCTTTGAGGGGAGAGGGATACAGCAACACAGATGTTGGTCCCTGCAAGGCTTGGGCAGATGTACTCGGATATGATGCAGTAGAGGGAGAGGGCAGAGAGGGTAGAGAGGGAGGTGGCCTATTACAAGGGACTATACCATGCAGTGGTACCAACAGAGCAGCAAGCAGCCTTGTACATTAAGAGTGTATGCTCCCATAAGACACACAGCCAGCGGCCTACACAGAGCCAGCAGATGGGTGCATCGGTGGGTTTCAAGCCACCTAGATCAAGGGGAGTAGGAGAATCCAGAGGAGGAGGTGATGAGGAGGGAGATGGGGAGATAGGTGGAGAGAGATAGCTCCATTTTATCTTATGTGTTATATTTTACCCTTCGGGGTGATCATTGTATTATGACAAACATATTCATTTTTGAGATATATATATATGATTTTTAGCGGCGGTTATACATGTATCTTATTATGGACATTAAGATGGACTTTATTTTTTATTATTTTATGATGTGATGCATGGATGATGATTATGGATGTATTATGATGACCTATTTGTGATGCAAGATGGATGCTTATATATCTATTCTTATTATGTGTTACTGACATGTTCATGGATGCAGGATGGATGCTAGTGTATGTGTGTATGATATTTTATCGATGCAGGATGATTGATTATGTGGGTGCATATGTTTCTAAGATGTTTTGATGTATATATATGTTGTATATGAGTATGTTTAATGTATAATGAATATGATGATGCGAGAAAATGAATATGCAATGTAATGATAAATGTGGATGCAAATGATTAATGAACAATGAAATCGAAGTGATAAATGCAATCTAAATGAGTGGAAAATGTAATTTGAATGGAAAATGAATGATAAATGCAATGCAATCTAAATGGTTAATGCTTATGGAAATTATAAATGGATGATGTGATCTAAATGAATTAATAATGCAATGTAAATGAGTGATTAATGCAAGATGAACAATGAATGTAATCTAAATGGATAATGCCATCTAAATGAATAATGCAAACGAATGGATAATGTAATCTAAATGACATAACTTAAATGAATGATATATGCAAGATGAATGTAAATGAATGAGAAATGTAAGAAATGCAATGCAATCTATAGTGCAATCTAAATGGTTAATGCTTATGGAAATGATTAATGGATAATGCAATGCAATGAAATGAATGGATAATGTAACCTAAATGAGTAATGGAAAATGTTTTTGTGAATATGCTGATAATAATACAATAACCTTAGATAGAAATAGAAGAATAGGAGGAAAAACTAAAGACTCCATGGGTTTATTAGATGAGGGGAATTGGGAATTTATGGAATGATGGGGAGACTTGTGCACAAAAGATCTGGAGAGCCAACCTAGTTTAGTATTTCCCTAGGTAACCCGCACCACTGATTATAAGAACTAGGATGCAATCAGAAACCCAAGGCATGGACTGACCCATAGACAAGCAAGAATTCCCTACACACAGCTATGTAAGTGTTGAAGAACACTGATACAAATGTGTGGGTACATGCAATGATATCCTCAAACACGCTGATACCCCTTGTACACGACAAGGTAAGTGTTGATAAATACTAGTACCAGGTCGTCAGTTTGTATAGGAGAGATCCAAAACACACCATACCATGAAAACATGTCCCAATATACACCCATCATAAACATACCAAGATATCAAAGATCCGGACAATTGTAGATAGGAGTAGTTGTAGGACAAAAGATGTAAGTGAAAAATGAAAATCCGGAAACCAAACAAGTAACTCATACAAAACCAACTGACATCTCTTGCCAAGAGTAGGATTGGGATAAAATATTAAACTATTAGGTGAGGGAAGGATTCATCCCAAGGGAAAAGGATAAGGTGGATATGATTGACTAGGCATCTGACCATATGACCTTGAGGACCAACCTGTAGATGTAGGACTGACCTCTAGAGTTGATGAAGCTCACATAGCGGCATAGTTTCAATATATGGGGGACAAAAGCTCAGTTTGATGAGGTGATCCTTATTCATGATTTAGGCAAAGACTCATCATCATACAAGTTATTATGTTGTGAGGAGTGTGGGTGAGTAGGCAGGTGATGAATGCTTTGGTAGAAGGATTGGATAGCAATGATCATGGATATCTGGTGGATAAGCGATGGGGAGTAAGTCTATCCTGATAGACAATGGATCCCCATTATTTACCTTGGTGCCTAAAATAAGTTTTTTACCAAGGTACTTTCCCATAGCACCACGAAGTGGTTTTCACCAATGGACGAATTGATTTTTCTTTACTTTTTACTCTTCTTTTTTATGTTTTTTTCTTGATTTTTTTTTTTTTTGATTTTAAGATAATTGATGACCTTCTGAGGACTAGGCGTAGAATCTCTTTAGGTGCATGATGTTCATTGGATCATCCAAGGGATCTCCTTCAAGAGTAGCCAACTGATATGCCCCTGATCCATACTTTGTTGTGATCACATATGGTCCAAGATAATTAGGTGCAAACTTGCCTTGTCTTGCCAATAATGCCCCCAATGCCACTACAGTACCAGATATGTAAAAAAGAAGTGGCTTCCTTGGAAAAGGAGGCATGATAACCAGATGCGATGCAAGATATTCCTTAAGCTTTTCTAAATAATTTTGGCATAGGTAGTCCCATTTGAATTTGGTATCCTTGCGTAATAAGTGAGCAAATGAGTGACATTTATCTACAAGTTATGAGATGAAGCATCTGATAGACTGGAGCTTTCCTTGGAGACTACATAGTTATCTAAGGGTCTTCAAGGGAGACATTTCCATGATAGCTTTCACCTTTGTAGGATCAACCTCTATGCCTTTGTGGGAAACGATGAAACCTAGCAGTTTTCCCGATGTGACACCAAAGACACATTTCTTAGGATTGAGATGCAGTTTGTATTTTTCCATTCTTTCAAAAATTTGCCTTAAGATAGGGATGTGCTCATGTCTTCTCTTGGATTTTCCTAGAAGATTGTCCACATATTCCTCCATGGTTTTGTGCAAGAGGTCATGGAAAATTATTGTCATTGCACGTTGATATGTGGCTCTGGCATTCTTGAGACCAAAAGGCATGACTCGGTAACAAAAGGTGCCCCATGGTGTTGTGAATTTTGTTTTGTGTTGGTCTTCCTCTGCAATCATGATCTGATTATATCTAGAAAATCCATCCATAAGTGATAGCATCTCATGTCTCAATGTGAGGTCTACAATCATGTTTATGTTGGGGAGCAGGAAATCATCTTTAGGGCAAGCTTTGTTCAAATCTCGGAAATCGATACAAATGTGGATGCCCCCAGCATCTTTGTCAACAAGTACAATGTTGGATACCCATTCAAGGTAGTCTATTGGTTTGATGAATTTTGTATCTAGCATCTTTTGAAGTTCTACTTTGACCAAGAGTACAATATGTGGATGCATCTTGTGTAACTTCTGCTTTACTAGTTTTGCATCTGGATGAATAGCAAGATTGTGAACTACCAAGTCAGGATCTAGGCATGGCATGTCAACATATGACTAGGCAAAATTGATCTTTGTTTCTATGAAAAAAATTGATAGTCTTGTCTCTCTTGATCCATTAAGGACTTGGCAATGAGCATGTTCTTTGGAGTGTCTTCGGTTCCCATATTGATATTATTTGTTTTCTCTATCAATAAACTTGACCTATCTTGTTGAGGAGAAACAATGGTAGGGAGGTCAAGTCCCTCATCCTCGAGTGCCTGATCCAAGTTTTCACTTTTGGATATGCCCTTTGTTTTTACTCTTTTCTCATCCAAAGGTGCCTCAAAGAGGTTTTCACCTAGGGAATCACGGTTTTTCTTTTTATTATCTTTTTTGTGACTAAGGGCATTGACATGACTACCAAAGTATCCTTTTTCATGTAAGTGAATCCCATGAACTCTGTTGTAGTCTTCCAAATTGTGCATAGTCGGGAGAGTCATGAGAGCATTGTCATTGGCGCAGATGTCTAAAGAAGGTTTGTCTCATTGGCCTCAATCTATAAGTTCAGGATGGACAAGTTATAGCTCATGCAGGATGGGAGGGGTTATGGGAGTGATGGTATTGACGTGGGTGTCAAAGAAGATGTCACCTTTGTATTCAAAAGGCATTTCATGTAACTCCTCTTCATCAGAGTCATTGACATCCAAAGAAGGACTTGAAGGGGCACTAGTGATAGTGATCTTAGGCACTGGAGTATAACCCAAGCCCGTGTTATACTTGTATGAGATGGGATTTATTGGTGCTTTTATTCCTTTCTCTTCTGGTCCCAAGTTTTGTCCTTTGTAACCCATCTTCTCTACTATAGCTGATGCTTTTGGATACATTTTCTTGGATCTTCATCTTCTTCTCGGTAAAAACATGAAGACAAATCTATCTGAAGACTCTCCTCATCAAGTGGACCCCATTGCTAAAAGGTGGTATCTTTACATTTTATAACAGTTTTTTGATCTTTTTTTATTTCTTTTGGCTTGCTAAATGACTTGGGAGACAAGGGGAGGTTGCCTATTAATAAGACATCCTCGAGTTTGTATTCTCCATAGCTATTAAGGTATTTCTAGGCAACAAGGTTTCCAATGAGAGCTTGAAATTAGGCAGCATTGATGTTGTCGGGGGCACATGACTCGAGGAGGGATTGTTCCAAAATCTCCTTGTGGATGGGGGAATTTTTTAGGAGCTCTAGGATGGATATCTATGCGGGGGTCTTCCCAATATGGTCAAGGAGGTCATATCGACGAGTGGAGGACATGAGGGGAGGGTTTGGTGGGGGAGGGACTCCTTGGATAGTAACTCTACCTCAGCGGGTGGTTGCATTACAATCATTTTGAGAGTGGGAAGTGGAAGGTGTGGCACCTTGAATGACTATCTTAGTAGGGTTAGGTCTACTTTGGGAAGGGGGAGGGTTAGCTCCTTGGATAGTTATGATATTGACATGGTTATCTACAGGCTTAATGTGATGTCAAAGCTCATTATATGATTGGTGTAATCGTAGTTCACAGTATTGGATGATGAGCCCTTGCCTTTGTAATGCTTCAAGAAAGGTTCCTAGTACATCTTAAGTTTGTCATTATTATTACTAGGTTTGGTTGTTGCTACTTCAATATCACCCTTATCAATGAGGTCTTGTATGTATATTTTCAGCTTCATACACTTTTGTGTATCATGACCATTGATACGATGATATTCACAATACTCATTCGCATTGTACCACCTAGGTTTGGGTCGATTAGGATCAAACAAATAAGTTATCGAAAAGACTATCATGCCTTCTTGGACAAGATTTTGGAACACAACCTCAATGGGCTCGACAAGAGGAGTGAAGTTTATTGGAGTCCTATTGTTAGAACGGGGTGGTCACCCCTGAACTGAGACATTGTTATGAGGCTTTTGAGATTGAATTTGATTGTTTTGATTATTGAATTGGAGATTAGTGGTGGTGGGTGTTATCACTATTTAAAAAATGGATATTCTTGTTCCATGATTGGCTAAAAATCTATTAAAAATTGAGTATGCTATGGTCTTGTTTCCTCTTATTGTCTTAGGTCAAAAGAGGGTTTAAGGTTTGAGTTCTAACCCTTCCAATTTCTGAGAAAAATCCTCATGTTCTAGATCCGTGTTACTTTTTATCACTTGAAGAAGGGTCGGTCTATCATGAGAAGTGTCCCCCCCCTTCTTATTTTACCCTAGGTGGGTCTAACAGTGCTTTATTTTCTCTAAGCCTTTCCTAAAGTTCTTAAATTTTAATCGGGCTTCCTAACCATCATGCAAGTTCTTTTTAATCTAATGGCATGCGTGAGTTCACAGTTCAAAAACACCCATGAGTTACCATTCGCGAAATGGCGAAAGGCGGAAGTGGGTCCGGCATCTAGGTTTTAACTAAGGTAAAGACCGATCAAGTTCCTTTTGATCAAACAGCTCGCAATATTTTGCAAGATAAAGGTGCATGGGTTTTAGGCTTCACGAAATGGTGAAAAGGAAACTTGATCCACGAGGTAGCAAGGATTGAAGGTAAAGGCCGATCATGTTCCTTTTGATCAGACGATCGGTGCTATCTCGCGACCCTAAGGTGACTGAGAGTTAACCTTCGTGAAATACCGAAGTGACATGGGAGCCACTTGGTCAGTTTTGTGGCAGAATAGATGGATCAGAATGCTGATGAAAAGGCAATGTGTCAGATGCATGTGGTAGTCTTGAAGTGGATCCCGTGGAAGTTTTTTTGACAAATAAGTGATTGACGCGTCAGTTTCCTTTACCAGTCGATTGCCAGGTTGGATAGTTTTGAGTCAAAGGGCCCACTTCCACTGGGTTAGGATTGTTAAAAGGCGGGTATCTCAAGGAGGATCCGATAGTGGGTGCCATTTCACAGGTCGAAGATGTAACATAATTACTGTTCGCATAATAGAGAAAAATGCTAGCCTTAAACGCTTGGTGCACGGTTAGTGGGGTAAATCGCTAGTCACTGGATAGGATAAAGACCAATCAAATACTTTTTGATCAGACGGCTCGTACAGTTTCACTGGATGAACGTGCATGATGTTTAGCTTTCGCGAAATAGCGAAAGAGATCTGAACCCGTCACCAAATGAAGAGCAGTCAACAAAGTAAAGGCCGTGCAAGTTCCGCTTGATCTGATGATCGGCATATTTTCGCTCGATGAAGGTGCACAGATTTTAGGCTTCGCGAAATGGCGAAACAACAAAGTGATAGAAACACTCAGACATTTTATGATCCGTTGGAGCCAAAATTTTGAATTCATTTGTGAATTCAATTCTGAGGTGATGGTCGAAGCATGTGGTGTTAATGTCGTAGTTAAGAGCCTGATTCTCATATATACGCTCACATCAATTGAATGTAGGTATCATTTTGAAGATTTGTTGCAGAAAAGGTGGTGCAGAGCAGAGTTCTTCAGGCCAAAAATAGGTTTTCTTGTGTTTTCCTTACCACTTACTTCAAAAATTGATGAACTGTGGTTTTATTTTGTTAAAGGATTGCTTTGATTAATAATTGAAGTAATTGCATATCATTGAGATGGCACCTAGAAGGGATTTCACAAGGAAGGTTAATTACTAGGAGAGGGCAATTTGTGATGACTTCCCAAAACAATTGTCTATGTCCACAAATGTAGCAGCTAAAGTTAAGGAATTAGTGCCCAACACTCCTCATTTGAGAATAGGAGAAGGATTATATGACAAGGGCAATTGGCTGAGAGATCCACAGATAGGGTTGTCTGGTTTAGGTCTATTCAAGGTTCATTTTGATATGAGACACTCACCTACCCCAATGAGCAGTATTTGGGAGTTGGATATAGGTAAATTGGTGGTCCCTGGACTTTTCATGGATGTAGATCTCCTAGCTCAGATTACACATAATTATGACCCTCTCACCAAATGTATTAGGGATGTAAACAGAAAAACTCTCATCGAGCTCAACAATGATGAATTCAGAAATGCATTTGCGCTCAGTAAGGTGTCCCATTATTTTGAGCCCATTAATTTTGAATCATTTGCTCAAGTCTACAGTGCATAGAGGAATCATCTTAGAAATGGGCCTCTTAAAGATTTTTTTATCAAAATGAGGATTGACTGTTGTAGGACCTAATACCATGGAGCCTTTCTCCCTAAATTGGTTCACTCTTAGAGCCAAAGGATTATATTGGTCACTTTGCTATATTTTTGGAGAAGATGCTGAAGTGAATATGCCAACCCATTACATGTTAATGATAGCACAAATTTTAAATCCCTCTCTGGCAGTAACATTTGATTATGCTCCCTACAGCACTGATGCAATCCATGAAGGCTTGATAAGGATAAAGAATGGTAAGGTGGATAGGCCTTTTGGATGGTACTCCCTTCTCATGCATCTTTTTCTATTCAAGGGTGGTGACTACTTTGCCAATGAAATGGATCTAGTGAAGGAAAAGGATGGGGAGAAAATGCCAGTTCAACTATGGAGCACAGTGTTGTCATGCGACAGGGAGGATGCTAGCTACCTAAAGTTTGATAAATGCTTTGCATATAAAATCAGAATTCTCTTATGCTCAGAGAATCCAAGGATCCCTAAAGCTCTTTTGGAGTTTCTTAGGCCTAAGGAGTTCACTGAAGAAATCAAAATTGTCCACAATTGAGGTGACATATACTTGTACCCTATTTCCACAGTTGTTAGAGTGTACGGTTTCAGAGGCACTCTATTTTTGTTACATTATCAGGTCCCATCAAAAATAGGAATTGTAGAGGTCCTCAGGTAGATTGGGGGTGTACAAGAGGTGGAGCTATCTAATAGAGTAAAAGGGACCATTTTCCCAATAGTAACAATAGCACATCAATTTATAATTACTAAGGGTGGGTAGAAGTGCTTTGAGGAGTTCTTTCAACCATACCAGTTGTCCACTGCAGCGTCAAGGTTTTCTAACCCTGAAGATTTCTTTAATGGTATGTTTAGGAAAAGGGAAGTATGCAAAGGCAGACCTCACCAATTCCAATTCCCTTAAGACCTCATTAGAAATTAGTTTGATTTGGATGAGCAGGAGCTAAGGAAAGAGAAATGGGTGGCCTACAAGATGGCTCTTGATTTTGTACAGCAATTCAACAGTAGCTATGACCCTTTATCTATTTTTCAACCCTTTGAGGAAAAGGAAAAATTCCTAATTCTTTTCTTTGAGGGTGTAATGCAAACATTAATGGAGAAGAGGGAAGTAGTGATTAAAAAGAACCCTGAGAAGGCAAGACTAGTTCTAGCTAGGTCTGCATCTGCTAACGCAATCCCTCCTCATGATTATGTACTACATAGAAAATCCAAGTACATTGTGTTGGTGCCAACAATAGGGGATCCTTCTACTTCAAGAGGCAAGAGGAAAATACAAGATGTCATTGACATTCAAGATTCCCAAAAGAAGCAAAGGGTGGGAAAGGAAGTGCAAATTAATGAGCCCCTATATTCCCCATCTCATTCCCCCATTCATATAGGAGATGAGGAGGCAATAGCTAAACAATTGTTGCAGTTAGGGAGTCTCGCGGAGATCGCCTATACATATGATGAAATAGAGGATGGAATGCCAAAGGAGCCAGAAGATGTTGAGATGAGCATAACCACCAATGAGTTCAAAGGCCAAGAACTGGATCCTTCTATTAAACTGGCTAGTGAGGAATTCTTGGTTGATAGCAACTTTGTTACCTCAGGAGCTTTCATGCAATTCATGTGGAAGCAGAATATTCATAAGTTCAATGCCAGATGTGAGGAGGAAAAATGAGAAGCCCCACAAGGATGCAGTTGTGGTGTAGGAAGAAATAAAACAAGAAATGGTCACTGAATTTAAGACCATCACTCTTGAGCAAGGAACGGAAATGGTAGCAAAGGCTGGTGTTCTCATCCTCCCTGAATGGGATATAGCAGATGCCTTGGTTTTAGAGGCAATCAAAAAAGAGACCAAGCCTATGGAAGGAGTAACCTTTGGCAAGGATAATGCTTCCCTAGTCATGCGGTCTCTGAAAAGAGATGAAAATAAAAGGAGAAAGGATACCCCAGAGTCCAGCTACCTTGGAGGTATGACAGTAAAGAGGGTACAAAATACTGGAGTGGTGGAGGCTGCTAGCACAGTTTTAGAAACTGCAAAATTTAGTGTTGTGGTGGTAGAGAAAGAAGCAAAGGAAAGGGAAGATCTCCAAGCTAAGTTAGACATAGTCTTAAAAGCTTACAATGATGTCAAAGGAGAGATAGTAAGCTGAGATAGCATTATTGCTAAATTGAAAGGCCAATTGGCAGGACAATACCATCAAGGTGAGTCATCAACCTTAATGATTGCTTCTTCTCCTACACAGCCTCTACCTACTAGCCCTATCATTGAATTCCCACCTTCTCCTGTACCTTCTGGTTCCCAATCGGCTAAGATCACTCAATAGGAGTTGGAAAAGCTAAAACAGGCTCAAACCCTGTTTGCAAATAAGTATGAAGAGAGAGCGAGGGCCACAATTTTGAGTTTTGCTGACATTATAGGATCCTCATTAGTGTATAACAACATGAATAAATTTTTGGATATGTGGAATGAGCTCAATTTAGACAGGGCTATTCTAATGTCCATTTTGGACAAGTGGATGTCTAGGGAGGTGGACCTAGGACTTATATGTGTATCCTATGATGAGGCAGGGGCTGACCCCATTATCAAATCAACTTGTGACTTGACAAAGGATCTGACAAAACTAGCAGAAGGGAGAGATAATGCAGAAAGGAAGATCAATTTGTATAAAAAAGAATACACTGAGCAGAAATTTGAATTATTTCCCAGGGGTTTTGCCAGTCCAGCTCAATTAAAGGACAAATAATTATAGCTTAATGAATTAGTAGCCAACCTATCATTAAGGGTAAAGGGAATCATTAACACAGATGATACTTCCCTATTTGTCAGAACATTTGAGGAGATAGAGAAAATAAAGTCACACTATGGCTTTCTAAACTCAGAAGTCAATAAAATAAGAAACTCTTGGAAGAGATTGGACAAGATAAGAGGGAAAGTTATTAACTTCTCATGGTCTACTGATGAAGTGTATGAAGAGTGGACAAGAAAGTATGCGGTGTTGGATGCAGAGGTTCAAGAAGAAGTTGCGGAGTGACAAAGTGTAAAAAGGGGCCGTTAGAAAATGAAAAGGACTTGTAACTTCTTGTTGAAACAAGAAGATTGTTGTAACAAACTTTTTTTGGAAAAGGTCCGAAGCTTGTATGCATCCATACTATTATAAATGGATACTAGGACTAGTTAGAAGGGCATCACAAGAATTTTGTAAAGGAACTCTACAGAAATATATCTAGATTTTTTCTAGTTATTATAGAGAATATTTTGAGTTTTGTAAGACTTTTCAAAAATGAATATCAACATACAGATCAGAAACTTTCGAGCCTAAAATTTGTGTTGTCTTCTGGTGTGCTTTCAATAATTTATTGCTTTCATTTGAGTAATCTAGGGTTATTCAATTGAACATGGATTGTAATGCAATCTTTATGGATATGTTTCTTAGCTTTTCTCTTTAGGAGAGGAATTAAATACGCATGAAATATCACTGTAAGTAGGTTATTTTGTTGGAAACTTTGAATTTGATAAACACTATTTAGTTTAACAAGGAAGGAGTCTTATATATGTCATGCATGTATGGGGTTAATAGAAGCCGAAGTGATGAGATGCATGGGGATGTTTAATTGTGAAATCCTTGCTTAATTTGGATGACTCTGTAGCCTAGATAAGGCATTGGTATCAGTTGTATTTCTCTTTCTACATCTCTTGAGGATCATACTGAAAATGAGCATAAGCTTTCCTTTATTATTTCAGTTTATGTTGAGGTGATAAGATCCACTGGTTTTTGGACACTGGTTTACTGTGGATCTCGTTTAAAAGTGTGAAATTATTTACAGAAGGTATACCTGCTTGAACTTTGGATAAGTTCAAGGTGTAGAAGGTTCTTGAACCCTTGTCATATGTTGCTCTAAGGTTCTTTTTTCCTTGATCTCTTCATTTGCAGGCAGAGTTATTATTTTTCTTATAGGGGATAAGAGGGGAATCAGAATTTGAGAACAACAAAAGTGGCGACTCTGCTGGGGATGAGTCATAGTGTGTATCCGTATTGCAGATTGGTTCTTGAAGTAGCTCAAAATATTGTTTGGATATCTGTGTTGAAAAAATATGCCTGACCTTTGATTTGTGTTGTTCCTCTCTCTCTCTTTAAAATCTTCATGATTTTTGTTTTTTAAAATCGGCAAATATTCTATTCAAAACTTGTTTTCATATTTCCAACAGTCTTTGTGGGTGGTGACTCTAACAATCATAACCAGTCCTTGTGAAATAAGTGAAATTCTTTAAGAAAGCAAGCATAATGCAAGGAGGAAAGAACACCAGGTCTTTCATGAAGAAGCATCCTCATGAGACATTGCAGGAGGGACTACTTGAACAGTCACGTAGAGGTCAGAAAAGATCAGTGGTACGCAAGCCATCTAATGCTACTTGGGTGCAGAAAAGCACCAATATGGGTAAGAGATATGAGAGACCTGTCTATGCAAATTTTCTTCTTCTCGTGCATCTGAGCATGATGTTTTAGGTTTCCATTCTAGTTATTTGGGAATGTAGAAGATGTCAATCTTTCAAATCAAGGGATATCTCATGCTAATTTTTCTGTGAAAGACAGAAGTAGTTCAAACATAGTAAGAGATTTTGTACCTAGGACAATTGAGGGAAACATCAGTTTGATTGATATTGAACAAGTCAATATATCAGACTCTGAAGAAATCTTCCCTGATGAAGATAAGGTATCCCAAGAAATAGAGGACCTGAATAGACGAGTCTGATGTTTAATTTCCTTAAGAGCACAAAAGGAAGCAGATAAAGAGAGAGAAGTAAAGGCAAAATTGATGGAGAGAGATAGGCTCCTAAGACAAATTGCTGACCTTGAGTTACTTGCCCAAGAAAAGGCCAAGAGTGGGGATGAAGGTCCTGTGATTAGGGAAATTTTAGTTCCCAAGACCAAACCAGCATACAAGTTAGTAGTGCAACCAAACAGGGAAGTCCTTAGTGACCCACAACCTGTTAGAGATAATGTTGACAAAGGAAAGTAGAAATGAATGGAAGGTGGGTCTGGATCTAAGACTACAGTGGAGATCTCTCACATGCTATCAGTGCATGAAAGAGAGATGGAAAGGATAAGGAAAGAAAAGGAAGATTTGCAAATGGAGTTAGAAAAGGTTGAATTAGAAGTAGCTAACCAAGAAGTTAAAAGAAAGATTAGCTATCTGAAACCACCTCCTATCATATTTCCCTCAGTAGATCAAAACAAATCTGTTCCTCAGCAAGCTTCACTCCCTCCTGTTAAAATTCAGCCAACTCTGCCTATTAGCACTACCACAGCCAATCAAGCCCCTGTTACTAACCAAAGTAATCAGATCTATATGACTCAAAGCCCCCGTGTAAGAATGAACATGGGAAATAACCATGCTGCTAACCAATTCCAAAGAAGACCTATTAACCTATAACTTTATAGGCAACTCTTTTTTGATGGAATCCCAGTATACCCCAACCATATTCCTACCGAATTGAGGGATAGACTTCAAAAATTTGCTGGGAATAATGCAATCAGTGTAGAAGAGCATTTGAAGTCTTTTAGTGACCTGATAAATGATTATGAAATCATAAATGAAGATGTCATCATGAAATTATTTGTACAATCTTTGGTAGATGATGCAAGAGACTAGTATAGGGGTCTTCCTGTGAATAGCATCGGGTCTTGGGAAGATTTTAAAAATTGCTTTCAGGAACAATATGGTGACAAGACAAATGTGAGCTTCATGCTTAATAAGTTCAACAATATCAAAAAGTCTGACAATGAAATTGTCATAAATTTTAATGCCAGATTTCAGAAAGCAATGCATAGGCTATATCAGGTAATGAGGTTAGATGACAACATGTACCTGAATACTTATTACAATGCCTTTGATTCTAAAATGGCCTATATTCTGAGGGATAAAAATCCGCATAGCCTGAGAGATGCATTTATAATTTCCATCAATGTAGAGAGCAATGAAAAAGCATCTAGGAAACTAGGGAGAAGAACTAATGGTAGGCTGTGGCAGGAATCAAAATTGCAACCTAACAAAGTTGCTAAAGAAGAAGACAGAATAGATAAATTAGTGACTGTCATGAAGGATCTGACTACCAAGGTAAGTAAAAATGGTAAACCTCATTACAACTGGCAAGATAGACCTCCTAGGTTGCATGACATGCCTTACAACACTACTTGGAAAGATGGTAAGCCTCAAAATGAGAAGCCAAAAAATACAAAGAGCCAAGATACCCTTAATCCTTTAAAAGGAAAAAATGTTCATAACATAGAGAATACTCCTTGGTGTATGGCTTGTGATGGGCAACATTCTCCTCATCAATGTGTTGTAGCTCAAGCCCTTGAAGAATCCATGAGACGAGAGGCTGAGCCTGATATAAATATGTTTGAAACTATCATAGAAAGTGATGATGAGTCTTTACAAAGTGAATTTAGTGAATGTGATGTGCTGGATAGTAAAAGATCTCACCAAGGATAGCTAACACTTGATTGGCATCCCACTTTGAATGTGGTAACAATTGAAGATGAAGAAGTTCATCTCAGGAGGCCTAGTAATGAAGAAGTAAAAAATCTCACTAAAGTTGTCATAGCCAAAGCCAAGCACAATTACAATTTGAGGAGTACTAAGAGGGACAGTGACCAAGGTGAACCCGGTTCAATGTTTATAAAGGAGATATCTCAGAAGAAAGCAGCATGTAAAGATACCTTGCCCCAAGACAGTCAAAAAGGAAATGACAAATTAAAGGATATAGCTAAAACTATGGGTGATAAGGCTGTTGGTGATGTACAAGGAATTGCTGCAATAAAAAAGGCAAGTCAGCCAAAAACAGAGAAAGCTAAAGCTACTACTGAGTTGATTAATAATTCCACATTTGATATGACTCAGGCTCTCACCCAGATGAAGGTTACTGTCCCATTGATAGAGTTATTGAAAGTAAAGGAACATAGAGAAGCTGCTCTATCTTTGTTTTCTAAGATACCTGACAGTAACACATCTTCACTTTCCGATTCAACTAAGGATGAAAAGGATCAAGAGCTACAAACCCTAGAGGTATATGTTGGAACAACTATTACACAAGAACCCTCACAGGTAGATCCCTTCTATGTTACTTTATTAGTAAATAACTAGTTAATTAAAAACTATATGATAGACTTTGGTGTAGCTGCAAATGTAATGCCCTACGGTGTCATGAAAGAATTAGGATTGTCAGTACGTATAGTGTATGGGAAGTGTTATGCTATGGATAACAAAGAAGTACCTGTGATAGGTACAATGAAAGATGTTGAAGTAAAAATAGCAGCATTCCCAGAAGCAACATACAAGATGGATGGATAGAATACAAGTGTTCTCTTAGGAAATGGCAGAGCGAAAAGGAGCGGGAATCCCAACTTTCAAATTGGGAAATAGTGGATTTCCTGGAGATTGCAGTTTTTCTGGGACCAGATCTAGCAAACAGGTAGGAGGTCAGGCATCTCAAGGGTCAGAAGACGACAAGGAAAAAGCAAAACTGGGAGAGGATAAAGATTCGAAACTTGGGGACCCACACGATAGAGGTAAAGGTAAAAAATAGTCTTCGCTTTTTGGAGTGAAGCCGCTGGCTAAATCTGGGCTTCCAGAAGTTACAAATATCTCAGACCTAGCCTCTGGACTAGTTGCTATCTCTATTTTGGACAAAGTGGTTGACATGACTATAGCTAGCCTATCCATGACATTAGTGGGACGATTCTCTAGTTTCAGGCCTAACATCGACAATGTTAGGAATTTCATAAGGAGAAAATGGCTCGTAAAAGGTCAAGTGGATGTGGCAGCACTGCCTACAGGGTTTTTTACCTTCGGTTTTAACTCTGAAGAAGACATGAATAAAGATCTCTGCGCAAGCCCCTGGATGTTTGGTAAGTCATCTCTGGCTCTTCAAAAATGGGCCATGTACCTTGCCCTTGACGAGTCCTTCTTTGTTTCTGCACCAGTATGGACGCGCCTCCCAGGTCTCCCACTGGAATACTAGAATGAGGAAGATTTCAAGGGTATTGTGAAATCCTTTGGAGAACTCCTGACGATTGACTCGATGACGGTGGCTAAATCAAGGTTAGTCTTTTCTCATATCTACATAAATGTTAATCAAATGATGGATATGCCTCAATCCATAGAAATAACATCTAAACTTGGAAAATAGTCATAAGCTATTGAATACGAATCTCTTCCGTTTGCCTGTTTCCACTGCAAAAAATCTGGGCATTGGGCAAAATCATGTCCACTCAAGAAAAGTAAGGAAAGCAAGACTGATAGCAACATCAAGAACAAAAAGATCTGGAAAATGGTAAATATAAAAGGAGACCCACCAATTGAATGTAATCAAATTAAGGATAACGGATTTAGCAAATGAAGTTAGGAGGAATGGGAATAGCAGTAATGATAAACAAGACTCTGTATACTCCAACAACCAACCATAGAGCTCTAAAGAAGCAGAGAAAGGTATTGAGTCAAACAATAAAAATAACCCAGAGGACCAGGAGGTTGGATCTGTTAGTTAGGAGAAGGAAGAAACTATCTTAGACCAAGAGGCTAGATCTGTTAGCCAGGGGAAGGAAGAAATCATTCCAGCCACATCACTCTCAAAATCGGTCAAGGAAGACTTTAATGAAGCTCAAGACCCTTCTGACATTGAGCCCTTACTGATTTTAACCAATGGAAGTCCAAAGCTACTTCTATGTAAAACCCCTCCTAAAAGCATGGATATGCTGGATGGGAATCTCCAGATTCTCGGTTCGAGAGAAGGAAAAATGAACAAGAAGGAACTCAATGGAGGAATCTCAACTAGAAGCAAGATCAAGAAAAAAGCAGATGTTGGAAGTCAAAACAAAAAGTAGGGAAGGCCATCCCTAAAACATCAAAGGGAACAGTAAAGCTGGAAGAACCGTGCTGATGAAACACAGTGTTCCATTGAGTCAGCCCTATCCCCAGTTAAAGTATGAAGATAATATCCTAGAATATCAGAGGGTTGAACGCCCCTCACAAGCAGGATGTGTTATGAAACATCATAAGAGATCACAAACTGGATGTGGTCCTAGTTCAGGAAACCAAGATGTCTAAGGAAAAAGTCGAAAAGATTAGAATTTTCAAGGAAAATGGGGTCATAGGATCCAACTCGGAGGGAGCTTCTAGAGGAACTGAGATTTTTTGGAACCAAAAAACTATTATAGGTAAGGAAATCATCTCTTCTTTTAATAGGAACTCTGTTCAGCTTGAGCATATTAAGGACAACTTTGTTTGGGTGTTATCTAATATCTACGCACCCAACACCAAAATCGGGAGAGTTAAATATTGGAACAGCCTGGCAGCTGACAGACTCAAGTTTGTTGATCAAAGCTAGATTATTATGGGAGATTTCAATACTCTACTCAAAGAGGAAGAGAAGATGGGAGGTATCCCTTTACAACTTGATGGGAAACAAGACCTTATGGATTTCATAAATGACCAAGCTCTCATTGATGTGGATCTCCAAGGTATCAATTACACCTGGACCAATAGAAGAACCGAAGCTAATCTAATTTAAGTTAAGCTTGATAGATCTTTAATCTCACCTGACTGGTTTTCTAAGTATAGTTGCTCCCTTGCTTCTATCATCAAAATTGGGTCTAACCATTACCCCATCTCATTTACTGCCAACTCTTTTTCAGCCAAGAGAAAGTTCCCTTTCAGATTTGGAAAAGCTTGGCTTTCCCATCCTTCTCTAGAAGCTCGTATTGCTGAATGGTGGAATTATAAAATGGAGGGTATGGCTCTTTTTAGAATTACCAAAAAGCTCAATATCCTAAAAGCTAAAATTAAAATCTGGAACAAAGAGATTTTTGGTGATATTTTCAAGAGCAAAATTCAAGTCAAAGCAGAAATAAAGGAGGTTCAGGATAGAATCCAAGAGGTTGGGCTATCTAAAAATCTGAGGATGGCTGAAAATGATCTTTTATCCAAATACCACACCATCATCTCCAATGAAGAGACATTCTAGAGACAAAGATCCAGAGCCTTGTTCCTGAAGGAAGGAGATAAAAACACCCGGTTCTTTCACTTAACTGCTCTCAAGCATAGGGAAGCCAATAGAATAGCCAGCCTATCCTGCAACAAAGGCATCCTTACTGAGGATAGCGATATCAAAAAGGAAGACCTTGAGCATTTCAGCACCCTGTTGGGAGATGTGGATAACTTGGATTTCAGCAATCAAAACACCCTTTTGCAAGCTATTCCTTCAATCCTGATAGAAGCTGACAACAACCTTTTATCCCGTATTCCCTCTAATCTAGAAATCAAAAAGGCGGTGTTCTCCTTTTAGGGAGACAAATCCCCTGGTCCGAACGGTTTCCCTATGTTCTTCTTCAAAAAAATTTGGCACATAGTGGAGGCTGACATCTGCAATGGTGTCAAAGAATTCTTTGGCTCTAGAAGACTCCTTAAGGAACTAAATGCCACCTTCATTGTCCTTATCCCAAAGATCCCTGGTGCTGATTCTCTCAACAAGTTTAGACCTATTAGCTTGTGTAACTCTATTTACAAGATTTTATCCAAGGTTTTGACTTCCAGGTTGCTGGAAATTCTTCCTAGGATTATCTATGTCTAGCAGAATGGCTTTGTCCCTGGAAGACAGATTTTGGACTCTATCATATCCGTTCATGAAAATATCCACTCCCTGAAAGTGGCGAATAACCAGGGCTTCTTCGTAAAGTTAGACATGGCTAAAGATTTTGATAGAGTAAACTAGCAGTTTCTCCTTAGGATCATGAAAGTGTTTGGGTTTGGTGTCAAAGTTATTCAGCTTTGTTCTCAACTTATGGAAACTTCCTCCTCTGTTGTTATCATCAATGGTTCCCTATCCAATTTCTTCAAAAGCTCTAGAGGTCTTAGATAGGGGGACCCCATATCCCCTATCCTGTTCACTATTCTAGCTGAATGCCTAGGCAGATTTATTCTTAAAAATGTGGAAGATGGCAAGCTTAAGGGTTTGAAACCTTCTTCCTCCAATGTTGTTTTCTCTCATGAACAATTCATTGATGACTCTATTACCATGGGGGAAGCCACCATTCTGGAAGCTAAGAACTTGAAGAATATTCTAAACACTTATGAATCTGCCTCTGGCCAAAAAATCAACTGGGATAAAAGTTCTTTGTTCTTCATCAATACCCCGGTCCAAAGGCAACTAAGGATTGGAAGGATTCTTGGCTGCAATATTTCTAAGCTTCCCTCTACTTATTTGGGGCTTCCTTTGTGTCTCAAACCTGAGGATTATTTCTGGAATAAGCTGATAGACAGACTTAACTTGAAACTTGCTGGTTGAAAAGGGGTTATCCTTAATCAAGCGGGCAAAATTACTCTGCTCAAAGCCACTCTTCAAAATCTTCCTGTTTATGCTCTTAGCCTGTTCAAAATTCCCTCAAAGTTTGCGGAAGCCATTGAAAGAATCCAAAAAAAGTTCCTTTGGTCGGGGGTGGAAGTCAAAAATAGAATACCTCTTATTGCCTGGAATAAAATTTGTTCCCCTAAGGCCTCAGGTGGGTTGGGCTTAAGGAAAATTGGTTCTATGAATAAATCTTTATTACCCAAGCAAGTTTGGAGACTAAAAGGGGAGGGAAAAGAATGGAACTCAATCTGGAAAAACAAATATCTCTACATGCAACCCTCTAAGGAAGAATTCCTTGATAATTCTTTCATTGTTGAAGGATCAGCTATATGGAATGTTGTTCAATCTACTAAAAGCTAGGTTGCTGCTGGTAGAACCTGGAACCTTGGGGACGAGAGGAGAATAAGATTTTGGGAAGATAGATGGATTCTGGATAAACCTCTAGAGGAAATCCCAATCCTTAAAGATTGGAAAGACTGGTTCAAAAGTAGGTTTGGTGAATTGGTCAGAGATTACTAGAGAAATGGGAACTGGATTGATTTTAGCCAGCAATGCCCAGGGCTTGAGTTCCTTCAGATAGCTCTCTCTGCTAAAATCTCTAGAGACAACAAAGATGATAGATTGATATGGAGGGAAACCCTGGATGGGAAATATTATGTTTCCTCAGTTGTGGCAATTCATAATGATCCGGTGGAAGAAATTCCCATCTAGGCTAAAGTCTGGAATAATAAGTTAGTTCCTAAGGTTAATATCTTCTTTTGGATTTTCATCCAAAATAAGGTTTTAACCCTGGACAACCTTCATAAAAGAGGTTTTATTTTTCCTAATAGGTGTTCTCTTTGTTGCAGGGAAGAAGAGACAGCTTGCCATATTCTCAATCAATGCACTTTTAGTTAGGACATCTGGAAAATCATCTTGAACAGGTGGAACTTGAGCTAGGTTTTCCCGAACTCCCTTGGAGATTCCTGGCAGCAATGGCAATGCCCTAATTCTAATCCTAAAATTGTGGAGACTTGGAAAATCACTCTACCGATTATTATTTGGAATATCTGGAAAGAGCATAACAATAGAACTTTTAGGGATAAAAGGGTTATTCCTGAAGTGGTGGGAGATAAAAATTTTAGGAGTATTTTTGAATGCCTCTATGGCACTGATCATGGACCTGCTGCTAAAGATGACTTCAAAGACAGGTGGAACCTCTCTACTACTACTACCAGCAAGGAAAATTAAAGAGTAGGTCTTATCTGGTGTTTTCCTCCTCAGGGGTGGATTAAGGCTAACTTTGATAGGGCCTCTAAAGGGACTCTGGGTAAAGCTGGATATGGGGGCATTGTCAAGAATTTTGTTGGAAGTTATTTAAAGGTGTTGGCTGGTCCCCTGGTAAATCAAACTAGCCACTTTGTCGAAACCTTTGCTGCCCTGAACACCTTAATTTTAGCCAAAAATCTCAATTATGATAAATTATGGCTTGAGGGAGATTCACTCAATATAATTAAGTGCTTAAAGGGGGAGTCAGAGCCTTCTTGGTCAATTGAAAATATCATGAAAGCCAGGGAGATCATTGCAAGTTTTAAAGAAATAATTATTCAACATGCCTTCAGAGAGAAAAACAGTGTAGCGGATTGTTTAGCGAATATAGGAGATAACTCAGACTCCCAATCAATTTGGCACGAGGAGAATCTAAATTTAAACATTAAAGAGTCCCTTAGAAAGGACCGTTATATGGGGAGAGAAGGACAATTTAACCATGACAGGTAAAAAGAATTATTTACGCCTTGTTGGAAAGGTCATCATTACTTGGCAAAGTAGCAGATCTCCTACAATCTTTAATTATTTGTCGCGCGCTTTGTGGGTAATCCGCTTCAAAATCTCAAGCAACTTTGGGAAAGAAGGAATTAGTTTGCAGATAAACAGAGTAGATAGCCTGAATCCGAAGATGGGAGGTGACCTGAGGTAGGAGGAACTAGATAATACGTCGACTTGGAGAGCGATGCCAAAAGTCTGGGCGAAACTAGAAAAGGGTTCTCTTACTAGCTTCATGGAGAAACTCGTGGACTATGACAAAGGTAGGGGCAACCTCGCCATTTCCAAGATTTCTGAAAACTGATCAAATGGCTCTTTTAAAATCTATGGAGTCAAGTTTAAACTGGACGCTTGGATCATATCTATTGTAACTAGATGCCCCACACTAGGCTTAATTTCTTTCAAGACCTCAAAGTCTCCAACAATGCGGTCAATCTGCTCCTTTGGAAAGAGAAAGAAGGTTAAAATCAGCAAAGCTACTGGGGGCTACTACGAAGCTGCAAACCTCAAGAAACTATGGGGTTGGGTTTTGAATGCAATTATGGAATACATCATGGTTGAAGTTCATTTCTCCGGGGCCCACACCTACCATTTCATTCTCTTCAACCATTTTAGACACGACAAAAAGGTATCTCTGCCCTACTACCTTTTCAGGTCACTCTCCAGATCTCTTAATAAACATAGGAATAACCCTTCCAGCCCGATTCTCCACTCTGGGATTTTGCTTCTCATCTATGACCATTGCAAAAACCTCACCCTGCTGGAAAATAAGAGGATTTCAGCCTCTCCAGGT
Source organism: Cryptomeria japonica (assembly GCF_030272615.1). Classification (NCBI taxonomy): domain Eukaryota; kingdom Viridiplantae; phylum Streptophyta; class Pinopsida; order Cupressales; family Cupressaceae; genus Cryptomeria; species Cryptomeria japonica. The sequence continues at coordinate 381,168,211 of NC_081409.1, forward strand.
AAGAGAAAGTTGGAAGAAGGAGACTCCAGCAAGGAGAAAGCATCCTCTAGCAAAAAAAGGAAAAGTGCCTCTAAGTTGGAAATAGAGGAAATTGAAAAGGAAAGCAGCGGTATGGAGACGGACGACTCCATTGGTGAAGACAGTTGGAAAGATGAGGAGCTAGGTAATGAGGAAGAAAGTGGTGGTAATGAGCCTGGTCATGAAAGCCCTATCCTCAATGATTGCCTTGGTAAGGACAACAGCCATCTGATGGAAGAAGTGGATTTCAAGGATAATGAGGAGATGGATGTGAACTCTGAGAGGGGAACGAACAAATATTCTTGAGAAAGACCAGACTAAGGACAAGGTTAGCGAGGATAAGGAAAGTGCGGGTAAAGGGATAATCTTGGATAACCTCAAGAAACTCTCTAAGGCGGGAATGGACTTCGATAGATGGACCTATGAGCACCTAAAGAACCTAGATAAAAAGGGGAAAAACATGGATGAGAAGAGGGAGGATGAAAACAAAGAGCAGATAAACTAGAAGCAGAATATGGAGGATAAGGTTAAATTGTTGGAAGATGGGAAGGAAGTGATGAAAAATCTTATGGGCGTTATCTCGATTTTCCTTTCTGTTGTCATTAAAAACCTGGAGGATATCGCTAAGGTCTGTGACACTCCAAAACCAGTTGTGGATCTTGACTTGGATGAAGAGACCATCCAGACTGGTAGTGGTGATGCTACTCTGGTGGGTGGCACCACGAAGAGGACCAGGGCCAGTGTCAAGAAAGTTGTGGCTGCTCCTGCAAAGAATCTCCCTAATCTTAGGGATAACATCAAAGATCTGCACAAAATTAGCAACACTCTGGAAAAATCTCTAGAAAAAATCAACTAGTATCTTCTGGACTCTAGATGGCCTACTGGCTTTGTGGGGCTTTTTCCGGTTTTCTCTGGTTTTTTGCTGGTTTTTCATAGGCATGTCCTCTTTTGTTTCTTGTCATTTTGTTGTTTAAGTTCTGCTTGTAAAGGGTTTCGGGGCCCCTTCAAAACCTGTTTTTACCTCAATCAAAAACATACAAGATGGATGTCATTGTAACTAACACCAAACCTCATTATGGCATGTTGTTATCGAGGCAGTGGGCTCCAGCAGTGGGTGGAAATGTTCAGTTGGATCTGTCATATGCTACTATCCCTATTAATGGAATCCATGATAAATTGTATAGAGAACCACATGCCCCTAGGGTGATTGAGAAAGTAGACCCTAGTATGCTGAATTGTATGATTGATGTGGATCTAGACAATTTTAGACTACAACCAATCTTGCCTCAATTGAAGAATACTGATTCTATTACAATTGAATTGGAATCCCAACAGCATGATTTGTGGCACATGTATTTTGATGGTGCTTGTTTAAAAGAAGGATCTGGAGCAGGAGTTCTCTTTGTATCCCCATCAGGTATAACTTTCAAGTATTCCTTCTTGTTAGCCTTTCAATGTACAAATAATACTATTGAATATGAAGCCTTGCTATTGGGGCTTGAAGTTGCAAAAAGGCATGGGATTCAATTGTTAAAAGTGTTAGGAGACTCAGAATTGGTTGTTTCTCAAGTTAGGGCTAAGTATGTATCTAAGAATGATAGATTGAAAAGATACAAGCATGCAGTATGGGATGTCATTGAGCATTTTAGTGCATTCTCTATAAATTGGATAGAAAGATCTAAAAATATCATGGCAGATTTCTTAGCAAATGTTGCATTAAAGAATGATGATACAACACTAACCGGCATATCCACAGTTGAGGTAAAAGCTAGGCCTTCCATTCCTGACAATGTGTATAATTGGCAAGTGTTTGCTGATGATGAAGATATTCTTAGGTTTATACAATACATTGATGACTATGATGGACAAAAAATTGATTGCAATGCCTTGGTGGAAGTGGTTGACAACAAAGAAACTGTGTTTGGAAATGACCTGGTTCAATTAGAAACTAATGAAATAGCTAAAGGGTTGGTAGAACTTGAAGGTATGTTTAGTTACAGTGACAGTCATCTGCACCAACAATCAACCACTAAGTTAGAAGAACTAGAGGAAGTAAACTTGGGGATAGAATCATCCCCTAAGTTGGTATATATTGGAAATAATTTGCCTCCTCATGTCAGAATAAATCTTATTAATCTATTAAAGAAACATAAGCATGTCTTTGCTTGGTCTTATGAGGATCTGAAGGCGTATAGACAAGACCTTTTTCAACATGAAGTCCCTCTGCTTCCAGATGCTAAGCCTTTCAGACAAAAACAAAGACCTATCAACCCCCTGTTAGAATCTAAAATGCAGCAAGAACTGACCAAGTTAAGGGAAGGGGGAATTATTAAGCCTATAAGGCACTCATCATGGGTCTCAAATTTGGTCCCAGTTAGGAAAAAGAATGGGGACATAAGACTCTATGTTGACTTTAGGAACCTGAATGTTGCTTCCTTGAAAGATAGTTATTCTTCTCCTAATATGGAAGCTATGTTGCAAAGGGTAACTAGTTGTGACCTACTGTCTATAAAGGATGGGTTCTCAGGGTATAACCAGGTGTTAGTAAAGGAATATGAATAGTTCAAAACTGCTTTCACCACCCCTTGGGGAACATACGTGTATGTCAGAATGCCTTTTGGTTTGAAGAATGCTGGAGCTACCTTTCAGATGGCAATGGATGTAGCTTTCAAAGAATTCATCAATATTATCATGGTAGTATATCAAGATGATTTGACATGTTTCTCCAAAAGGGCGGATGACCACTGTGGACACCTGGAAAAGGTTTTCCGTAAAGCTCTTGAATATGGTGTTTCCTTAAACCCAAAGAAGTGTCATTTTGTTGTTACTGAAGGGAAGCTGCTAGGGCATATTGTCTCTAAAGAAGTAAGAATAGACCCTGAAAGAATTGAGGCAATAAACAATGTGCCTGAACCAAAGAATGTTAAAGGTGTCCAATCTTTCTTGGGCAAAGTTAATTTTGTTAGAAGATTTATTGCAAATTTTGCAGAGATAGTCAAGCCCATTGTTAAACTGCTTAAGAAGGATACAAAGTTCTGCTGGAGTGAAGAAGCTTTGAAGGCTTTTGATGAAATAAAAAGGGCTATCCAGGAGGCACCAGTGTTGAAGTCCCCTTACTACAGTAAGCCTTTCTCTTTGTTTTCTTTTGCTTCATACCACACAGTGGCTGCAGTTCTTTTACAAAAGGATAATGAAGGATATGAACATCCCATAGCTTTTTATAGCAAATCCTTGCAATTGCAGAATTAAAATATGAAATCATGGAGAAGCAAGCATATGCTTTGGTCAAGGTTGTTAAAGCTTTTAGGCCATATCTTGTAAATGCACGAGTAATTACTTATGTCCCACATGTAGCTATCAAAGATATTCTATCCCAGTCTGAAGTCAAGGGTAAAAGATGCAGATGGATAACCAGAATCCAAGAGTTTGATTTAGAACATCAAACCTTCTTGATGTTGAAGTAAATAATGTTGAAGTTGATGGATAACCAGAATCCAAGAGTTTGATGGTTGAATCAAACCTTCTTGATGTTGAAGTAAATAATGTTGAAGTTGAGAACATCCTAGTCACCAGTATTGAGGTTTAGCCCTGGTATTCAGAGATAGTACATTTTTTAAGAGATGCAACATTTTCAAAAGGAATGACCCATAACTAGAGAATAACTCTGAAGTTGAAGTCACAGAAATATGTCCTCATTCAGGGTGATCTGTTTTGGAGAAATAGAGATGGGGCATTACTAACGTGTTTGGATGAATCCTAGGCTAAGAGAGTGTTAACTGAAATGCATGATGGAGTGTGTGGAGGTCATTACTTTGCCAAGACTACAACTGGTAAGATAGTTTGGGTTGGATATTATTGGCCTACTTTGTTTAAAGATGCCCATGAACATGTCCGGAGGTGTGACCCATGCCAGAAGTTTTCATCAAAGTTGAAGTATGAGGGATCTTTACCCCTCAACCCAGTCACAGTGGAAGCCCCTTTTGTCCAATGGGGCATTGATTTTATTGGAGAAATTGTTGAGAAATCAGGAAGAGGCCATAGGTGGATTATAGTAGCCATTGATTATTTTACTAAGTGGATTGAAGCTATACCCACTAGAAGAGCCACAAGTAAGGTTGTTATTGACTTCTTGATGGATAATGTCATAACAAGGTTTGGTGTTCCTATGAAATTAGTGATGGATAATGCCATGAGTTTCAGATCAGAAGAGTTCATTGAATTTTGCACCAGTCATGGGATAATTATGTCATATTCTTTGCCATACCATCCTCAGGGTAATCGGAAAGTTGAATCAAGTAACAAGAGCCTCTTGAACATTATTAAGAAAATTCTTGAGAAGAATAAAAGGTCTTGGGACCAAAAGTTAAAATTAGCTTTATGGGCTGACAAAGTTACTGTCAAGAAGGCAATTGGGGTTTCACCTTTTGAAATAGTTTATGGCACACAATCTAGGGTGCCAGTTAATAACTTGCTTCCTATATACAAGTTCTTGCAAGCTGAAGACATGGAGTTATCTGAGCCAATGGAAGATAGAATGATTCAAATGGTGGAGGTAGAAGAGATTAGAACTTTGGCTCACAAGAGGAATTTGAAGATTCAATTGCAGTCCAAATATTTGTTTGATAAAAGGACTACATTGAGGAAGTTTCAAATAGGTGATATGGTCCTTCAATGGAATGCAAGAGGGCAAGACAAAGGGAAACATAAAAAAATTGAGTCATTATGGATAGGCCCCTCTGTTGTTTATGATCTTAATGGAAAGGATTCATATTTTTTGCAAAATATGAATGGTGAGGTACAGGAATTTCCAGTGCATGGACAATTCCTGAAATACTACTTCTCTTAATGTCCATGCACAGTAGGTCCTTGTCTGTACATATTTAGGTTTGCTTTTGTTGTTGTTTTTTTTGGGCTTGTGTTTGGTCTGTTTCTTGAGAGAGTTTCTGAATTCCTGTGTTGATCTTGTGATCAACCATCCCCAGTCAAAGCCGTTGTTATCACTGTTTAAAAAATGGATATTCTTGTTCCATGATTGGCTAAAAGTCTGTTAAAAATTGAGTATGCTATGGTCTTGTTGCCTCTGATTGTCTTAGGTCAGAAGAGGGTTTAAGGTTTGACTTCTAACCCTTCCAGTTTTTGAGAAAAACCCTCATGTTCTAAATCCATGCTACTTTTTATCACTTGAAGAAGGGTCGGTCTATCATGAGAAGTGTCCCCCCCCCTTCTTATTTCTCCCCAAGTGGGTCTAGCAGTGCTTTATTTTCTCTAAGCCTTTCCTAAAGTTCTTAAATTTTAATCAGGCTTCCTAACCATCACGTAGGTTCTTTTTAATTTAATGGCGCACATGAATTCGCAGTTCAAAGACACCTGCGAGTTACTGTTCACGAAATGGCGAAAGGTGGAAGTGGGTTCGGCATCCAGGTTTTAAATAAGGTAAAGACCGATCAAGTTCCTTTTGATCAGATGGCTCGCGATATTTCGCAAGATAAAGGTGCATGGGTTTTAGGCTTCGTGAAATTGTGAAAAGGAAACTTGATCCAGGAGGTAGTAAGGATTGAAGGTAAACGTCGTTCACATTCCTTTTGATTGGACAGTCGGTGCTATTTCATGACCCTAAGGGGACCAAGAGTTAACCTTCATGAAATAGCAAAGCGACATGGTAGCCACTTGGTCGGTGTCATGGCAGAATAGATGGATCAGACTACTGACAAAAAGGCGACTTGTCAGATGCACATGGCAGTCCTGAAGTGGATCCCGTGGAAGTTTTTTTGACAAATAAGTGATTGACATGTCAATTTCCTTTACCAGTCGATTGCCAGGTTGGATAGTGTTGAGTCAAAGGGCCCACTTCCATTGAGTAAGGACTGTTAAAAGGCGGGTATCTCAAGGAGGATCCGATGGTGGGTGCCATTTCGCAGGCCGAAGATGCAAGGTAATTACTATTGGCGAAACAGCAAAAAATGCTAGCCTTAAACACTTGGTACGTGGTTAGTGGGGTGAACTGCCAGTCACTGGACAAGATAAAGACCGATCAAGTTCTTTTTGATCGGATGGCTCGCACAGTTTCGTTGGATGAACATGCACGATGTTTAGCTTTCACGAAATAGTGAAAGAGATCTGAGCCCGTCGCCAAATGAAGAGCAGTCAACAAAGTAAAGGTCGTGCAAGTTCCACTTGATCTGATGATTGGCGAGTTTTCGCTTGATGAAGGTGCGTGGATTTTAGAGTTTGCGAAATGATGAAAAAACAAAGTGATAGAAACACTCAGACATTTTATGATCCGTTGGAGCCAAAATTTTGAATTCATTTGTGAATTCAACTATGAGGTGATGGCCAAAGCATGCGGTGTTAATGTTGTAGTTAAGAAGCCGATTTCCGTATATACGCTCACATCAATTGAATGTAGGTATCATTTCAAAGAGTTGTTGTAGAAAAGCTGGTGCAGAGCAGAGTTCTTCAAGCCAAAAATAGGTTTTCTTGTGTTTTGCTTACCACTTACTTGAAAAATTGATGAACTGTGGTTTTATTCTGTTAAAGGATTGCTTTGATTAGTAATTGAAATACTTGCATATCATTGAGATGGCACCTAGAAGGGATTTCACAGGGAAGGTTAATTACCAAGAGAGGGCAATTTGTGATGACTTCCTGGAACAATTGTCTATGTCCACAAATGTAGCAGCTAAAGTTAAGGGATTAGTGCCCAAGGCTCCACGTTTGAGAATAGGAGAAGGATTATATGACAAGGGCAATTGGTTGAGAGATCCACAGATAGGGTTGTCTGGTTTAGGTCTATTCAAGGCTGGTTTTGGTATGAGACACTCCCCTGCCCCAATGAGCAGTATTTGGGAGTTGGATGTAGGTAAATTGGTGGTCCTTGGAGTTTTCATGGATGTGGATCTCCTAACTCAGCTTGCACACAATTATGACCATCTCACCAAAAGTGTTAGGGCTGTAAATGGAAAAACCCTCATTGAGGTCAACAATGATGAATTTAGAAATGCATTTGGGCTCGGTGAGGTGTCCAATTATTTGGAGCCCATTAATTTTAAATCATTTGCTCAAGTCTACAGTGCACAGAGGAATCATCTTAGAAATGGGCCTCTTAAAGAATTTTTTGTCAAAATACGATGATTGACTATTGTAGGACCTAATACCATGGAGCCTTTCTCCCTAAATTGGTTCACTCTTAGAGCCAAACGATTATACTAGTCACTCTACCAAATTTTTGGAGAAGATGCTGAAGTGAATATTCCAATCCATTACATGTTAATGATAGCACAAATTTTAAATCCCTCTCTGGCAGTAACATTTAATTATGCCCCCTACATCACTAATGCAATCCATGAAGGCTTGATAGGGATAAAGAATGGTAAGGTGGATAGGCCTTTTGGATGGTACTCCCTTCTCATGCATCTTTTTCTATTCAAGGGTGGTGACTACTTTGCCAATGAAATGGATCTAGTGAAGGAAAAGGATGGGGAGAAAATGCTAGTTCAACTATGGAGCACAGTGTTGTCATGGGACAGGGAGGATGCTAGCTACCTAAAGTTTGATAAATGCTTTGCATCTAAAATCAGAATTCTCTTATGCTCAGAGCATCCAAGGATCCCTAAAGCTCTTTTGGAGTTTCTTAGGCCTAAGGAGTTTGTTGAAGAAATCAAAATTGTCCACAATTGGGGCGACATATACTTGTACCCTATTTCCACAGTTTTTAGAGTGCATGGTTAAAGAGCCACTCCATTTTTGTTACCTTATCAGGTCCCATTGAAAATAGGAATTGCAGAGGTCCTCAGGCAGATTCGGGGTGTACAAGAGGTGGAGCTATCCAATAGAGGAAAAGGGACCATTTTCCAAACAGTAACAATAGCACATCAATTTGTAAATACTAAGGGTGGGTGGAAGTGCTTTGAGGAGTTCTTTCAACTATACTAGCTCTCCACAGCAGCGTCAAGGTTTTTTGACCTTGAAGATTTCTTTAATGGTATGTTTAGGAAAACGGCAGTATGCAAAGGCAGACCTCACCAATTCCAATTCCCTGAAGACCTCATTAGAAATTAGTTTGATTTGGATAAGCAAGAGGAAAGCGAAATGGGTGGCCTAGAGGAAGGCTCTTGATTTTGTACACCAATTCAACAGCAGCTATGACCCTTTATCTACTTTTCACTCCTTTGAGGAAAAGGAAAAATTCCTAATTCTTTTCTTTGAGAATGTAATGCAAACATTAAAGGAGAAGAGGGAAGCAGTGATTAAAAACAACCCTGAGAAGGCAAGACTAGTTCTAGCTAGGTCTGCATCTACTAAAGCAATCACTCCTCGTGATTATGTACTACATAGAAAATCCAAGTACAGTGTGTTGGTGCCAACAACAGGGGAGCCTTATACTTCAAGAGGGAAGAGGAAAATACAAGATATCATTGACATTCAGGATTCCCTGAAGAAGCAAAAGGTGGTAAAGGAAGTGCAAATTAATGAGCCCCTGTATTCCCCATCTCATTCCCCCATTCATATAGGAGATGAGCAGGCAGTAGCTGAACAATTGTTGCAGTTAGGGAGTCTCGGGGAGATCACCTATACATATGATGAAATAGAGGATGGAATGCCAAAGGAGCCAAAAGATACTGAGATGAACATAACCACCAATGAGTTCAAAGGCCAGGAACTAGATCCTGCTATTAAACAGGCTAGTGAGGAATTATTGGCTGATAGCAACTTTGTTACCTCAGGAGCTTTCATGCAATTCATGTGGCAATGGAATATTGATAAGTTCATGCCAGATGTTGGAAGAGGAAGAATGAGAAGCCCCACAAGGATGTAGTTGTGGTGGAGGAAGAAATAAAATAAGAAATGGTCACTAAATTTAAGACCATCACTCCTGAGAAAGGAAGGGAAATGGTAGCAAAGGCCGGTGTTCTCATCCTCCTTTAATGGGATATAGTAGATGCCTTGGTTTTAGAGGTATTCAGAAAAGAAACCAAGCCTATGGAAGGAGTAACCTTTAGCAAGGATTATGTTGCTCTGGTCATCTGGTCTCTGAAAAAGAGATGAAAATAAAAGGAGAAAAGATACCCCAAAGTCCAGCTACCTTGGAGGTATGAGAGTAAAGAGGGTACAAAATACTGGAGTGGTGGAGGCTGCTAGCACAGCTTTGGAAAATGCAAAATTCAGTGTTACGGTGGCAGAGAAAGAAGCAAAGGAAAGGGAAGATCTCCAAGCTAAGTTAGAGACACTCTTAAAAGCTTACAATGATGCCAAAGAAGAGATAGTAAGCTGAGATAGCATTATTGCTAAATTGAAAGGCCATTTGGCAGGACAATACCATCAAGGTGAGTCCTCAACCTTAATGATTTCTTCCTCTCCTACACCGCCTCCACCTACTAGCCCTATCATTGAATTCCCACCTTCTCCTGCACCTTCTGGTCACCAATCAGCTGAGATCACTCAACAGGAGTTGGAAAAGCTAAAACAGGCTCAAACCCTGTTTGCAAATAAGTATGAAGAGAGAGTAAGGGCCACAATTTTGAGTTTTGCTGACACTATAGGATGCTCACTAGTGTATAACAACATGAATAAATTTTTGGATATGTGGAATGAGCTTAATGCAGACAAGGTTATTCTAATACCCATTTTGGACAAGTGGATGCCTAGGGAGGTGGACCTAGGACTTATATGTGTATCCTATGATGAGGTAGGGGCTGACCCCATTATAAAATCCACTTGTGACTTGACAAAGGATCTGACAAAACTAGCAGAAGGGAGAGATAATGCAGAAAGGAAGATCAATTTGTATAAAAAAGAATACACTGAGCAAAAATTTGAATTATTTCCTGGGGGTTTTGCCAGTCCAGCTCAATTCAAGGACAAACAAGTATGGCTTAATGAATTAGGAGCCAACCTATCATTAAGGGTAAAGGGAATCATTAACACAGATGATACTTCCCTATTTATCAAAACAATTTAGGAGATAGAGAAAATAAAGTCACACTATGGCTTTCTAAACTCAGAAGTCAATAAAATAAGAAACTCTTGGAAGAGATTGGACAAGATAAGAGGGAAAGTTATTAACTTCTCATGGCCTCCTAATGACATGTATGAAGAGTGGACAAGAAAGTATGTGGTGTTGGATGCAGAGGTTCAAGAAGAAGTTGTGGAGTGACAAAGTGCAAAAAGGGGCCGTTAGAAAATGAAAAGGACTTGTAACTTCTTATTGAAACAAGAAGATTGTTGTAACAAACTTTTTTTGGAAATGGTCTGAATCTTGTATGCATCCATACTATTATAAATGGATACTAGGACTAGTTAGATGGGCATCACAAGAATTTTGTAAAGAAACTCTGCAGAAATGTATCTGGGTTTTTTCTAGTTATTACAGAGAATATTTTGAGTTTTGGAAGACTTTTCAAAAATGAATATCAATATACAGATCGGAAAATTTTGAGCCTAAAATTTGTGTTTTCTTCTGGTGTACTTTCAATAATTTACTATTTTCATTTGAGTAATCTAGGGTTATTCAATTGAAAATTGATTGTAATACAATCTTTATGGATATGTTTCTTAGCTTTTCTCTTTAGGAGAGGAATTAAATACGCATGAAATATCTCTGTCAGTAGGTTATTTTGTTGGAAACTTTGAATTTGATAAACACTGTTTAGTTTAACAAGGAAGGACTCTTATATATGTCAGTCATGTATGGGGTTAATAGAAGTCAAAGTGATGAGATGCATGGGGATGTTTAATTATGAAATCCTTGCTTAATTTAGATGACTCTGTAGCCTGGATAAGGCACTAGTATCAGTTGTAGTTCTCTTTCTACATCTCTTAAGGATCAATACTGAAAATGAGCATAAGCTTTCCTTTATTATTTTAGTTTATGTTGAGGCGATAAGATCCACTAGTTTTTGGACACTGGTTTACTGTGGATCTCGTTTAAAAGTGTGAAATTATTCACAGAAGGTATACCTACTTGAACTTTGGATAAGTTCAAGGTGTAGAAGGTTCTTGAACCCTTGTCATATGTTGCTCTAAGGTTCTTTTTTCCTTGATCTCTTCATTTGTAGGCAGAGTTATTATTTTTCTTATAGGGGATAAGAGGGGAATCAGAATTTGAGAACAACAAAAGTGGCGACTCTGCTGGGGATGAGTCATAGTGTGTATCCGTATTGCAGATTGGTTCTTGAAGTAGCTCAAAATGTTGTTTGGATATTTGTGTTGAAAAAATATGCCTGACCTTTGGATTGCATATTGGCATAGATGCTAAGAAGGAAGAAGGTGGAATGGAGACCACGGGGATGGATCTCGTGGGAGCTATTGATTAGGGTTGGCTGATGGGTGGGGGTGCCATTGGTTGAGGTTGAAGAATAGGTGTGATGATATGAGCAGGAGAAATGTCTCCTTTTGGTTGTTGATCAAGAATAGATCTATCAAAATCAAGAGGAAGGTGAGCTCCATTTTCAATGAGAGCCTTTAGAAGACCATTAGGATTATGTCGGATGAATTTATCCATCATTTCTTGGTTGTAAGAGTCTTCTAGGAATGTTCACACTTCCAGGGAGAGGTCATCTTGATCGACCATGTTAGGGTCCCCTTGTGGTTGAGGATCTTGGATATCGGGTTGCACACTTTGTGTAAGATCTTGTGTAGAGTCTTGATATACGACACTAATGTTCGGCATGACATATTGTTGTTCGAACATATTTTTCTTTTGGGATCAATTTGTGACCATGCAATAATAACCTTAGGAATATTTATTAGAAGAAAAGGGACTTGGTGAAAGAACTTAGCAAAAATTTTAGATTTTGGATTTGATTTGGATTTTATGAAATTGGATAGATTGATGGATGGGGTCCTTGGATTAGGAAACAAGTTTGATTAATACTGCACCTTAGTCCTTGGATGAGGATTTAGGTGGAAGATTTTTTATAAAACCACAAGTAAGGTAATGACCAACTTGGGTAAAATTTAGACCTAAGGATTAATGATCAAAGTCTATTTTCTACTAAGGATTGACTAATGATCCAAAGAAAAATAAAGACATGGGATAAGAGTCTTGATCGACTCAAAGGATGAGGAAAAGGTACTTGAGGGGATTCTTTCCCAAGTACAAAGGCCAAATGATTAATTGATTAAGGATGAGGTCTAACTAGAACTTCACAAGGCATAAAACCTTAGCGTGAGGTTAATTTGATTAAAGGATGATTGATTGAGGATTGATTTGATTAAAGATGATTGATTGAAGATTGATTGGTATGCTAAGTCCTTAAAAAAAAATTGATGATGAAAGATCAAAGAGAGATGATAGTGATGATTAGAATAAACTTGATGACTAAACTATTCTTGGTATGAATATGACTCAATAAGTGATTGGTTCAGATGGCAAGTTATATGGGGGTATGTGACCACCCTGATTATGGAAATAGTTGGTGTTGTAAGACAATTTGGATCCTTGGTGTAAATCTCAGACTCTTAATTCATGTCTAGCATCAAACTCATTGCTATGACCATGTGTGTAATCATGATATCGGTGCAAGAAGGTCCTATGTTTGAGCAAGAGTTTGCGTCTGGTATTCCAAAACTTTCGGTGTCTGAGTTGTGCTTGTGTGAGATTCTTCTTCTTAATTGGGCGGTGCATTGACTTCTTAGAATGCTTATACAACTTAGGCTTATGAAACATGAGGCGAGCAGAGTACCGACGTAGTTTGGACTTGTTGGAAAAAAACCTTGGACTTTATTAGGACTTGGACTTGATTAAGGTTGGTTCAAAAAAAATTGTGTGACTAGGACATGATTTGGGTATGACTTGAATATGACTTTGATATGACATGGAGATAATTAGGGACTATGAATTGGACTAGACTTGACTTGGATATGACGTGGAGATGATTAGGGACTATGGATTGGACTAGACTTGACTTGGATTATGATGACTAAGATGTTGACTTAGATAAACTAATTCTACTCTTGACAAGAAGAAACAACAAACACATTGGTCATTGACTCAAACAAACACATCAAGCATATCAAGCTACCCTAGGAAGTTGGTTGAGGAGGAAAACCTTTTCTTGCTGACTCAGGTACACACGTGATAGCTAATCAGAATATAGTCATTGAGTCTCATGCAATGGATTCTCAACGTCGAATTAGCCAACTTCAAATGCTAATGGGGGAATGAAAAGGAAAGTCTCTTGGGGGAGTTACAATCTCCCTTGTACAAAGATTATCCACCTTTCGGAGGTGAACCAAGTGGTCTCTAATCCTAGAGTTATTAGTTAGGATTTCCATTTGAAGACTACTCCTTGTCATCGCGCAAGTGCGATTGAGGCCTATATCCCTACAAAGTACCAAGCATGATGTAGTCATGCAAGCGTGACTGAGACCTAAAGGCCCTACAAAATGCCCAATATGAGAGTGAACTCTCAAATAGCTCTGTCCTCCAAAATTTTCATTCCAAGTGGCTTATTTATTATAGTGAGTTGGAATGCTTGGGTTTTAGCCATACTCACTTGTGTCGTTCCCCTCTCACCAATGCCTATGTGAGTGTGTCAAGCAAATCAGGAGGGCAGACCCGCTAGAGGTATGCACGTAACAAACTAGAAAATATTTAAGGGTCTGGATTTCTGATTGTCTATATAGACAAGTGTATACTCTCCTACCTCTAAACTTTCCCCAAACACAAACAAGCACTTTGTTCACCCCTAATTAAATCTAAGTGCCTAGGAAAAATATTAAGATACCACAATGTTCGGTCAGATCTCTTTAGGAAACCTACAAAATAAACATATTAGTAGTCTTAATAGTTTGATCAATAAAATCATTGACAAGCAGAGCCTTGGGCCAACGTCCTACAACAACACAGGTTAGTAGTCTCAGGTAATGCCTTGGACCAATTGAAAAAAATCTGCAAAACAGCGCTCGCGTTGAAGCACCTGTACAGGCACTGAAACGCCTATGCCACGCTAAAGTAGGGACAATATTAAATAAATCAAAAAATGCAGAAAAGTACAGAAAATTCAAAAATACAGAATATCCCTGTAATGGTCGTGTTGTTCTTTTCCCGGTCGCGCTGGAACATGTGCGCTCGCATTGAAATAGGTTAGTACAAACAAAGCAAAGATTCGGAAAATCAAAAATTCAAATAATGAGCGGGAATCTAACAGAGCACCCGCACTATTCGCAAAGTGCTCACGACGAAGTGAGATTTTTAAAATAAAAAAGGATAATTAGACAAATACTAACTAATTTTTATTTTATTTTAAATTTTTTTGCCTTTTTAGTATGTTTTTAAGTACTAATTACATAATGAAAAATAGAGAATAGAAAAATGCAAGTGAGGAAACTAAATATGATGATGTTGTTGATGGACGCATTGTTCCTGCAGCACTCGCACTAATCTGCAGGCCTGCAAAAAGGGCGGGTTAAAAATTTAAATAAATCTTATGCGCTAAAGCACGTGCACTCGCGCTTGTAGACACTTAAAATTGTCATGTCTAATTAAATAAATATCTTTATTTATTTAATTACTTAGCCTAATTCTTCTATTAATTAAATAAATCTTTATTTATTTAATTAATTCATTTATCCTCTTCTAGCCTTATTTCTCATTTAAATAAATACATTTATTTATTTAAATTACCTTTTTCCTAAATTAAATAAATATTTTATTTATTTAATTGATCCCACTTCTTTTATTAATTAAATAAATCTTTATTTATTTAATTAATTCATTAACCTTTTCTACCCATGACACATGTCATTCATCTCTTAATTCATACACTACCTACCCTCTTATTATTTTCTTATTTTCTTTACCTACTCTTTAATCATAGCCGACCATCTATCTTTTACACCTCTCAATCTTATCCCTCCATTTCATATAGCATCTTCTATATAAGGAGATGCTTCCTTCATTATCAACCCTAATCAATCTATGCATCATAATCAATTGATTACCCTCACTATGCATTCAGCCCCGACTACGCTTTCGAACTTGCATATGCAATCAAACCTACTTGCAACCACATTTTCGTTCTTTGTTGAGCTCTTGTGCACATAAAATCTGAAAGCAAATATATCAAGCAAGATCAATGGAGATAGGAAGAATGGAGATTCAAACCCTATTGGACATGTGATGGTATAATTTTTGTGATTTCATTTGATTTGCATTGTCTTAGGTAGTCTTCATATGTTATGGTGGATTTTTATTGTTGTTAGCCTAGGGTTTTGTGGTTGAATTCATTTAGTCTTTCAATATTGTTGTATCCATTTTCACCATAAACATGTTGGCACGCCTGGTGGGACATGGATTTTTGTTAGATCTGTGTTTTTTGCAGATTTTTCTAACCCTATATTGTTGTTTTGTAAAACAATTTGGAGAATAACCTTGTGCAGCTAGGGTTTTGGACACAAAATCAAGATCTTGGAGAGATTTGATCATATCTCACAAACAGCTTTGGAATTTTGCACCAAATATTATTTTCAAGTTGAAGATAGTATCAGAAGCTCTCAAAAAAATATTTAGATCTATTGGAGCATATTTTAATTTTCTATGATTTTTTTATGAATTTTCATAAAAAATTAATTTTGAGAGCAAATGAGCGAATTTTTTGGATTTTCTTACATTTTTGGAAATCTCTCATAATTATATAGAGCACCTCTTCTTTGTGATATTAATTTTGATGCAAAATATTTCCTAAAAAATTGGATCTTTAAAAATTAAGGTTTTTCCTTATTTTGATCAGATCTCGCAAAAGGCTTCGAATTTTGGTATCAAATTTTTTGTGCAGGTCAGGGAAAGTATTAGAAGGATTCAGTAAAAATTTCAGATTTTTTGGATCAAACTTTCATTTTATATGATTTTTTTATGAGTTTTCATAAAAAATTAATTTTGAGAGCAAATTAGCGAATTTTTCAGATTTTCTTACATTTTTGGAAATCTCTCAAAATTATACACAGGATTTGTTCTTTGGGATTTTAAATTTGATGCAAAATCATTCCTCAAAAATTAGATCTTTGAAAATTAGAGT